>NC_083280.1:61800832-62100832 GCF_963506605.1 Zootoca vivipara | reverse complement strand
AGTTATGGATGCAGTGGGAAAAGGCTGCTAAGTTAAAATGGACATACGCAGACCATGCAGCAAGAGGTGACTCAGGCTGAGAAAATAAATGACCACCCATGTGATGCATGGATGATTGAAGACTAACAGGAGGGCTTATAACAACAGAGAATGCTGGAGAGAACCTGAGGCAGTGGTGGACTTTGGGCTCTCAAATTTCAGTGGCACCCTAAAAGATGGTCCCGCCCCACCTGTTGTTTTCCGCTCTACAGCATTGTTGTGGTGCCCCTGCAACATGATGCCCAGTACGGCTGAACCGGTCTTGCTACCCTAAAACCACCTCTGCTTGAAGACGCATGTGTCCAAAGATGCTGAAGATGCTGAAGAAGAAGTTGTTGTTGAAGTTGACTAACAAGCAACTGGCACTTTTAAAGCCATCCAAGCTGGTGGTAATCACTACATCTTGTGGTATGTGCTGTGTGCCTTATATAGTGCATGGGAAGAGCAGCTTGAAACACATTGCTTGTACAGTGTCTCTACTAGCCACATATATAGGATTCTGGATGCAATCGAAAGGCCCCCAGAGTACTGCAAATGCTTCAAAGTGCCCAGAAAATTACAAGTGTTTTATTTATTTTTAACCAGAAAAGTTAACATTTTATGTCTACAATGCCTGTCAATTAAAAGCATGGTGGTTGCCAAGATGAAATTGCTAAAAATCTTGCCCTGCCAACATTCCTGTGGTGGCCAAGAGCTATAAATATATAATTAGGGTGCTTTCATAGATGTTTGCTTGAACAATTTCTGTTACGCAAGCAAAGATTAGGTCCAAACTGACAGTCCTGAATTTTTTAAAAAAAATATGCCTGTAGAGCTGGATGTATTGGCAATGTTCTGTACCATACACTACGCAGAATGAAAATCCTTATGAAAATCAACCAGTATTTTAGGGCAAATTTATTCCAATAAGCACACTTTTTATTGTGCAGTCTTGACTAATGTACAGATTTTGCAAGCAATGCCTTTTCCTATGGCATTTTCACTAATATATCCATTTTCATGCACATTCCCCCTAATGCATGCATGTTTGAAAACACTGCTTGGTAGAAGCAGGGGCCGACCTTGGTAACATGTCGTCCTGTGTGAGGCTATTTGATGCCCTTCCAACCCTGGCTTAAGCCTGGTAAACAAGGCGCTGGGCTTTGGGAAGGAGGTGTGAGGCTCTGGCAGGGTCCTGGAGCCATCCCACCTCCTTCCCAAAGCCCAGTAAGTGCTTGCCCAGCTTTGGGAAGGAGAAAGGAGGACTCCAGGAGCCTGTCAGAGCCCTCAGGCCTCCTTTGTTTTTCTTTCTCGTGGCTCCTTCCTGAAGTCAGGCAAATGTTTATTGGGCTTTGAGAAGGCACCCTCCTCAGCTATGTGCCCAGCTCGACTGCACTGCTTTGCCCTGCCCTAAATTTTCCTCTGGTAGAAGAGCTCCTCCAATTTTGTGTCAGTGGACAAAGGCTGAAAGGGTTTAGGATTTCAGTTTGGATGAGGTAGGCTGGACGGGAATAGTTTCACTGGCTTTAGTGTAGACAAGGAAAAGGAAGGAGGGCAAAGAGCACCATGTGGGCTGGCTGTGACAGGCTGTAACAAAGAGACAGGGAGCATGGCTGATTTCTCTGTTCTTAAACCCAAACTTGTTATGCCTCTGCAAGAAGTAAGTGACACTCTTGGAATATACTGTGTTGTGTATATGTGCAAACAAACCATATATCATACAGACACCACAGTCTCTGCTGTGCCTCATTTTCCAAAGGAAACACAGGTATAGTGCGCCTACAACCCCTGAAATCTCAGACCACTTGTGAATAATGGGGTGGTGCGTTCATTGGTGAAGTCAAACTATTGGAAAGTTACAGTATCAGATATGGCTGTATAAACCAATACAGGATAGACATGTTTTGCTGCAGCTGGGGCAGAGGAAGGTATCCAGTTGTGCTGCTGCAGGTGCACCATGATATTTCTTCTTTCTGCGCTCCTTCCAGCGGTTATTTCTCCTCTGGTCACTGCTAGGGATACACAACCTGACTTTCTGTCTCCAGGCACTGCCATCATCTGCAAGGGATTCCCACATGGCATGGTTAATGTTGCCACCTTCTAGTCACGTTTGCAGACATTTTTGTAATGCAGAGTTGGTCTGCCGACAGGCTTGGTATATAAAGCCAGCTCCCCATAGAGCACATCCTTTTTATACAGAAACAAATCTAGAGCCATCAGCTAGGGAGGTATTTACTAGCAAGAGCCTGCTCAATGGTCTGTATCGATGCTGCAACTAAATAAGACTCTTATTTGGTTATATATAGCTGTGTGTTAGTGGGGAGGGAAACTTAAGCTGAAATGAAGTCATTACATTTAATTACGTTTACTATAAAATAGTCCCCGCTCAGCCCGGAAACGTCTATCTTTGCAGATAACAGGCATCAAGTTTAGAAGTCTGTAAAACAGGACAGAATAGTTAGCAGATGGATTTTCATTAATGGCATGTTGTTCTGAAATATTCGTTTTGTTCGGCCGGTACAAAAGGTTCTGCGGTTTTTTTAGTAACAGAAGAATTAACCTGCGCATTTTATCATTTTATTTTATTGTAACTTGCTTTGAGTTACCTTTTGATAAAATAAAGGGACACACACACACAAATACATATATACAGCCTAAGGGTAGCAAAGTGGCACAGAGACAGTAATATAATATAAATCTGGCCAACCAGATACCTGTGGGAAGCCTGTAAGCTGGACATGAGTGCAACTGTACTCTGCCCACCTGCGATTCCCAGCATTCAGAGACTTACAATGAAGGTAGAACATTGCCATTGTGGCCAGTAGCCAGTGATGGAGGTGGAGGGATATAGCTTAAGCACTTCCACAATGAGCAAATTGCTGCACCACACCAACACCTCACAGAGGCATCATAGGCACCCCTCTCCCAACAAAATACCTCCCAAAGCTTCCTGGCTCCTTGCTATCTCAATCTGACTTAAACTGCAATTTTCCATAATTTCTTTGCATGTATGTACCATAGATTATATAATCTGTAGTGGGAATGGGTGGAGAATATACCTTTGCCAAAATGCCTCTTGTGTGCATAGAGGTGTGTTCAGGTGCTTATTGTCATTCTTATCTAGATATCTGTCATTTTCCTAACAAAATTTGTCCCTGGCATGCTTTGCATCTGATGACGAAGGAATGTGAAGCATAATACTGTTGTTCAAACCTAAAACCATTTCACCATAACATAAAGGTGAAACCACGAAGGTGTTCTTCTGAGGTCTGTATCCTGGTGTTAGTGGACTACAGGCTTGACCACACTGGAGCAAAATGTATGGGGGAAATTTCAGTCAAACATAACTATGCATGAATGCTAGTTAGTAGCATAGTTAGTACATGAAGGGGTTGCGATCATAGAGCTGTGTTCCTAGACTCAGCTAGGTCACGTCTCTTCATCTTTGATTAGGGAGGAAGTGAAGCCTTCTTTTTGTGTTCCCTCTCTTTGTACCACACCATGTAACCCACCAAGGAAGTCACGTCTAAGCTTTGCTCCAAGCTAAGAGCACATTTTCGAAGCTTGCTTTGTGTATTTTCTACCCAAAATATTCTGCCTGTGTTCTCCTGCATGGGTAAATGCATGAATCTGTCCTTTGGAACATTTTGTAAGAAAAGTATTTTAAACGATTTTTAAAAATAATCCTCCGTCAGGTCTGGGGCAACAATGGGATAGGAAGGAAATCATGTAGCTGCCTCTACATTAGTGGGAGTGTGAATCCACATTTTGCTGCAGTGTGGACAAGCCCTCAGTAAGAGGATGAACAGGGCATTTCAAGACTGCCGCTATTTGGGGGTAGGATTCAATCACATATCAGAAAATTCAGGTTGCAAAATCAAAGTTGATTTGTAGCTCTTGCACAACAAATCTGCTCCCCACCCCCCACCCTCTGCCAAAGAAATTTGCCCTTTTGCAACAAGGAAAGTGTGAGGGACAGGGGATATCGCGAAGTCCCTCCCCTCCTGAGTTCAAGCCCGTCCCCGAGCAAAGGGGAAAGCAGGGAGAGTTCCGATTCCAGTGGGGAAGCAGGAAGTCGTGTCCGAGGCTCAGGCAAGGTAGAGGAGCCAGGGTCCCAGGTGGGACAGGAAGGGGCAAGTAAGGGGGGAAGACCCATCCCCCCAACTCCAGAATTACGCAGGAAGAGGAGGGGCAAGAGGATGGGTCTGCCAAAGCTTTTGTGTTGGAGAAAGACGCGCCAAAAGCCATTAGGAGGTTCTGAAACCGACTGACAACATCGCTCCGTGTAAATAGCAATGACTTGAGCACTGTAAATACGCAGCACCAATAAAAGAATAAAATGCAGAGCTGCGTAGCGTCGTTACTCTGAAGTAGTCCACTCCGGCCACTGTGACAGCAACCTCCTAATCATTTTTGGGCTACTTTGGAGTTGCCGGGATGAGCGTGTCAGAGGCGGAGAAGTGGCGGCAGATCGCTGAGCAAGCCCAGCTAGAACTGCAACAGCTGTCGCTGCAGGCGCAGGGAGAATTGAAGGCAGCTAAAGAGGAGACTAAGAAGGTCCAGGACGACCGGCTACAACTTGCGGAACAGGTGAGAGAGCTCCAGGAAAAAGAGCAGCATTTAAGGGCGGTGGCGGTAGACCTCCAAAACAAGCTGGATGCAGAGAAAAACAAGGCGGGAGGGGCACCCCAAGTCCAAGTGCTGCCAGGAAGGAGAGCCGGGACCCTAGTAAGCAAGTTCAATGGAGACCCGAAGGAGTTTCAGGGCTTTGAGACTGAGATTGTGTATGCTCTTGAGCTGCACCACGATGAGTTCCCTGATGATGAGCACAGAGTAGCGTTTATTGTGGAGCACCTTACAGGGGCGGCCAGGGAGTGGCTAAGACCGTTAATTGCAACAAGGAATCCTTGCATGAAGAATGTCAAACTATTTCTAGAAGGTTTGAAAACGATGTATTCGTCCGATAGTCATATGGACCAGACTAAGGAGGAACTTCATAATTTACGCCAAGGAAATATGACAGTTCGCGCGTATTGGGCGAAATTCACCATGCTGGTGCACAGATTGGGGTGGGATCTGGAGTCTGCCCCAATGCAAGCGGCGTTTTACTTGGGGTTGCATGAGGAGGTGAAGGATGAGCTCTCGAGAGGTCCAAAGCCCAGTAATATGGATCAACTGAGCAAAGCGGCTCTGGCGGTGGGGGTGAGGCAGGAATCCAGATGGAGCGACAAGCAAGCAACGCGCGCAAAGCGGGCTTGGTTCCCACGGTCGCAGGAGAAGCCACTCCCTCAACAACCCTTTCAAGCCACGCCTGGGGCCAGTCAGGACCAGGAACCCATGCAGATTGATAGCGCGCGCGCGCGGGCTTTTCAAACCCCAGCGGCGCCAAGACGCAAGGAGGGAAGGGGTGGGAATTGCTTTCTCTGCAACTCCCCCCAGCATCTCGTCAGAGACTGCCCACATCGCAGGGAGTGGCAAGGAAAGGCGGGAACGGTTGTGCCCTCCCCCACTGACGCAGCACCACAGCAGGGAAACGGGAAAGCCTGGCTGCAGGAGACAAGGGGCGGCAGCCAGGCACAGTCAGCAGACAACAGCCCCAGCCCACCCACCCGCACAGAGAGGAGCAGAGCCAGCCCACCCCTCCCAGAGCAGGAGTGGTTCTAGAAGTGACGCTCACGCTCCCAAATGGCTATCCATTGACGGTCCTCGCCCTAATTGACAGTGGTGCCTCAGCCAACTTCTTCTCGAGAAACTTTGCAGAAGAGCACCAGATCCAGCTTCTGCAGCTGGATTTTCCTCTGCACGTGGCAACCATTGACGGCAGAGAGCTGCTGGGAGGGGCCATCACTCATCAAACCCCCCCCATGAGAATGACGGTTGGAAGGCACTCAGAGACACTGGCATTCAACGTCACCACCATCTCAGACCCCCCAATCGTTTTGGGCATGAGCTGGCTGGCGCGCCACGACCCCTCCATAAGTTGGCATCAGAGGTGCATCACTTTTGGATCGGACTTTTGCCTGGAACATTGCATGCAGCACCATCCAGGGGAGGGGCCTCCGATAGCCACGGTGGCCACCATGCACGTCAAAGGGGGTGAGGCGATACCCAAACCATACTGGGACCTGCAGGAGGTCTTCAGTGAAGCGGAGTCCGACCACCTGCCCCCACACAGGCCTTTTGACTGCCAGATCAACCTGGTGCCTGGGGCAACTATACCCCCAGCCAAGCTGTACGCCATGTCAGACCAGGAACTGGAGGATCTGCGCGCTTTTATCGACAAGAACCTCAAGCGGGGGTTCATCAGAGAAAGCAAGGCAGCAGGGGGCAGCCCGGTCTTCTGGGTGGACAAGAAAGACACGCAACAGCGCCGTCTTGTGGTGGATTTTAGACGGCTGAATTCGGTGACAGAGCCAGTGGCTTTCCCCATGCCCAGAGTGGATGATCTCCTGACAGCGGCACGCAGAGGCAAGATTTTCACCAAGCTAGACCTGAGGGGGGCGTACAACTTGATCAGGATCCGGGAAGGCGATGAGTGGAAAACCACGATGTTCACGCCTCTGGGCTCTTTTGAATATCTGGTGATGCCCTTCGGGTTGCAAGGGGGCTCAGCATGCTTCCAGGCCTTCATGCACCACGTCCTGGGGTCCCTACTCTTCAGGAAATGCTTGGTCTTTCTGGATGACATCCTTATTTACTCCAACGACCCAGTGCAGCACGTGAAGGACGTCAGGGAGGTGTTACAGCGCCTGAAGGAGAACCACCTGTATGTGAAGCTGGAGAAGTGCAAGTTTCACACCAAGGAGGTGGACTTCCTGGGCTACAAGCTGTCAGACAAGGGGCTGGCAATGGACAAGGACAAGGTGCAGACCATCCTGGACTGGCACAGCCCCAGGACGCGCAAAGATGCCCAACGCCTACTAGGCTTTGCCAACTTCTACAGGAAGTTCATCAAGAACTTCTCTCGAGTTACGGCTCCCATCACTGACTGCCTGAGAGGCAAGCAGAAGTTCAGGTGGACACCAGAGGCGCAAGCAGCGTTCGAAAGCCTCAAGAGGGTGTTCGCCTCAGACCAGAACCTGTTCCACGTGGTTCAGGACGCGCCCCTACGCATTGAAACCGATGCTTCTGATAAGGCTGTGGGCGCCATTTTGTTGCAACTGGACGCCAACAGAGAGTGGAGACCCTGTGCCTTCTTCTCCAGGAAGTTGACCCAGCCCGAGCGAAACTACACAGTTTTTGATCGGGAACTTCTTGCGATCCACGCGGCGTTCCAGCACTGGAGACACTTCCTGGTGGGCGCCAAGCACCCCATCCAGGTGTGCACAGACCACAAGAACCTGGAGTTCTGGAGAACTGCCAGGGTGCTCAACCAGCGGCAGATACGGTGGGCGGAGTTCTTCTCGAACTTCAACTTCTCCATACACTACATCCCAGGAGAGCAGAATGTCAGGGCGGATGCCCTCTCCCGCAAGCCAGAGTACATGGAGGAGGAGGCGCCACCAGCCCCAAGGCACATTTTCCCCCCGTCGGCATGGTCCTGCGGAGCAGCAGTGGTGAGCGAGGCAGAACTCACAGCACTGACG
Organism: Zootoca vivipara; assembly: GCF_963506605.1. Classification (NCBI taxonomy): domain Eukaryota; kingdom Metazoa; phylum Chordata; class Lepidosauria; order Squamata; family Lacertidae; genus Zootoca; species Zootoca vivipara. The sequence goes on along the minus strand of NC_083280.1, from coordinate 62,093,228 downwards.
GCAGCGGATGAATTTGCCAACCGCATCTTCAGAGAACTGAGAGGGGGGAGGGAGCAGGCAAAAGACTTTGCAGAACGCAGAGGGCTGCTTTTCTACAAGGGTGCGCTGTACCTACCCACCACCCAGCTTCGACGTACGGTCCTCAAGCAGATGCACGACAACCCTACAGCGGGGCATTTTGGAAGGGACAAGACCACTCACCTAGTCATGAGACACTTCTGGTGGCCAGGGGTGAGGGAAGATGTTCGAGACTATGTAAGGGGCTGTACCACCTGCCAGCGGGCGAAGGTGGTCAGAGCAGCGCCACCAGGGTTGCTGGAGCCCTTAGCCACACCACACAGGCCGTGGGAAGTGGTGTCCATGGACTTCATCACAGATCTGCCTTCGTCCAGGGGTAAGACTGCAGTGTTGGTGGTGGTGGACCTCATGTCCAAAATGTGTCACTTTATACCGTGTGCCAGGGCAGTCTCGGCAGAAGAGACAGCCAAACTGTTTGTTGATCACATTTTCAGACTGCATGGATTACCTTTAAGGGTTATTTCGGATCGTGGCCGCCAATTTGTTTCCAGGTTCTGGCGGCGGCTCATGAACCTCCTGCAGGTGGAGGTCAGCTTGTCGACGGCTAGACACCCGCAGACCAACGGACAAGCGGAGAGGGTCAACGCCATTCTGCAGCAGTACCTGAGATGCTACGTCAGCCAGCGGCAAACGGACTGGGTGGATCGCTTGCCACTAGCAGAATTTGCCTACAACAATGCAGTGCACGTCTCCACAGGGGTGTCGCCCTTTAAGGCCAATTACGGGCGCGACCTCAGATCTTTCCCAGAGAGGGAGAGGGAGGAGGAGGAGGAGGGCCCACAGGCTGAGGATTGGGCAGAGGAACTGGAGACGGTGCACCAGCAGCTCAGAGAACACTTGGAGAGGGCCAAGGAAGCGTACAAAAAGGGGGCAGATCGCCACAGGCGACAAGGGGAGGTCATCAGGGTGGGGGACAAGGTGTGGTTGTCCTCGGAGGGCCTTCCCACCAGAGGGAGGTGCAAAAAGCTGGCACCCAAATGGCTGGGCCCCTTCACTGTCACGCAACAGGTCAACCCGGTGGCATACAGGCTGGCACTGCCAGAGGACATGAGGGTGCATCCAGTGTTTCATAGATCGCTGCTGTCGCCGTACAGGGAAAGCAGCAGGCTCAGAGACAGCGAACAAACCCCCGAGGGAGGGGGGGAGAGGGAAAGCAGGGAGCAACTCAATGAGGCCACGGCCATCCTGGATTCAAGGTGGGGGGTGGGGGGCCTGGAGTACCTCATGGCATGGGAGGATGCTCCACCGTCCCAGAATGAATGGGTTCCCGCCACTCAGATACAGGAGGAATTCTTGGTGGAAGAATTTCACGCCCTCTTTCCCCACAGACCCAAGCCCTGGCACATGGAAAGGGAGGGGGAGGAGGAGGAGGCACGGGAGAACAGCTCACCATGGCGCTGGGAAGCGGAGTTTGAGGAACCAGAGGATGAGGTATGGGTGTCGCCAAGATCCACCCAGTCAGAGGAAGGAGCAGATTGGCAAAACATTTTTACCCCCACCAGCTCTGACGCCACGGACTTTTTGGGATTCCCGTCCTCCCAGGCGGAAGGGGGGGGCTCGCAGGACTGGGGGGAGGTGTTCACACCAACGGGCTCGGAGAGCACCGAGTTTTTAGGCTTCCAGTCGTCACCGACACATGGGGGGGGCCTGGGGAGGGGTGAAGGAGAGCTTGGGAGGGGGGTGGATGTGAGGGACAGGGGATATCGCGAAGTCCCTCCCCTCCTGAGTTCAAGCCCGTCCCCGAGCAAAGGGGAAAGCAGGGAGAGTTCCGATTCCAGTGGGGAAGCAGGAAGTCGTGTCCGAGGCTCAGGCAAGGTAGAGGAGCCAGGGTCCCAGGTGGGACAGGAAGGGGCAAGTAAGGGGGGAAGACCCATCCCCCCAACTCCAGAATTACGCAGGAAGAGGAGGGGCAAGAGGATGGGTCTGCCAAAGCTTTTGTGTTGGAGAAAGACGCGCCAAAAGCCATTAGGAGGTTCTGAAACCGACTGACAACATCGCTCCGTGTAAATAGCAATGACTTGAGCACTGTAAATACGCAGCACCAATAAAAGAATAAAATGCAGAGCTGCGTAGCGTCGTTACTCTGAAGTAGTCCACTCCGGCCACTGTGACAGAAAGTGATTGGGAAATGCACTGGAAGTGTGGAATAACATTTGTGTGATGTGGCATCAGTTGACTGTCTTGCAAGCAAATCAGAATTGATGCTCAACCTATAGCTGATGTTGTCTAATACCCCCACAAGCAAATCAGGATGAATACTCAACAGATAGGTCATCTGGAACCAATCATACTTATAAATTTTCTTTCTCAATGAGTTGTACTCTGCACCTGCTGACTTGCCAATTTGCCTTAGAGCAAATTCAGGTCAGTTCTGTGCATGCTGGTGTCTGAAGTCTAAGTCTGCTCAGAAGTGGGTCCTACTGAGTTCAGAAAGGCTTCCAGATAAGTGTGTGTTATTTTACATATCTATTTAGGATTGTATATACTATGTCGGTGCTGTGTGTTCCAGCGAAGGTATTATTCGTCATTTATTTCTGTTCTCTTTCCCCCCCAAAAAAGCAAAGCAACTTTTGCACCCCCAAAAAACCTCCAAAACTTGGGTTAGCAGCCCCCCCAAAAAAAACTCAACAACTCTGGGCACTTTGTGATAAATAAGGGGTTTTTAGTTTTGTTTGGTTAAATAATTAGTTTTTGGTTTATTAAATACAGTTATAACAATTATACATTTTTATTATTTAAACTATAAATATCGTGAAATTATGGGTTTTTTTCTTGAAGTGACACACCACCCGAGTTATGCATGGTTTTTTTGGTGAATTTTGACACACAGCTATATAAGGTCAAAAGGTTGCCCATCACTGCCTTATACACTAACAATAAAACCTTGATCTTGGCTCAGCACCATATTGGAAGCCAGTGCAATTGACTCTAACAAAAGTGTTGCATATTTGTTGCATATTTGTGGTAGGGCTAGGTTAGGGTGCTGCTACTAGCTGTAGCATTCCAGACCAATCTTAAAGGCAGCCCCACATAGAGCACCTGATCTGCTCCTGCCCCCAATCAGACCCACTTTTTGGCCTTGATGGCAAAAAGAAAACAAGAGAGACACAGGGCAGGTGGAGAGGTTTGTACATATGTCTTGTATGCATCTCTCCTGTGTGTATACATATCAGAGTGTACACACAACAATCTGGGTTGGCCACAACCACCACTGGTTCCCAGAGGATTTTGGCCCTCAGGCCCAGAAAAGTTTAACACCCCTGCCATAATGAGAGAATCTGACCCGATCTGTGCTATACAGTCATACCTCGGTTTCAGTATGCTCCGGTTTGAGTACTTTCAGTTTAAGTACTCCGTGGACCCATCTCCACAGGGTGTCTGTTGTTGGGGAGGAGGGGAAAGGAGATTGTTAGCCACTTTGAGACTCCTTCGGGTAGTGATAAAGCGGGATATCAAATCCAAACTCTTCTTCTTCTTCTTCTTCTTCTTCTTCTTCTTCTTCTTCTTCTTCTTCTTCTTCTTCTGGAACGGATTAATCCACTTTCCATTACTTTCAATGGGAAAGTTCGCTTCAGGTTAAGTATGCTTCAGGTTAAGTACAGACTTCCGGAACCAATTGTGTACTTAAACCGAGGTACCACTGTACATCTAAAACAGTGTTGTACCACTTCAAACAGTCACGGCTTTCCCCAAGGAATCCTAGGAGTTGTAGTTTGTTAAGAGTGCGGAGAGTTGTTTAGGAGACCCCGTCGTCCCCTCACAGAACTATGATTCCCAGAATTCTCTGGGAAGAGGGATTGATTGTTAAACCACTCTGAAAATTGTAGCTTTGTAAGGGCAATGTTTAAAGTGGCACGATACTGCTTCAAATGTATAGTGCAGATGGGACCTAGTTAGTAAGATTTTAGGGTGAGGGCTTGCTTGTTTCTATGCCCCCCCCAAAAGAGTCTAAGAATAAATGTCTGCTCTAATTTGACTGTATATGTTTTTTGCTCCGGCTTTGCATAGTGCAGAAGATGCTCTAGTCATGCTTTTCTTCTCCACTGTGAGGGAACAGATTCTCCAATATGAGAGGATCTTTCCTAAGGGGCTAGTAGATGTGTGATCATAAATAGACACCAAAATGACTCTTCCGTTAAAGCTGGGAGAGATTAATCCAGGAGTGTATCATATAATTTTTCCCAAGGATAGAGATGCTCAGCATCTATATTTGTCCTGTGGTGCTGCATGACAGATCACATAAAAACCAGGATAAATTGTCCCAGTGGCACTTGTACACTTGTGTAATATTTGCTTAACATTTCACTACCATCTTCCTTTCGCCTGGTCCCCCCATCTACCCACCCTGCCCCAGATATCCAGGCTTTGGAAATTTGACAATGCAGCAGTGTTCAGAATCAACATGAGTTATGCCTGATGTTTCTTTTCAAGCTTATACTTAACCCCCCAAAAAGGATCAATTGATTTCCTTCCATGGTAAATTAAAGCAATGTGAAGGATCAGCCAAATGGTGACTAATCCACTTGCTTCCTTGATTGTTTGTGACTGGCAATGTTACCCCTTAGGCGTATCTTGTGCTTTAATAGACGAGCCCATCTAAACAATATAGAAGAGCAACATAAATGGAACATCAGAAATATCCTTATTCCTCACCATACCATTGTTCCATTTCGCTCAGTAGTGTAGGGGATGGGCTCTTCTACACTGGGAGGAAACAGTTGCTGTTCAGGATTCAGAGAAGGATCTTTCTCAATCCTTGTTTGGAGATGCTGAGGACTAAACCTGGGAATTTTTTGCACGCAAGTGCTCTGTCGTGTCCTGTATCAATCAGCTAAGGCTATGGAACTTCTCTGCTCCCTCATATTAGTTAAAGTTATTGCTGTCTATTTTCACTGGGGTAGGGTCTAATCCATAGAACATAGGCTCCCAAACTGTGGCCCATGGATTACCACTGGTCCTGGAGCATCATTCAGCTGGCCTCCAGAAGGTTCCTGCAAGGGAATGTGGGCCTTAGACCCAGTATACGTGAAGGACCGTCTCCACCTCCATTGTTCAGCCTGGACACTGAGGTCCAGCTCCGAGGGCCTTCTGGCTGTTCCCTCACTGCGAGAAGTGAGGTGACAGGGAACCAAGCAGAGGGCCTTCTCAGTAGTGGCATCCGCCCTGTGGAACGCCTTTCCATCAGATGTCAAGTAAATAAACAACTATCTGACTTTTAGAAGACACCTGAAGGCGGCCCTGTTTAGGGAAGTTTTTAATGTTTGATGTTTGATTGTGTTTTTAATATTCTGGTGTGAGCCACTTGGAGTGATGGGGAAACCCAGCCAGATGGGCAGGGTATAAATGTTGTTGTTGTTGTTGTTTGTTGTTAAACCGTTTCCCACCTTGGTGGTAAACGACGTGATTATATCTACTAGGATAGAATAGCATTTCCCATTAAAATAACTATTTTCTTTTTCAAATTAATTTTATTCATTTCTTTTAGCAGTCAATTGTAATTGTCAGAAGTTGACATACGAAAAAATAATACTATTTTCATTCCAATCGACTATTTTCCTTTCCAGCTTTTCTTCATGTCTACATTTAAATGCAATTTCAACATGCGGGTAAATCTTTCCAGGCAGACTCTAATGGCAAGCTCAGCTGCGGAGTGCCAACTGGACTGAAAAGCAAGAGTGAAGTAGAACGATGTATCCTGGAACGATGGCATGGGTGGCGTGGCTGGCTATATAGAAGACTCATGCTGCAACATTTTGTTGTAGGTTCCTACTTGTTAGTATTGTTAGTATGTACTGTGCCCCCCTTTTTACTTAAAGTGATCAGAATTTGAAACCCAGGTACCTGGGTTCAGCAAAGAAGCAGGCTTCATTGGTGATCCATCCTAACAGGATATTTTGTAGGGAAAATCCTCGAGTAGGTTACTTGCAACAAGTAACTGTCGCTTCATACACAATTCCTGTTTGTTGGATGTGCAGCCGCGAGTGGAGAATGAAATGGATACTTGGTAATGTGAACTTCAACAGTATCAATCATTTGTTCATGAGGCTGGAGCAATTTAGACCCACTTCCCCATCCTCTGCTATCAGAATTATAGTTCAGGGATGTTGCATATTTCTTTAGTAACAAATATTTTGCTCAAAGGCTTTTAGCTGTGGTTTGACAGCAAGGAAAGGTCAATCAATAAAATAAAAAGCATGTTTATTACATACATTTTTATGTAATAAACATTAAAGCTGAAACTGCCTTGTACCGAACTTTGAAAATAAAGAAGCAGTGTTTCATTCATATTTAATTCCAGTAATAGATAGTTCAAGCTGCAGCTTCCACATCACTTACCTTCATGCTTAGACCCTTAGGGCACTTTAACTTTTGTTTCTGTTGAAAGAAATGGGTAATTTGAAGAGTTACTGTGCTATAGCATTAAAGTACCTCTTTAAGAATATAATGCGTATCACAGAATGAAGAATCACTGCAATAGTATACACCATGGCATTGAGCTCTTCAACATTTAAAAATGTCTTAACTGGCAAGGCCAGGCCAAGAAATTTTGTTGCAGCTTTTAGTGTAAGATTAAATTTGTTTTTATATGTTGCTAATAATATTTCTAAATATTTTTGGATTTTTAAAAATGTTTTAAATATGTTGTTTTGCTGCACATGCACACCCCTTTTAAAGGCCGTGAGCTTTTTTTGGGAGATAGAACATGGCAGAAATATATAATAATATAATATAATTAATATAAATGATAAAGTCCAGAAAATATAGTTTGCCCTGGGATGGTTGGTTCAAGGGTCTGCTGCTTTTTTAAATGACTCCAACCACTTTCTTTTGCTATTCTTATTTATTTTAAATATTCTAAGCTGCTTTTCGGAAGCACCCTCGCATAAAGTGACGTGCAAAGGAGTAAAATAAAAAAATTCCTTCAGTAGCACCTTAAAGACCAACTAAGTTTATATTTTGGTATGAGCTTTCGTATGCATGCACACTTCTTCAGATATCTGAAGAAGTGTGCATGCACACGAAAGCTCATACCAAAATATAAACTTAGTTGGTCTTTAAGGTGCTACTGAAGGAATTTTTTTATTTTGCTTCGACTCAGACCAACACGGCTACCTACCTGTGCAAAGGAGTGAGAGACAAGGATAGAATAACAGGTCAAGCATACAGAGAAACTGATTTGGAGCCTCAAGCTATTTATGGTCCCAATTTAAGGCAGTTGTGAAGAGTAAGGTCTCCAAGGCCCACTAAATGACAGAGTTTGATCCACTGGAAGAGAGGGGCATAGTTTTAGAGCTGCCACCAAGAAGGCCCTTTCTTTTGTTCATGACAACCTGACTGATATTAACAGGCAGCATTCAAGAAGGATCACCGAGGTAGTTCTTAGCATATGGTTGCCATACGTCCAGAATCTCCCAGACATATCTGGAATACTGTAGTCGGCAGCAGTGTCCAGGCGGAAATCGACAAAATGGGAAAATCCGGATGTATGGGCACAAGTGGCTTAAGGTTTTCATGCTTACTCTAAACCAGCATTTTGAATTGGGCCCAGAAAGTGACTGACGAAATCAGATGGTTACAGCGTGGTGCTGATAACACCAAGGTTGCGGGTTCAATTCCTGTAAGGGGCACCTGCATATTCTTGCATGGTAGCCAGTTTGAGTACATGATCCTTGAGGTCCCCTCTAACTATATGATTCTATGAACATGTTCAGATTTTCTGTGCTTCACTTTTATCTGGGCACTCACATTTTGCACTAGTTTACCTGCTGCACCTTCTTCAGAGGCAGACCTACAGTATATTTCTGTAGTCTGCTTTGGAGGTAACCAGAGCCTGGATAACTCCTTTTTCCTCTTTAATTTGACCCCCATCTTGCCAATCTTGTGGTCTTTTTCTTGCCCCCTTCCTATTTATCTTGACTGTCCAAGGAGACATTAGGGGAGGGGCGTGTTTTTTGCTTGCAGGACTCTTTCAGGACACCATATATCATGATGGTGTCATAAACCACCATCATTTATGATGCTATTGTAACATCCTTTGCTGAATTCCTGCCTTTCTTGTATATGAGAGATAAAGCTGGTTGGAAAATTGAACTTGTTAAATTCCCTCCAGCTTCAGCATTTATTCTGAGCTTGCTTACACAATGATCTCCGCATTATAAATCCCAACAAGCCATTCCTGTAGTGCAGCTAGAGGAATAGCCCAAACCTACATTTCATTTTGCATCCCTTTGGAATTGATGACACCAGGGTCAGAGGAGTTCTACAGGATGCAATCTAACTCTGACAGTATCTCTGCTCAGTACCTCTCTTCTGTGAAATATTTTTCCATCTCTGCAGCATGCTTGGCTGATATACTGTGAAAGGAGCCTAGATATACCAATGGTTTATGATTCAAAAGATGATCATTCATACCCAGTGGCTGTTGTCTCTATCGGTAGATATGATCCAGATGTCTTTTGCAATTACAAGTGATCTCAGCCCATAGCTGTAGTCACTGGTGGCATTGCTTTCATCTCAAATAATTTTATCATAGAGCTAGTACCAAAGCACAGATGCATGTCAATGTTGATAATGCCCTGCCGTGATCCTCTCAGTCATAGGAAACTATCGATCACAGCTTTCGCTAACAAATAGCTTTTTCAAAATTAAGACTATGTATTTATTATGTGCTCGTTACTGCGACATTTATTTTAGGGAAATACATGTAGTCCGCATATTGCAGTACTGCATAAAAATAATGCTGTGGACTAAATTACTTGAATAATACAATATTTTTTTGAATTTTTTCAAACAGAGTTTCTATCTATCAAAAGGTTTCTCCAAGGGAATTATCTGTGCTGTGGGACTTGGTTACTGTAATGATTTAATAACCAATGGCCCCACCCAGTCACTGTCATTATTAACAACAACAACAACAACAACAACAATTTTATTATTTATACCCCACCCATCTGGAATGTATTTCTTCAGTAAGCAGGTCTGGCTGTGAGAGAATCTGCTTCTATTATAAATACCTATTTTTACTTTTTAGGGATGCAATTCGGCATGTGCTCCAAGTTCTCCCAAGGGCTGAGAAGTTCCAAGACACTGTAACCCAGATTCTGGTGTCTTCTTGAGAAATGAGCACTAGACATGGGTGTAGACAGGGGGGGCAGAAGCAAAAAAAAAAGTATTTTACAGACCATAACCAGCACTTTCCCCCTCCAAAAACTGAAGTGGAAAGGGCTTTGCTTTAGCAAGAGCAGCTCTCCACTTGCTGGGGGCGGGGGGGGGGGCGGGCGGAACACAGCTGTAACAAAAACACATCAAATAAATAAAGCAAAGTGGCTACCGGTACTTAAGCAGTTAAGAATATCCCTTCAGGCAAGGTTCACCCTATTCACCCTATTGCTCTTCAGTGGAAGTTGTTAATGAGCATTCAGGGATCGCATTAACAGTTCTATTGGCGATTTAATGAGGGTGCAGAGGATTCAATTTGACTAAGGTGGCCCTGCAAGGCTAAAAGGAAGTGAATAAGAAGAGGGGGGGCTGTAGCTTTGATAGACACAGTGATGTTTATAAAAAGCAGTGGTGTTCCAGTCTGCCCCTCCTCCTGCATCTGTATACTGTAAATCAGTTGTGGCCACCTCCCAAGAGACTTTGATCTACTCAGAGTTAAAAACTGGGAGTGATCTACCCCCTTTTGGGGGGTTCAGGTCAAAGCTGTTGAGTTTTTTTAAGAAAGGGAAGCCCTGTTTTGGGGGGTTTAGGTCAAACTTGTTGAGCTTCTTTTAGGAGGGAGGGGGGCCCATTTTTGTTTAGGGCTTCAGGTCATAGTTCAGCTTTTTTTAGGGAGGAGGAAAATTTTGGGTGAGCTTTTTTTAGGGGTGCCAGTGATCTAGCAGTGATCTACCACAGATATCCAGTGATCTACTGGTAGATCACAATCTACCTGTTGGACATGCCTGCTGTAAATCAAGCAGAGAGAAAGCTGCTTACGAGGCTCCTGTACAGGTGTAGCATCACAGCGTCACCCAGAGGCACCCACAAGTGTGAGTTATCCCTCTCTCTATTATTCCTTCCTTTCCTCCCTCTTCCATCCTCAATAAAATACTTGGGGGGGGGGGCAGATAAGCCCCACATAGAAAGCCCATCAACATGGGGGGGGGAATGACTCTTTAAAATACAGTATTTACCAGTAATGGGGGGGGGGAGGCACATAGGCCTCTAGGAGTTGGCTGCTATGCCTAGGACAATTCAAGAAAGCAGAATGATGCATATGCTATGGTAATATATCAATAGAATCATGGAATTGTAGTCGGAAGGGACCACAAGGGTCATCTAGTCCAACCCCCTGCAATGCAGGAATTTTTTCCTAAGGTGGGGCTTGAACCCACGACATGGTTGAAATATTATGCTGATATGCAGCAACGCCGCGGAGCCATCGTGACTGCGGCTGTGCCTTCCCTCACCCTCGCCCGCCCTGCCACCCCCTCTCGCCTGCCCGACCCTCCCGTCCTCTTGCTGCAGAGTTCCAGCATCAGAGCATCACCCAGATGCACCCACAAATATGAGGTATCCCTCTCTCTATTCTTCCTTCCCTCCCTCCCTCTTCCATCCTTAATAAAATACTGGGGGGGGGGGCAGATAAGCCCCACATAGAAAGCCCATCAAAATGGGGGGGTGACTCTTTCAAATACGGTATTTACTAGTAATTGGGGGGGGCACCTAGGCCTCTAGGAGTTGGCTGCTATGCCTAGGAGTAGGAGAATTCAAGAAAGCAGAATGATGCATATGCTATGGCAATGCATCAATAGAATCATAGAATTGTAGTCGGAAGGGACCACAAGGGTCATCTAGTCCAACCCCCTGCAATGCAGGAATTTTTTCCTAAGGTGGGGCTTGAACCCACAACATGGTTGAAATATTATGCTGATATGCAGCAACGCCTCGGAGCCGTCGTGACTGCGGCCGTGCCTTGCCTTGCCCTTGCCCACCCTGTCACCCCCTCTCACCTGCCCGATCCTCCCGTGCTCTCCAGCCAAGCAGGGTAGCCGCCACCGCTGCCAGCCCCAGAAGCACAAGGTGGCCGCTGCCGCCGCCGCCACCACGATGTCGTCAGGCCAGCTGGCCCTGTAGCCCCGCCCACATTCCCACTTTGTGGCCCCGCCCCTGAACGACTATGGCTTGCCCCCCCCTAGTTTTGATCCTGGCTACGCCCCTGGCACTAGAGATTGAGGGGTTTTTTTTGTAACATCTGCAATATTTTCAAATATACCAGCATTTCAAACAGATAGAATTGCTACGTCTTCCAGTTATTAACCAGCCACCTACCTAACAAAAGGAAATGTCATTCCTTTAGCCATAAGAATATAATTGTCCCAATTGCCTTCTCTGGCAGCTTATGGAAGAAAGAGCTTTTTTGGGGGAAGCGCCATTCTGGTTGTGCAACTCCCTCTCCAAAAAATACTTGCATGGTACCTATCTTGTTATTATTTGGAGTTCTGTATTTTGTATGCACTTTTTATTTTCATAAAATAAAAAATAAAGAAGCTGGAAATGGTTGAGAAAAGGATAACCAAAACAATAAAAGGGATGGAGCAACGCCCCCCAATGAGAAAAGCCTAAAATATATGGGGCTTTTTAGTTTAGAAAAGAGGCAAATGAGAGGAGATATGATACAGTAGAGTTATTTGCATAAAGGATGCATGGAGCGGAGAAAGTGGACAGAGGAAAGTTTTTCTCCCTCTCTTAAAATAGGAGAAATTGGGACCATCCAATGAAGTTGAATGTTGGAAGACTCAGGGGAGATGAATCTTCTTCCCTTCTTCTCGCAGGGCACAGCTAAACTGTACAACTCGCTCTCACAAGAGGTAGCGATGACCATTAACTTGGGATAGCCTTTAAATGAGGATTTAGACAAATTCATGAAGAATAAAGCTGTCAACGACTACTGGCCGCGATGGCAGTATGTCCTTGAATGCCAGTTGCCCGCCGCTCAAGGGGACCTCAAGACTTCTGGATTGGGCTGGACAGGATTCCGAGGTCGCAAGTTAAGCAGACTGAAACCTGAGCAGCGTTTACGGGCTGGAAATCGCAAGCTACCCTCTAGCCCACGGGTGTCAAACTCAAGGCCCGGGGGCCAAATCCGGCCCGCCAGACCTTGTCATGTGGCCCGCCGAGCGCCCCAGCCAGCGGGACCCAGCAGCAGGACCTTGCTGCTGAAGTGCCACACTGACAAAGCGCCGACAAACAGCTGGGGCCTGGGGGGGTAGAAAGGCGGCCGGAGCAGCGCTGCGTGGAGCGCCCCAAGCCACAGCAGGAGAAGGAAGAGGCAGCTTGCCAGGTCAGCGCCCAGCAGCGCCGCACGGAGAGTCCCGAGCCTCTGCGACGCAGCAGTGCTCTGTAGCACTTTGAATCCTCCTCCTCCTGCCACGGCTCGGCGCCTGGAAACGGCTGCTGCTGCTGCTGCTGAAGCACAGACAAAGCACCCAGCAGCGCCGCATGGAGGAGGAGGAGGATTCAAAGTGCTACAGAGCACTGCTGCGTCCCAGAGGCTCGGCACTCCGTATGGTGCTGCCGGGCACCGACCGACAAACCGCCTCCTCCTCCTCTTGCCTCACCTCCTCCTCCTCCTGCTGCGGCTCAGCCTCATGAACGTGAGCTCAGCAGCGGCTCAGCCTCATGGACGTGCAACTCTGAGGCTTTACGCACGTCTGCTAAGACGGACACCCGCTGCCTCATGCTGCATGGGAAATACTTTTTGCCCCTGGGTCCCTTCGCGCTCTTTTCTGCCGCTGAATCAAGGCGGCGACCCCCCCCTTCCCTTTCTTTCTTCCTCTCTCTCGTTCTTATTCTTTCTTTCCCTCTCCTTCCTTCCTTCTTTATCTCTGTCTTCTCTCCGTCTTTCTTTTTCTTTCCTTCTTTTTTTCTTTCCTTCTTTATTCCCTTCCTTCTTTCCTACTCTTCTTTCTCTCCCCTCTTTCCTTCCTCTCTCCCTCCTGCTCCCTCCCTCCTTCCTTCCTTCCTTCCTTCCGTCCTTCCCATCTTTCTTCCTCTCCCTCATTCTTATTCTTTCTTTCCCTCTCTACTTCCTTCCTTCTTTCTCCCTTTCCGTCTTTTCTCCCTCTTTCTTTTTCTTTCCTTCTTTATTCCCTTCCTTTTCCTACTCTTCTTTCTCTCCCCTCTTTCCTTCCTTCCTCTTTCCCTCCCACTCCCTCTTTTCTTCCTTCCTCCCTCCCTCCCCTCCTCTCCCCTTCCCTCCCCTCCCTCTCCCTCTCCTCAGAAACATAGGATGCTGCTTTATACTTCTGGCCCTTAAACCCTGGAACCAGGAGAGCAGCTCCAGTGAGTCAACCTCAGCCAGTCCCTTTGGTGAAGGGTGGTGGCTTACTGGCAGAACATCTGTCCTGCATGCAGAAGGACCCCAGCATCTCCAGGTACCAATAGCTCTGCAAAGCTCCTGCATGAAACCCTAGCGAGCCTCCACCACCCAGTGCAGTTACCAAAAATCATTTTTCAATAAATTGTACAATAATTGTACATTTGAATATCTACTTGCCATTATTCTGACTATGTTTCTGCTTTCAGAGCTAGTTATTACTTACATTATTACAAAAAAACAGTAATAATTGAATGCAGTGACAATAATTTATGATAATAAAGAGTGGACACATAGTCCTACAGATACAACCGGCCCTTTGAGGGTGACCAAACTGCTGATGCGGCCCCCGATGAATTTGAGTTTGACACCCCTGCTCTAGCCTATAACACAGTGCTAGCACTGGACCACCTTCCTAGTTTGTTCTTTGCTTCTTTCTCTCAGCCTTTGCCTGACCCCGAGCAACACTGGATTACATAATAAAGGGGCAACACTGGATGAATAAATAAAGGTGCAGCAGCAGATTACGCAGGGACTGTGACACCAGTCCGACTCCCACCACCCGCATCCGTGCGATCCTCCAACCTGCAATATGGACACATCACACACAAATTCGAATTTGCACAGGCAGCGCTACAACAAACTCAAGAGCGTTTCACACGAAATAAGCTTAATTTGGGAAGTGCGGGGACTCCCCGTTATTTTTGTTTTGTTTTCTTCCTCCTTCCTGCTCCTCTTCCCCCGCTTCCAGCTCTGGTTTATTCTATGAGAACGCGGCAGCTTCCCATTCAGACAACAGAAGACGCACGGCTCTGCCTACTAGCGTCGCGGGCCACGGCGGGGAAAACGTTGCGCTTGCGAGGGAATTGTGACTTGCGCAGGGACCCGTAGGGCGGTGGGCGGGCGTGAGAAAGAGGCTGCGCGCGACTCGGTTGCCGGTGGCGCGTTGCTAGGAGACCGAGGGACGCGGAAGAGCGGCGGGCTTGAAGTTGCTCCTGGGATTCCAGAGGGGCAATAGCATGTTAGCAGGCAGGGGGCCAGGAAGGAAACCAGGTTGGTAGTGAAACCGGGGGGAACGAATCGTCCATATATATATATAAGTTTATGTGTGTATAGCATTTGTATACACACACACACACACATACTGTATACACACACACACACACACACACACACACACACACACACACACACACACATACATGTATTATATATTGCAATATGTGTATATATATATGTGTGTGTGTGTGTGTATCTATATCTCTATCTATATGTTGTTGTTGTTTAGTCGTTTAGTCGTGTCCGACTCTTCGTGACCCCATGGACCAGAGCACGCCAGGCACTCCTGTCTTGCACTGCCTCCCCCAGTTTGGTCAAACTCATGTTCGTAGCTTCGAGAACACTGTCCAACCATCTTGTCCTCTGTCGTTCCCTTCTCCTAGTGCCCTCCATCTTTCCCAACATCAGGGTCTTTTCCAAGGATTCTTCTCTTCTCATGAGGTGGCCAAAGTATTGGAGCCTCAGCTTCACGATCTGTCCTTCCAGGGAGCACTCAGGGCTGATTTCCTTAAGAATGGATAGGTTTGATCTTCTAGCAGTCCATGGGACTCTCAAGAGTCTCCTCCAGCACCATAATTCAAAAGCATCAATTCTTCGGCGATCAGCCTTCTTTATGGTCCAGCTCTCACTTCCATACATCACTACTGGGAAAACCATAGCTTTAACTATACGGACCTTTGTCGGCAAGGTGATGTCTCTGCTTTTTAAGATGCTGTCTAGGTTTGTCATTGCTTTTCTCCCAAGAAGCAGGCGTCTTTTAATTTCGTGACTGCTGTCACCATCTGCAGTGATCAAGGAGCCCAAGAAAGTAAAATCTCTCACTGCCTCCATTTCTTCCCCTTCTATTTGCCAGGAGGTGATGGGACCGGTGGCCATGATCTTGGTTTTTTTGATGTTGAGCTTCAGGCCATATTTTGCGCTCTCCTCTTTCACCCTCATTAAAAGGTTCTTTAATTCCTCCTCGCTTTCTGCCATCAAGGTTGTGTCATCTGCATATCTGAGGTTGTTGATATTTCTTCCGGCAATCTTAATTCCGGCTTGGGATTCATCTAGTCCAGCCTTTCGCATGATGAATTCTGCATATAAGTTAAATAAGCAGGGAGACAATATACAACCTTGTCGTACTCCTTTCCCAATTTTGAACCAATCAGTTGTTCCATATCCAGTTCTAACTGTAGCTTCTTGTCCCACATAGAGATTTCTCAGGAGACAGATGAGGTGATCAGGCACTCCTATTTCTTTAAGAACTTGCCATAGTTTGCTGTGGTCGACACAGTCAAAGGCTTTTGCATAGTCAATGAAGCAGAAGTAGACGTTTTTCTGGAACTCTCTAGCTTTCTCCATAATCCAGCGCATGTTTGCTATTTGGTCTCTGGTTCCTCTGCCCTTTCGAAATCCAGCTTGCACTTCTGGGAGTTCTCGGTCCACATACTGCCTAAGCCTGCCTTGTAGAATTTTGAGCATAACCTTGCTAGCGTGTGAAATGAGCGCAATTGTGCGGTAGTTGGAGCATTCTTTGGCACTCCCCTTCTTTGGAATTGGGATGTAGACTGATCTTCTCCAATCCTCTGGCCATTGCTGAGTTTTCCAAACTTGCTGGCATATTGGGTGTAGCACCTTAACAGCATCATCTTTTAAAATTTTAAATAGTTCAGCTGGAATATCATCACTTCCACTGGCCTTGTTATTAGCAGTGCTTTCTAAGGCCCATTTGACTTCACTCTCCAAGATGTCTGGCTCAAGGTCAGCAACCACACTACCTGGGGTGTACGAGACCTCCATATCTTTCTGGTATAATTCCTCTGTGTATTCTTGCCACCTCTTCTTGATGTCTTCTGCTTCTGTTAGGTCCTTACCACTTTTGTCCTTGATTATGGTAATCTTTGTACGAAATGTTCCTTTCATATCTCCAATTTTCTTGAACAGATCTCTGGTTTTCCCCATTCTATTGTTTTCCTCTATTTCTTTGCATTGCTCATTTAAGAAGACCCTCTTGTCTCTCCTTGCTGCTTTTTGGAAATCTGCATTCAGTTTCCTGTATCTTTCCCTATCTCCCTTGCATTTTGCTTGCCTCCTCTCCTCCACTATTTGTAAGGCCTCATTGGACAGCCATTTTGCTTTCTTGCATTTCCTTTTCCTTGGGATGGTTTTCGTTGCTGCCTCCTGTATAATGTTACGAGCCTCCATCCATAGTTCTTCAGGCACTCTGTCCACCAAATCTAAATCCTTAAACCTGTTCCTCACTTCCACTGTGTATTCATAAGGGATTTGATTCAGATTGTATCTTACTGGCCCAGTGGTTTTTCCTACTTTCTTCAGTTTAAGCTGGAATTTTGCTATAAGAAGCTGATGATCTGAGTTACAGTCAGCTCCAGGTCTTGTTTTTGCTGACTGTATAGAGCTTCTCCATCTTTGGCTGCAGAGAATATAATCAATCTGATTTCGATGCTGCCCATTTGGTGATATCCATGTGTAGAGTCGTCTCTTGTGTTGTTGGAAGAGAGTGTTTGTGGTGACCAGCTTGTTCTCTTGACAGAACTCTATTAGCCTTTGCCCTGCTTCATTTTGAACTCCAAGGCCAAACTTGCCAGTTATTCCTTTTATCTCTTGATTCCCTACTTTAGCATTCCAATCCCCTGTAATGAGAAGAACATCCTTCTTTGGTGTCATTTCTAGAAGGTATTGTAGGTTTTCATAGAATTGGTCAATTTCACTTTCTTCAGCACCGGTAGTTGGTGCATAAACTTGGATTACTGTGATGTTAAAAGGTCTGCCTTGGATTCGTATCGAGATCATTCTGTCTATCTATACATCTCTATCTATATATCTAACTATATATCTATATCTATAATTTTTGTGTGTGTGTCCACACACACACCTGCTTGGTGTTCAGAACTGTGTAAAAAAAAAAGTCGTAGAAAAACAGACAAGACCCAGAATGGTTATGGAATATGTGCATTCTCCTCAAAGGAACAGTGCCTAAAAATGTTTGAATACATATGCTGGATTGGCAGGTATAACGGATAGGTTAAGAGAAAAGGAGGATAAAGCATATAAGGAGGATTGGAAAGTGTCTATCGAGTGTTTTTAAGAACCAGTATAAACAAGGTAAAGAACCTAGCAGATCTTGAGTCAATCTGGCAGAATAGAAGTGAATAGAATTTAACAGAGGAAGAAATCTGAAGAGTAAAAATTTAATAGAAAAATAAAATAAAGAAACCAGGTAAAGGGTGGAAGGGGAGCCACCAGGTATTTAGTTGTATGTTGAGATTGATATGAAAGTTGTACAGCTGGGATGGGGAGGGAAGGGGATGTGGGATGTGTTTTTTTCTTTTCTGTCTCTATTAAAAATGAAATGAACAAATGAATGAGTGGAACAGGGTGTCTTTGTTGACGGCATTCTGGAGGCTTTGCAAAATTCACCTACATCACGTGGTGTTTGCATTTGAGATGATGAGGATGGGCAAGGGGTGTAGTAGCTTTTTGTTTGTTTTTTAATTGCTAAGTTGCTTTTTTTGAATTATGAATGGTTGCAGTTGTGCTTTTTTAATGAAAAAATGACACCAACAATGTAAACAGCTTTGAGTTTAGGAAGCTTGCAAATGTCTTCATTACCATGGCAGTTCCGTTTTTGCAAGCTTTCAAAGCAGACCTAGCCCTTTGCATCTATCAGTGGGCTTAAAAAGGTAAAGGTAAAGGACCCAAGACAGTTAAGTCCAGTCACAGACGACTCTGGTGTTGCAGCGCTTATCTCGCTTTACAGGCCAAGGGAGCCGGTGTTTGTCAGCATACAGTTTTTCTGGGTCATGTGGCTAGCATGACTAAGCCACTTCTGGCAAAACGGAACACCGAAACCAGAGCACGGAAACGCTGTTTACCGTCCCGCCAGAGCAGTACCTATTTATCTACTTGCATGTGTGCTTTCGAACTGTTAGGTTGGCAGGAGCTGGGACCAAGCAACGGGAGCTCACCCCGTCACGGGGATTCAAACCGCCGACCTTCTGATCGGCAAGCCCAAGAGGCTCAGTGGTTTAGACCACAGCATCACCCGTGTCCCATTAGTGGGGCTTCCTCTTGAATAACTGTGAATGTGCAACCTTGTGGCCTGGTCTCATGTAAACCACAAAGGCTGCAATCCAAAAACCACTCACTTGGGAGTAAGACCCATTGCACTAAGTAGGACTTACTTTTGGGTAAGCATGTATAGCATTGCACTATAATGCGATTTACTTCCATATAAGTGTATGTAGGATTTTTGCTGCTTTCAGCATTTTAAAAACTTGTTTATATTTAATATTGTTTTGTTTAATTTGCAAGTTATTACTTTCCTGCCAGCAGATTTAGGGCAAAGTTACAACTAAGAAGGTATGGAGATAGCAATCAGGCAGCACCTGTCAGATGCTGAGAGACATCAAGGTAAATGTTACTAACCGTCTTTCTCTTTTTAAAAGATGTATAATGTTGACTCTTCCTTTTCCACATACTCAAATAGACTAGGTATTCTCCCCATAGATACAGATACTCCTAGATACAGATTGGGGCATTCCTAGGTAAATGTGCATAGGATTGCTGCTATCATTGTGTAATAAAATCCCATGTATAATACAATTCTTTCTGTTTAGATAAAAAGCCACGGGGGGTGTGGGGGGAGAGAGAGCGATGTTAACCAGAAAGTTGATAGCTTGAGCCCACCTAGGGACAGCTGTGGGCAGGATTCCTACATTGCAGGGGGTTGGACTAGATGACCCTCGGTTCCCTTCCAACTCTATGATTCTATGATTCCATTATTCTAACTGTGCTTTACCCTATATAGCCTTATGTCTATTTATCTTACATAAAGGGTGCATACATATTTCAGAATATCCTGATATCGTAGTATGCTGAAACCAATTTCAGGCATGCTGAGCTATGGTATACCCCCACTGGCAGCATAGAAATAGCAAGTCTTAAGGGTGGTATGTTACAGTTGCTCCTTGTAGGGAACTGACCCCCAGTTTCCACAATCAAAAATATTTCTTATTTTGTTTTGGCTCGTGTTTTCTGGTGGCTTGCATGTGGTGTGGTCTGAATGATTTGCCACACCTTAGACGATTGGCAACATCACAATAGATGGTGCATTGAAAGTCACAGCTGATCTGTGCAGCTGCATCTTATGCTGCAACAGGCAATTGATCCTTCCAGCCAGCATTGTCTACTCCGACTGGCAGTAACTGTCTCAGGCAAGGATCTTTCACAGAGCTGCTTTCGGAAATATTTTAATAGGAGATGTGAGGAGTTGGAACTGGGACTTATTGCATGCAAATCATATGGGCTTTTTTTCCCCAGCCAGAACTCAGTTCCGGCACATCTCAGGTGGCTGCCATTGCCATTATAAGAGAACAAGGGTTTATGATGAGTTCCAGCATCTAATTTTCTAGAAAAATAGCACTGGTTCAAGTCAAGGCTTGTGGAGAACTGCTCAGGAAACTGCTTTATCACATTTATATTTTGCTGGAACTGACCAAATAGAAAACATCAGATCAAAACAAATCCTTGTTAACCAGAAGCACCATAACCAGACACTGGAAAGACCTATCAGGAGTAAACATGGACCAATGGTACCAAATAGTATGGGAAACAGCCCTACTAGAAAAATTAACCAATAAGTTGAAACTGACATGGGGACAAATAGAAGAAGACGGCTTCACCCCAGTATGGTCCCCCTTTATCACATACACAGCCCAACATGACAATGACAAAGATCCCCCAACAGCAAACGAATCAATATGGTTAACCTGACCCAAAACACTCACCCACCCCACTCACACACAAAACAAAGACCACCACAGCTAACCACAAAGGAACAACCATATCCTAGGCCAACCCCAACATCTTTCACCATCAAAGGAAAACAAGTGAACAACAGAGAACCTACACAAGCGTCGCTGATAACCCCCCCAACACACACTTATTAAGCATAATAGAAACATTGTCACCCCACCCCACCTTCCCCCCATCTACTTTCCTTCCCCTCTCCTCACCATTGTCTCAACAAATGAAACTGATTTGTAAAAAAATGCTAAGAGAGACATTGCACTTATCTTTGTAAACCAAGAAAACCTTTAATAAAAATAAATTAAAATAATAATAATAATAATAATAATAATAATAATAATAAATAAATAATTCATGATAATTGCAAGATAAAAAAAAACTTTGTTAATGATCATGCAAATTTGCCCTGATACATATTGATAGTCCAAAACAGTTTACTGTGTTAGGATGCAATCCTATACACACTTACTTGGGAGTAAGTCCCATTGGACTTAATGAGACTGAGGAGTATAGGATTGCATTTTGCCTGGCAATGTTTGATTGTTTACATTATGAAAATAAAAACAGGTATTTGTTCAAAATGGTTACATTATTTTCTGCCTAATTTAAATTTTATTTTCAAGATGTTGAAGCACTGAAGAGTGCTTACAAATTGATCAAATCAGCTAATGATGGGAAATCAGCCCTTGACGCCTTGGAGAGTTTCTCTTTTGACTTGTATGTCATGTGTGCAGAACAGGCTTATAAGGTAACAATACGCCCCTTTTTGTAACAATACGCCCCTTTTTACTTTGTGAGGTGTTTGTTCATCTTAATTTAAAACTGAAATCTGTTTAATTTTAGATGGGTTTTCCGGACATGAGCAATGACTGTCTACGAATGTATTTTAAAGGAAAACCTCCAATTAACCAGTTTTTGGGTAGAGCATATTTGTGCAAGAGCCAATTATATACCCCTGTGTCTACTGATAATTTGGTGAGCATGTACTGTGAGTTTGGGTGTTGATTTTAAGGCTGTCCTTTGGTAATGATCAGGTGAAGGCAAAATTCCATGTTATATAGTAAACAGTATGACTTGCCTTCTAAGAAAAGATAAAGCTATGGAACCAGTTATTTTCCATCCCCCCCTACACCCATGAAAAGTCTTTCTGAAGGATACAGAAAACGATGTTGTTGGATAGGACATAGGTGGGGGGGGTACTGAAGCAGAGAGGAGGGGAGGGAGTTGGAGCTGGCTCAAGAGCTAATATGCACAACATATATGTTGGGGTTTTTAAAATTTAAAAAAATAGAGTGTATAGAAGTTACAAGTCATACTAAGTCAGTAATAAAAGCTTTGAGTCATTCCCAGTTTTTTATATATATAAAAAAAATATTTTGTTTTGTTTTAGGAACAATTTGACAGATTCACTGTACATTTGCTGAAAGTAGTAGACTTTGCATTAGGTAACGCAAGGTAAGTCCTCTATATTTGGTTTCCATTTGGGGCACTCTTTGTCGGTTTGTCTGTTTCCATCATGCAATATTTCTGAACTATGGTTCTAGACTAGAACAATTACAGTACAGTATATCACAGTGCGGAAGATTGCATTGAATCATTGTATCACAGTTTTTAAAAATGCACCCAAAACAGTGATCAATATATTTGCTGTTTTAGTTCAGAGCTGATGTGTTGCAGCAAAACAATGAAGATCATGTCTGTATTCGATCAAATGGGCTCCATCCTCCCAAATTAAGATACATTTCCTAGTCCTTACTTTTATATTAAACATAATAGTCAATGACTATAGGATACAAATGAGTAGCAAGGAGGATTTCAGTCACTTGAAAATTGCAGAAATTAGAAGCTTATGTGAAAATAAAGCCTCATGACAGCCACCGGCAGCATTTAATACCTAGAGAAGGGATCCCCAAACTGCGGCCCTCCAGATGTTTTGGCCTACAACTCCCATGATCCCTAGCTAAGAGGACCAGTGGTCAGCGATGATGGGAATTGTAGTCCAAAACATCTGGAGGGCCGAAGTTTGGGGATGCCTGACCTAGAGAGTAAACATTGTAAATCAAGGTGGGGCTACCTTTGAAGGTGACCCGGAAACTACAACTAATCCAGAATGTGACAGCTAGACTGGTGACTGGGAGTGGCTGCTGAGACCACATAACACCAGTCCTGAAATACCTACATTGGCTCCCAGTACGTTTCCAAGCACAATTCAAAGTGTTGGTGATGACCTTTAAAGCCCTAAACGGCCTTGGTCCAGTATACCTGAAGGAGCGTCTCCATCCCCATCATTCAATCCGGACGCTGAGTTCCAGCTTTGAGGGCCTTCTGGTGGTTCCCTCAGTGCGAGATCTGAGGTTACAGGAAACCAGGCAGAGCGGCCTTCTCAGTAGTGGTGCCTTCCCTGTGGAATGCCCTCCCACCAGATGTCAAAGAAATAAACAACTATCCAACTTTTAGAAGACATCTGAAGGCAGCCATGTTTACGGAAGCTTTTAATATTTTATGAATTATTTTATTTTAATAGTTTGCTGGAAGCCGCCCAGCCTTATATTCCTTTCAGGTCTGCCACGCAGACCACCTTGCATAGGCCACTTGCCTCAGGTTGGCCACCCATTAAATAGACGATGCAGTGAAGTTGACAACAAAATCTTGGTGGGGCAAAGAAGCCCTGAGCCCGTTTCATCCCTGCACAAAATCATAATGTGTTGTTGTTGTTGTTTAGTCGTTTAGTCGTGTCCGACTCTTCATGACCCCATGGACAAGAGCACGCCAGGCACTCCTGTCTTCCACTGCCTCCCGCAGTTTAGTCAGACTCATGTTGGTGGCTTCGAGAACACTGTCCAACCAACTCGTCCTCTGTCGTCCCCTTATCCTTGTGCCCTCAATCTTTCCCAACATCAGGGTCTTTTCCAGGGAGTCTTCTCTTCTCATGAGGTGGCCAAAGTATTGGAGCTTCAGCTTCAGGATCTGTCCTTCCAGTGAGCACTCAGGGCTGATTTCCTTCATAATGGATAGGTTTGATCTTCTTGCAGTCCATGGGACTCTCAAGAGTCTCCTCCAGCACCATAATACCAGTATGTCTGGTATTGAGTCAAACATAGAATGTCTAGTGCTTCTAACTCCTACTGATGTGTACTCTATTTTATTCCAGGTACTATTTTTTGATACATAATGCTTCGGTTATGTACTGGAGGATTGTAAGGCCATTTCTTAAGCCTGGGTTCCGCCACTATCTTATTCCAAGCCTCTATCAGATTGTGCCTGCGCTGAAACATCCCACTGAGCAAGACAAGGACTGGACTGCAGAACTGATGATGTAAGTTGAAGTTTATTTCTTTCTTTCTGTATAAAATGCTTCTAAACCTCTCATTTGTATATAATACCAAGCTGGTATATAGCAACGTGTGCAGATACAGTAAGAACATAAAATGCCATTAAAGCAATACAAAACAATTGTAGAAATAAGTAGCTCATCTAAAGGAAATTTAAACAACTGAATAGGCCTGCTAGCATCAAATGGTCTTCAAGTGACTCTTGAAAATTAGTAGCAAGTATTCTGGCTAAATTTATGCTGGAAGGGTATCCCCACAGCATGGGAATTTAAAAACATTCATTTTTACCCAGATGATTGATGGCTGAAAGATATTGTTCTTGGAAACTCTGGGATTCTTAGCTGCGAGAGTAGCTGGTTGGTTTTGGAAGTTTGCTTTTCGTTGCTCACATGCCCAGACGCCATAACCCACTGCCCCCCCCATCCATTAAATGACCACTCATGACAACATTATTTGGTTCAAATTAGGCCACAACTTTTTTGGTTAAAGATGTACATGGCTTAGGCTTAGGCTTTGGGTATAACCATTTCAACCTGCCCGCCTGCTGGTTGATTCTTCCAGGGACTCCTATGACATACATCAAATTGGGACTCCCCACAAAAATCACCTTTGAGGAGAGCTATGGCCCTAGCCCCCGTCTAGATGTCCAGAGAGCAGCACCTCCACCAGGACCCCATTCCCTTGGAGGGCAGGCAAAGCCTTACAACCTAACCTCCAACCATGACTTTTACCCAATGCCTTACCCACTAATGTTGTTACGATAAGGTAGGCAAAAATCCCAGGTCAGCCAATTGACCCAAAGAACAAATCCCTCCTGAGCATCAAATGCAGCCAACAATCGTAACCCATAGTAAAGTCAGAAAACGAACACTATCTCCATGATGGGCAGGAACCAGCCTAACTCTAGCAAGGGTGGGAGGGAGATTCAAAGTGCCAGGTATGAGGACCGGCACTCTTTAGATACTCTGGGAGTGGACCTGAGTGAAGTCCTCAATGGATCAATCAGGCCCACTCCCAGGAATGCCTGCCCCTTGACCTAGCCGCTGTTGACTAATTTGCAGCCAGACCCGATTCAAACACTCCAGTAATGTTTCCCATCAGTTGGAGTCCCAACTGGAGAGACTGGGGGACTGGCAGGATGCCGCCGTTCCTCAACGCCACCCACCATTGGCATAACGCAGTATTTTAGATGTTTTAATTGTATTGTTGTAGCATTGGGGTGTTTGCGAAATACAAATGTAATAAATAACAAAATAAATAACAAATAAGTATATTGATCATGCTTTAATGCATTTTCATTTTGTGCGCCTAAGGATCACAAGCAGCTAAAGTCCCCCCCCCCTTGCTTTTTGCTGATCCAGAAGTAGCCAGTCTTGGGGAAAATTACAGAATGGTCTTTCCTACTTTAATTTAGGGAAATCCTAGCAGTCCATCATATTGCAGGAGATCATGGTTCATTGTGTATTTGCAAACTTCATATTGATTTCTGGCTTCTTTTCCTTCCTTCCATATGCCTAGATTGTAGCATCGCTTCCTTTTTCTCTTGACACACATATGCTTTGCCTTGGCAGAGATGCCAACTGCACACTGGAGCCTTTGTCCTTGTCAGTTTTCATTGAACTAAACGGATGAGACTTGTTGGTCTTTTATTGCCAATCAGATTACTGTCTCTTTCAAATGAAACTACTGGAGGACATGGTGTTGACTGATGGAAGGGAAAGAAAACTGATGGTATTTCTGAGATGATTGTAATGGCTCTTCATAGGCTCAAAACATTTCCTCTGGAGGGAAATAAAAGAGAAAAGAAATGGAACTGGCTAAAAAGTTCCAGCCAATCAAATGCTGGCTCAGGTTTCTAAACTTAAGTCTGTCTGCATTCATTGGACTTTCACCCTTACTGTCAACATTGATTAAACAAAGGGTTTAATTTACAATAAATTGTTAATGTAATATTCTGCTGGAATAATTTCAGAATCAGCAAGCAAATTGGAGTATTGAGGGAATTTGCGATGACAGGAGGAGTGCATCAAGGCTGCTTGTTAGCTTTCTTGCTCAGACTTGCACAATTGTGTTTACAATAAACATTATTTTGTTTGTGTTGCAGAGAGTTGCTTGAGTGTTACCTGGATGCTTCCAGAATGCACGAAGCTATAGAATTTTCATCAACTGCAGCAGCGTTCATTAAAGAACATGTTCCAGGGAGATATAAACAAATATTTTCAATAATGGTAACTTCTGTTAATCAACAAAGGAATCATATGGTTTCCTATTGTAGCAGTGGGGAACGTTTTTTCAGTCCAAGGGTTCATTACCTTTGGGGAAACTTCTGGGGACCACATGTTGTAGTGGACCCACCACTTAATACCACCAGTTAATAAGGTGGTGAGTCCACTCCCACTAACTGCTCCCTATTAAATATAGTGCACCCACCTCATGGTACACCCATTGCACAAATTTCTACAATTTACCACGGATTATCTAGTGGGGACGTGTGAGAGAAAACAATGAATTAGAGTCTCAGGCCAGAGTCGAACAAACAAACAAGAAAAGTTTATTGGACAAAAGAGGTTTATGAAACAAAGTGGGTCAGGAAATGATTTCTTTGAGGTAGAAGTTAACTTGTTTACTTTGACTAACTTTAAGATGTCTCGGGCTTAAACACAACACTATAGGCACAGCTCCTTTTAATCAGTTGGTGCACTTCAGGTAGATAAATATTCAGGTTTCCAGTATAGATGGGGAAATGCCCAACTCAGTTTCTGTCACTTCTCTTTTTATTCTCCCCCCTAAAAAAAAGTGCTATTTCCACCCCACCCCACCCCACCCCCCATGGCTATACTGACACTGTAGCCAATCGGTGAGAGGCTCCGGCGCTCTGGTGGAGTTTCAGAGGAACTGCATCACCAGACTCTGGTCTGACTCTGCTGCCCGTCACACATGCTAACGGTGGTTATCGAGTCAGAAGCATAGGTTACTTTTGTAACACAGAGACACCCATCTCTATCCAGGCAATCAAGAGGCGTTATCACAATTCAGACACACATTTCAGGCAGGCAAAGCATGCAAAGAGTACACAGAGCAAGGCTAGTCAGGAGTGCGGCCTAAGAGAGTTTTGAGGGCCAGCTGGAGAGGGTTTGAGGGCTTCAGTCAGACCCCGACAGGTTCTCCACCCCTGGCCTACTGTCTTGCGAGGCAAGATAGAATTTCTTTAAAATGGCATTTAATGATAAACTTGATTAGTTTAAAACAATGAGTTGAATGCTGTCGCTTCCCCCCTCCATATTTTTTTAACTGAAGGCCATTTCAGGTTACCCAACTTTCTAGAAAACTTTGTTCAATTCTGCAACTAAAAGTAAACCAGCCTGGTAGAATTCTGTTGCAGTTGTTTGTTCTGCCCTGCATACACCCTAGGAAAAATGACTAGCTAAATCTGATCACCGAGCATTATCAAATATGTATGCGTTTGATGCCTAATAAGATCAGTGATTCTCCCCACCCTTCTGTTCCATTTCTTTTCATCTTTTTGTTTCTTTCCACATGATCAATCTTGGGGTAATGGGGAATGGATTTTGCATAACATTTCATGAAATGAAAAATGTACTGAATTTCCCACTGATGTAATATTAATAAAGCCATAAGATAAAACTAAATCAGGTTTTGCATTATACACTGCTCAAAGGTACCTTTGAGAAAAGCAACCTAGCAGTGGTCTTAAACTACTAAAGCAATTTTAAAATGGCTCGTGAGCTATACCTCTCAGAAGTGCCACCAATCATTTCTGTAATAACCACATAATAAGTGAGCATTCCAGTACACCTGCAGTCCATGAGAAAGGGAAGTTGGAAAGTTTGTTGCTATAAAGCTTCAATTTGGAATAGACAAAATAAGCAGAAGAAAGATTGAATTAAAACTCTGTAGCATAGCAGATTATTCAGTAAGTTCACATTTGCACCCATTGTTTAATATTTAGTTGCTAGTGTCACATTCCAGAATTGGGGTCATTCATCTTGCTCATTTTAGTGGAGAGAAGCATCCTACACTTTGGGAGCCCAGCTGGAAGGGAGCTTTGTGTGCTAAGTGAAGCCTTTATAAATGTATAGGACTTAATGTTCAAACATAAGAAGCTTTTTCTGCATCAGCCCCACAGCCCATGGCCAACATGCATCACTTTACACTTTCTTGCACTGCATTTGCCATTCTACTGCCCGTTCTCCCAGTTTGGAGAAATCCTTTCAAAGCTCTTCACATGCCTTTTTGTTTTAAGCACCCTGAGCAGTTTGGTATCTTCATCAAACTTTGTTATCTCACAGTTAACCCTGAACTCTAAATCATTTGTGAGGAAGTGAAAAAGCACAGGTCCCAATACTGGTCCTTGGGGAATCCATTTTCTACAACCCTCTGTTGAGGCTTGTCCATTTATTCCTACGATCTGCTTCCTGTTTCTCTCCTCTTCTTCCATGACCACTGAGGTTGCTCAGGTCTTTGGTGAGACTAAGGATCCTGCTGTGGTGATGTCAGACAATGGCATCATTTGCAAACTTAAACATGCAGGAAAATGTTGTGAAGGATTTAAATCTTTCTTGACTTACTCCTTGCTTTAAATGCTGGTATAACTTTTGTAATTGCTTCTAGGTGCGTTACAAACTAATGGACGCTTTAGATATAGAAGACGAAGTGGAAAGTTCTGCCAATCTGAACATTATTTATAAAATCCAAACAATCAAGTTGTAAGTATCAGTTAATGTAGATGAGAATCTCAATTGTTTAAACCAGAGCTTTCCAAACTTTTTATGATGGTGGCATACTTTTGAGACATGCATCTTTTCACGACACAGTTTTACTAGCAAACTGGAGGTTAAACCAGCCCTTTTCCAGACCCAGGAGGAGCGTGGGGAGTTTTCACACGACGCACCTACACACTGATGTGTCGCAACACACAGTTTGGAAAGCTCTGGTTTAAACCATATGGGCAATATTCAGTGCACTCATTCCATCAGCACAGGAAATTTTGGACACACAGTGGAATTTTGCCCCCCTCTCTTTTTCCTGCTTGCTCCCTAAATCTCTTACAGATTTTCTCTCAACCTTCCAGAAAAGATCTGGGGAGAGGAGGTGGGGAGTTCAGCTGCTCAAATGGAAATCTTTGTGCTAATGTAGCAAGTGCATTGGATACCACCCAAATTCTAGAGGTGGGCTGCAATCCAGAAAGCCATGTTTGGAAGAAAAACTGCTAGTGCAGTTCAACATAGAAGTATGGAACAGTTGCCTTGCAGGATTAACCCCATCCCTTTTTCTCTCTGTGAAATAGTTGCAGGCACATCCAGCAGCAGTGTCCTGGGTAGCATGTTATTCAGGTGTTGGCCTGAATTGTTACTCAACTTAGGTGAGCAGATGAGTGACATACTGCAGATCTGTCTTATAGAGGGTCAGTCATAAATGTTTGCTGAGATAGCTGCTGTGATGATCCTCAGTATAAGAATAAAGCACTCAGAGCCTTCCCTCCACACTCAGTTCTTCTTGTTTCCTGAATGGAATGGAATTTTGCATGCTCTTGTGAAAAATGAGATTGCTTGGAGTGTAGCTTTGCTTGCCAAGGCCTATTGTCTTAGAGGAAGACAGGTCAATCAACTTTTGATTTATTTTAGGTATATATTTTTTAAAAAACACCCAATACTGTACTGTATTCACAAATCCTGCTTGTGTTAGAGGGGGAAATGTTGATTGTTTAATAGGTTTTGAGATGTTCTTCTGTTAGTAATCATTGCATTATAAAATAATTGCAGGCAGTTAGATAAAAATGAGATTCCTCAAGACGTTGATACAGAGTTGAAAACAATATACGGAATTTTGAAAGGATCTAGAAGGAAATTAATCCGCATAGATAGGTAAGTTCCATGTGTTAGCAACACTCTAGAAGCCCTTTTTAAAAACGTAAGCATTTGCTATTTATCTTATATCCATGCCAAGAAGATAAGAGTTGACAGAATGTCTCCCATGCTACATTAAAGCTCTATTGGTCCAAAGATTTTTTGTGATTTGTCCTTGGGACACAATCCCTCCCAGCACCAATGAAGTTGTTGTGATGAGGGTTCATGCAACTCTCTCCCTCCTTGGCATATGCTAGCCATTACCCAGAGCAGAAGGCCTGTGTGCTTGTGTTTTCCTCCCTTCCCTGCCCAACTCAAGTCCAACCTTGGAGTTTACTTCAAGCTCAAACAAAGTCACAGCTGGAGTCCTGGGTTGGGAGGGAGAATTGAATATGGAAACAACAAGTGCAGAGTTTCCCATGCGCATAACCATATGTGCATTGAGAGATCACAGTAGAACCCAATAGAGTACTCTGCTCCCATTACTGTATTTCAGAAAATGTTCCGTCTTCTTAAGTAATTCATTACATTTCCCTTTATGTTCCTTCCACTGTATTTGGGGTGGGGATGGGGGTTTGCTGTTTTATCCATGGCTCTCTTCTTAACCTCTTGTTTCACATAGCAGCATCCATCCACTCCCTTTTAAACAGCTGACTCTGGTAACTGGCTTGCTGGGCTACATGCCCATTTTCTCCGTTTCTCTCATAATTTGTTTGGAGGTGGAATTGTGCTTTTTTTTAAGATTAAGAGATTTCCCGGAGCACGCTCAAACTTCCATATTCATGAAGGGGGCTGGGGATTTAATGCCAGATTTTCACACACTGCCATTTTAGGTTTATAGTAATAAATAAGCAATAAGTGATTTCTTTACCAACACTACTTCTATCCTAATTGGTTTTATTTTCTACTTTTCCAGAATTTCCTTGCTGCTGGAATTGGCTCGACTTTGCTTGAAACTAAATTGTATACCTATTGCGTCTTTATGTTTAAGTGACCTGTTCAAATATAAGATTACCGTGAGTGTCAGGAAATTACTTTGTTCTATCATTCTTTTTTATACATGTATGAGTGTCAAGCTGAACAAAGAGGAAAAGATTCCAGTCCTATAGCTATTATCAGAGACAATTAAAGTCATTGTTCCCTAAAAAACAATTAATCACAAAAAAGTAAGGAGAGAATGTATCATTGGAAATAAATTAGTACTTTGCTGTATATATACATTTAAAATTGAGAAGGTTTCGCAAAAGCTGGCTATCCTGTTTGGCCCAGTGGGCCATTATCCTCAGCTGTGTTTGTGATGGAAATGATGGGTTGTTTCCAACTAAGTTATGCTCTGAGTAGACCAAATTAATGGACTTAAGTGGGTGATACTTGTTAATTTCCGTGAGTCTACTCTGAACATGAGATGGTTGGACAGTGTTCTCAAAGTTACTAACATGAGTTTGACCAAACTGCGGGAGGCAGTGGAAGACAGGAGTGCCTGGCATGCTCTGGTCCATGGGGTCACGAAAAGTCAGACACGACTAAACGACTAAACAACAGCTCTGAAATAACTTAGCTGGATACATTCCAATGTGGTTAATTTTCACAACTCCTGTCATACAAAATAATTCTATTTAGCCACAACAAACAGTATGTTCCTACCTCCCCGCAAAGCCAATGGTGCTGATATTATACAGGGTGGAAAGAGGGACATCCACTTGTTTTTGTAGATTCTTAATCTATCCCCTTTGTACTGTTTATATTAAATGTTAAGTATTGATACACCAATAATGCATATCAGCACAGGGAGTTTCCCACATCCTTGTTATCATACAAACGGTAGTGGTACCCGCCCTGTGGAACACCCTCCCATCAGAGGTCAGAGAGATACCTGACAACTACCTGACATTTAGAAAATACCTAAAGGCAGCCTTGTTTAGGGAAGTTTTTAATCTGTGATATTTGATGTATTTTAATGTTTGTTGGAAGCAGGGGAAGTCCAGCCAGATGGGTGGGGTATAAGTAATATATTATTATTATTATTATTATTATTATTATTATTATTATTATTATTACATCAGCACAGATCAAAGGCTCTTTGAGATTTCAGGGATGTAGCAGCAGGTTAGATGGCAGTCTAAAATTATCTATCTGCACAATAGTCCAACCCAAGTGTCCTCTGCCACTCGAACCTCACCTTCCCTTGCCCTTGTTGTTGTTTAGTCGTTTAGTCGTGTCCGACTCTTCGTGACCCCATGGACCATAGCACGCCAGGCACTCCTGTCTTGCACTGCCTCCCGCAGTTTGGTCAAACTCATGTTCGTAGCTTCGAGAACATGTTTGGTTCAAACTCATGTTCGTAGCTTCCCTTGCCCTGACCAGGTAAAAAGCAAGAATGCCGATGTTAGGAGGATGGCTTCGCCACAATGCATGTACTGTACTATAATTGTGTGTACAGTATAAGGCAGAAACAATTCCAACTGAAGATAACGCTTTGTGCTTCTGATAAAGTGGATTCTAGTCCATGAAAGCTTATGCCATAATGGATCAGTTTGTTTTTAAGGTGCCATAAGGCTCGTTGTGGCATTTACTGCAGTAGACAAACACAGCTGTGCTTCTAGAAGTCGCGTGACACTGCCGAGTGCTTGTAGCACCCTTGGTCAACAAGCACAAATGCGCAACACTGTAATGAAACGTCCGGCTGCATCAGAGATTAATCACGGGCATGTGCATTTCTGGGTGAAAAATATGCTTATATTAATAGGATCCAGCAAGAGAAATTGAATTGGACTGCTTGGAATGTGATTGCAAAGTCCAGAAGCTTGGGCCTAAAATTGCAACTTATGCTAAAAGTGTTGTTGAGGTATGTTTGTTCTTTAATTGACACTGCTTTGAAGAGAAATCTGCCCCTTCCACATAGGATTTGGGTTTCCCCCCCCTTTCCTTCTGTGTCATTTCCCCAAATCATTAAACATAGTACAGAGGAAAGATAGGGAAGTGTGCCCTAAGCTGGAGGGAAGAGAGTGGCCTGCCGGTCAATAACTGTTGTCGTAGAAAATTGCAAGACAAATTTCTGTAACTCATGTGCTATGCCTCATAATCAGTATATGACTACTGCAGGACAGTGCTGCTGGCTTTTATGCCTTGTCGGCTGCAAGGACACACATGTAGCCAATGCACTTTCAGCCTGTGAGGCACACACACACCCTGCCAGGAGAGGCCACCGATTGGCCCATTTGAGATGCAGCAGCCAGCGGGAACTCGAGCCAGATGTCCCGGCGGCCAGGGGGAAATCCCCTAATGGCTGCCTGACCATGTTCACTCTCTTCTCACTGCCCAGGGATGGCGGCCGAGCGCAAGGGACCTTGACAGGCACCCACTCAGAAAGGAGTAAGCAT
This sequence comes from Zootoca vivipara, assembly GCF_963506605.1. NCBI lineage: Eukaryota > Metazoa > Chordata > Lepidosauria > Squamata > Lacertidae > Zootoca > Zootoca vivipara. The sequence goes on along the minus strand of NC_083280.1, from coordinate 62,060,338 downwards.
CCACTACCAATAAGATGGTACAAATTATGAATGGGAAAACAGTTTTGTGTTCTTGGGAGATGCTATCAACATGCTGTCCAGGCTTTCCTCTAGTCTGCCGATTAAGTTCAGGAAACATTGTTTCTATAATCAATGCAAAATGTATGTTTATACTTGTAGGCTCAGCTGAAAACAATACAGAAACTTGACCTAATTTTGAATCGTGCCATTCGGCTGAAGGACCCTAACGTTATTCAGGCAGTATGTGCTACCCTGTGGAATACCTGCTTACCATTACTGCAGCACAACTTGCAACAGCATGTCCGAAGACCATTGCTAGCTATTGCTGAAATCCTAGAGAAAATTGACAGGTAAATGGGTTTTGATATGTGTTGTTTGTTGTTTTACGCTTCCTCAAACTCAGCCCTACAGATATTTTGAGACTACAATGCCCATCATCCCTGACCCCTGGTCCTGCTAGCTAGGGATCATGGGAGTTGTAGGCCAAAAACATCTTGAGGGCCGAGTTTAAGGAAACCTGTTTTACGGGATCTGATACCTTTTGTATCAACATCTGATGTATCAAGGAGCTGCCTTTTACTGATTCAGACATTAGCTCTCCAGGCAGCAGTTTTTCCCAGTCTTTCTATAGAGATCCTTTTAACCAGATATCTGGCGCATATCCAAACAACCCATGGCTTTACTACTGAGCTAAAGCTTCTCAGTGTTCTAGTCTTCCTATGTGACTGTAATAACGCCACAGGTGCTTCACTGTAAGATAATATTTTATGCTGTAGATTAAGTCATATACATGAATCCTTTGAAAATTGTTCTGTCATTGCCCTTCAACAGCCAGTTATGATCATTATACATATTTATATGACTCTCTCTTTGCCAGATTTACTGCAAGTGGAAAAGGAAAAGGTTTTTTTCATCCAAATAAATCATTATTGTAATACAGATGCACCACATAAGAAGAAAGCACCTCTTCATAGTTTTATTGAATATGGTTATGTTTTCTAGCATGTTGATTTTGTTACGTTGCCAAGTTCATATGGAAATTGCCCACATTGAAGAAAATGGAGACAGAATAGAGGCTGCCATGGAACATTTGCAGAAGGCGATTTATCTTGATAACAAGGGGCTGTATCATGAATACCTTAAAATGGCTTTCAAACGGCTTAGCGTAAATACAATGTTATACCAGCCCCTGGAGCGTCTAGAAGACCAAGCAAGCTTGATGATTGAACAGGTAACTGATGGTGAAGTTATTCAAGTATATCAGTATTAATATAATCTATCTATAAACTAAATACTCATGCCTCTGTGTGTGTGTCTCTAAAACAAATAAAAAGCAGGTGCAGATTTGACTGAGAATAAGTAGTTGATTTTTCTTCATAACAAAGCAACCTATTGAAAATCTAGGGTATATTAAAATAAAGGTAGGTAGCCGTGTTGGTCTGAGTCGAAGCAAAATAAAAAAATTCCTTCAGTAGCACCTTAAAGACCAACTAAGTTTTTATTTTGGTATGAGCTTTCGTGTGCATGCACACTTCGTCAGATACTCTAGTTGGTCTTTAAGGTGCTACTGAAGGAATTTTTTTATTAAAATAAAGGGTTATGCTCAATGTTGGGAGATAGATGCTAAATGAATAAATTTGGTTTGTATTTCCTCACTCCCATCAATTATTATAATTTCAACACTTTTTAGGATTTTCCAGAAATACTAATTAATAGTAAAGAGCCATGATTATTTTATTTTATCCATTTGTATGTTTTCACATAACATTAATGTACTCTGGGTGGCTTACAATAAATGAGAAAAATGCAACTGAAATGCAAAATAATATAGAAAATCGTTATATCCAAAGCTACATAAGACACTAATGCAGTCTCTCTGGCAGCAATTCCGGAGTGAGAATGGGTGTGAAGAGAGATATTGTTTAAAAGAGGCCCCAGAAAAAGCATACATAATAAATTTAGCAGTTGCATTTATAAAATAGGGGTTTGTGAGCCTCTGTCGAATTGCTGAGGTGGTGAATGCCAAGATGGGAGGTATCAGTATGCTGAGGGGAATGCTAAATTTTGCAGACATTAAAAAATTGTTTTAAAGTAATCCTAAGGGGAAATCCGCATTCCTACCCACAAACAATTTACTGAGGAGTGAGCATATATAGTAGCCACAGAAATTTCAGTGTCAGCCAGAAAAGAAAACTGAGGGAAGGGACAATGGAACGATGTATTTTGGAGGAGAGGGTGGCTGACTTCTCTCAGGGGACGGGGATAGGCCGCCACATTTTTTCGTTGCTCCTACCTGTGTAATAACAAATGATTTCCTTTATTTAGGCTAAAAAGGGGACTCAAAAGGCTAGTGTGAGGAAAAAACGGTCTCTGTTGGTGAATGCTGGCCATGCACTAGCTCCTGATGCATTTCAGATCATCCTTGATAGTGAAAATGAAGTTAAAGGTATTATAATCTATCTGATGAAGCTTGTGTTGATGATATTTTTCCTAACCTACAGAATTGGATTTCAGCGGTCAAATACAGAGCCGGGAGGAGTAGAGTTTAATGAAATGTGTAAACTTCGTGGATTCTGCGTCTATAAGCGCTCCGTTCATTGTAGTGGCTGTTTCCTACCCTTCCTACCCTTTATTCATGGCAGGTCCTTGCCTCTGGCTAGCAAAGTGTGTAACTAGCACACGTTTCATTTTAAGTGCTGCAGCTCAACTCACATTGAGAAGGTTTCTAGTGAACTTCAAAATGAAAATCCAGTAGCTCCTTAGCTTTAGCAATAAGTACAAAGTACAGTAGCCATATTTACCAGTTGACTACATTTCATACTGTTGGCCATGCTTCTGTTGGAATTTTCCATTCCACCTTAAGGAGCAGGTGTGTGAGATTGTTACATGTCACATGTCTGTTTACATTCCAGCACAGTCTGCTGGGAACTTCCGTCGTGTATTGTTTTGCTTTTGACTCTCTCTCGGAGGAGACGGAAAGAGAGAGACGACATGTTTCTCTGTTTTGATTTATGAGTAATAAATATGTAGCTTGCTAGTATGTTTTCCACAAGCCTCACACCCTTCTGTTTGTGCCGTTGGCTCTGTTAATACAGTGTGCCCAGGCTTTGAAGTCTGGGTCGCTGATTTATGTCGCACCAGGGGTCGGGGGATTGTCCAGTGTGCTGGCTGGAAGGGCATGATCCAGCTGGGGGCTAGCCAGCTGGCATCTTGACCCCTGAGGATGCCGACAGCTTCACCCCTATATAGAAAAGGACATTATTTGGCTTACTGTCCACAAATCCTACTTGGCTTCACCTTCTGCTGGGCTGGGGTGTGCATTCAATGTGATTATTATTTAACGTGAATGTTAGGGGGAAATACAAGGTAAAAGTGCAGTGCATAATATGATGATACTCATACCATCTTAACAGGTGTGTTGTGTTGCATGATGTAGTAGATCAGGGTTTCCCAAACTTGGGTCTCCAGCTGTTTTTGGACTACAATTCTCATCATCCCTAACTATTGGTCCTGCTAGCTCAGGGTGATGAGAGTTGTAGTCCAAAAACTGCTGAGAACCCAAGTTTGGGAAATCCTGTAGGAGATAGATTGTTAGGACCAAAGAAACTTGAGTTCAAACTCTAGTCAAACATGACCCTGGGCCAGTCACGCTCTTAGCCTAAATTATGTTCTTGTAAGGATAACAAGGGCAAAGGCCTAACCTTGAGCTGCTGGGAAAATGTGACTTTAATAGTCTTCACATCTCCATCTTTAGGGGAAATGTGCTTTAAAACAATGTGAGGCACTCCATTTTGGGTGACAGATCCCGGAGTGGTTGCCATTCTCCTGCCTCCAACCTGTCATTGATTGAACAAATCAGCTCTAGCCCAGAGTAAGGAAACTACATTTTAATTTTTCTACTTAGATATGAAAATATCTTAAGACTGACACCAGCCAAATTTGGATGTTGGATCAAGTCTGTTTTTTTAAAAAAATAATCCCTAGAAACTGTTTTTAGTAAATCAGTCCTGAAGCAAAAACTGTGATCCCTCAGACAAAGTCTTGAGTGATCAAAAGCTTTCCAGTTAACATTTAATAGGCTTTTGACATAAATTAAAGATAAGTTTTAATTGAAGTAAACACCAGTTCCCAGTGAAATGTCGGTTCTCAAGACTTTCGACATCACATAGCAGAACACTTACTGCCTTTCTAAACAATCAGTTTCCTTTAAAACATATAAGTTTAAGTGTTGTATACCTTATGGGTGACCTGCCTGACTTCTTGCTCTTTCATAGATACATAGAATTGTAGAGTTGGAAGGGACCCCAGGGGTCATCTTGTTGAAGCCCCCTGCAATGCAGGATTCACAGCTAAAGAATCCCTGACAGATGGCCAGCCATCTTCTCTTTCAAAATATCCAATGAAGGCAAGTCCACACCCTTCTGAGGTAGTCTGTTCTACTGTCAAACAGCTCTTACCATCAGAAGGTTCTTCCTGATGTTTAGTTGGAATCTCCCTTCTTGTAATTTGGATCCATTGGTTTTGGTCCTACCATCTGGAGCAGCAGAAAACAAGTGTGTTCCATCTTCCATGTTATATAACCCTTCAGATATTCAAAGATGGCTGTTATATCCCCGCTCAGTTTGCTCTTCTCCAGGCTAAACATATCCATATCTCTCAACCAGTCCTTATAAGGCTTGGTTTCCAGATCCTTGATCATATTGGTCACTGTCTTCTGCTCACATTCCAGCTTATCAATATCCTCCTTAAATTGTGGTGCCCAGAACTGGACACAGTACTCCAGGAGTGGCCTGACCAAGGCAAAACAGAGCCTCTTCATATTCAGTGCCAGACAGCCACCGTTAAGTAGATTTAAATCAAAAGTACATCAATGTGAGACAATTTATTTGAATAAATCTTACTGAAAGCAGTGGGTCTTTTCCCTATAAGGATGTTTTGTTTGGGTAGGCCAGACTTTTGACTTGCTAGGATTTCTCTGTGCTCCCATTGAGTTGTTCACAATAATCAGCAAATAGAGATTACGGGTGTCTGAGAAGAAGTCAGTTTAGAGTTAACATAGGTTCCTACCTCCGTAAGTTCCTTGAGCTACTTTCTCAAGAAAAACATTCTGGAAATTTTCTGCCTCTAGTTGTCTCATAACCAAGGCCTTCTTTGTGAACATTCATATCAATGCTGGTGCTGGAGGAAACACTTGGGATCTTTTGTAGAGCACCTGCACAACCCCAAATATCCAGAGGGCTGTATATTTTACATTGGGAGAGTAATTCTGTGTGATGCAACATGCAGTTTCCCATGGCCACTGTTGGACTAGACAAACTCTTGGTCTGATCCTGCAAGGTTTTTCCCCCACTCGGCATATGTATGCTAAGTAAAGCGCTCACATAGCATTATTTTCAGTACTCCTCAAATAGCGGGAATTAGGCTTTAACTTTAATAAATAAACAAACAAATGCTTAGGCACTTTTCATAAAATATCAATTGAAAGGAGACGATACGTTTGTTTTGCAATTAGAATTTCTGCACTAAGAATGGGTACTTAAGATATGATATGATATGATGTGATCTTGTGTGTCCATTGATGCAAAAACATATTAAACTTTTCAAAGATTATTAGTAAGGGATACAATTCTATGTTCACTTGTCTGAGAGTGAAGCTCAGTGACTAAAGTGGAATTTCTTCTCAGAAGGTGAGTGTAGGATTGTGTTAAAAGAGCTCTAGTAAATACTATCAGTTCCATGATGCCTCCTGGTCCATAAATGTTTTAAAAATAAAATTTCTATGTTCATGTTTAGAGTTATTGCTTGAGGGCCATATTAAAGCTTTTTCTGTCGTGATTATGTCAAGGACGATAATGGGATGTTATTCATTGCCAACCTTGTTATATTTGTAGGAAAGCCTTATGTAGTATGCTTATAAAACCATGATTACTTTGTCATTACACTACTGAAATAATCCTTGTTTGACATATTGGTATTGCTGGAGTCATTTTATACCTGAGGGCTCAGTTCATTTTCCTGTTGTATCTTGTCTCTGTCAGTATAACTTCCTTTCTTTGTCAATTTTTGGGGGGATTGTAACTACTTCCCCTCCTCTTTTCCTATTTGTCTGTCTTTTGTTAGTTTAAAACCCAGGGTTTGTTTGATTTAACACACTGCAGTGTCAGCTTCTATGGAAAAACAGTGTTAATGTTACATTTGCATACATTATGCGGCTAGGATGTGTTATAAAATATTTTCCGTCCAGGTTTATATTTCCTCAAGTCAACAGTAGCATGTCGAAGACTTGAAGATGCTTTAATATCTTTCATAGGAATCTTTATCTTTCAGCCATTGGGGTCATGTCTGAACTGGTTTGCTGTTGTTGAATTAGCCTGATAGCATTTATAGTATGTTTATCCTGCAGTTGTTCATTCAGTGACTAAATCATCCTAGCAATCAGATTTTGAAATTGCTGTGGTAGTAATATCATGAGTATAGTACAAACCTGTCTGCATTTTTCTCCTTTTCTATTAGTTGCTTCAAGTAAAAGTAAGGGTCCAATTGGCTATCTCTGTGCAAAAGCAGAGCACCACTCCAGAAATGTGGAGAAAGCAGATGGGCATTTGAAGAGAATAGGACGCGAAAATGAAAAAGAGAGGTAACAATGAAAAGGTTTTCTGTTTGATTTTTTTATAGTAAAGTCTTTGAATTGGGGACTGTGTCCCTGCTCACTACAGCCACCAGTCAGTAATCAAATCAGGAAATTCTGTATCAGAATACACAAAACTCCTGCATTCTAATAAGGACAGACTATCCTGATTTGATCATTATCATGCTTAATTCTCCGCTTGAAAACAGTAGCGCATAGTTTGGGATGGATTGTGTTCTAATGTCATTGTGGCTAGGGGAACACCTTTTCATCTTTTTTAGGACTAAGTTTCCGCATCCTATAAATGAGTATGTATTCCTGGATTTGCTTGTGCAGTCTTTTTTTCCTAGGGTTTTGTTTTGTTTTTGTGTTGTGTTGTGTTATTGAACAAAACTACAGTGTGGTGTAGTGGTTAAGAGCGGTAGACTCGTAATCTGGGGGACAGGGTTTGCATCTCCGCTCCTCCACATGCAGCTGCTGGGTGACCTTGGGCTAGTCACACTTCTCTGAAGTCTCTCAGCCCCACCCACCTCACAGAGTGTTTGTTGTGGGGGAGGAAGAGAAAGGAGATTGTTAGTCGCTTTGAGACTCCTTAGGGTAGTGATAAAGCAGGATATCAAATCCAAACTACTACTCTTCTTCTTCTTCTTCTTCTTCTTCTTCTTCTTCTTCTTCTTCTTCTTCTTCTTCTTCTTCTTCTTCTTCTTCGGATCTTTTAATTGGTGCAGAATCAGACTGTGGTCAGAAATTGCAAAAACAGCACGGAAACAATGTGTGTGGGATGTGTGTCGGGCTGCATGTAGATTCTGCCTCTTGTATGATGACAATCAAGCGAAGGTGTCAAAACGCAAGAAGTGTAAGTCATTGTATTACCATGTTTCTCCGAAAATAAGACACTGTCTTATATTTATTTTTCCTCAAAAAAAAAAACCACTATGGCTTATTTTCAGGGGATGTCTTGTTTTTTTTCCTCCTCCTCCTCCTGCCGCGGCCGGCATTGCTGCTGTGCCTATCACTATGTCTTATTTTCGGGGTATGGCTTATATTCCTTGAATGCTTAAAGATCCTGCTATGGCTTATTTTATGACTACGTCTTAAAATAGGGGAAACGGGGTATGTATAGTATTTTATTAGGTGGCATCAAGAAAATGCAAATGCGTTTTCTTTCTTTTTTTAAGCAGAGACCTGTTTCTGACCTGTTCAAATTCTCAAAGCAACATAGAAGGGCATTTGCGCAAGTCAATACCCACATGTGATGTAACAGTAAGCCAGAATGAGCAGAATGGCTAACATTTTTTTTTGGCTCAAGGTCCAAATGTAGATAATCTGGAAAGGGGATTATCACCTTTGCTCATCAAATGATTGATGAGGAGGGAGGGGGCAATTTGCAACCCAGTCAGGGCACTGGGCTTCTTCTACCCCAGAGCTGTGTCATTTTTAATTTGCTGATGCTGTCAACATTAGTGGGGTCTTGGTGTCGGGGGGGCGGGGGAATTGAGGGCCAGATCAGCTCCAAAATAACCTCTTGAAGTTCAGCTTCTCCCTTCACCTGCATGCTTGCTTTGGACCCTGCACCCTGAGCCAGACGTATCTGCTCCCATGCCTCAGATACCAGAATTTGCCATTTCAGGTCATAGCTACCATATTGTAATCTGTATCTGTACTTAAATTATATACCCCAACAGATACAAAATGTAATGTAATAATAGTGTATGTCAGCATAGTATTTCTAACAACAAAGAATTCAAAGGAAATTTGAATTGCATGGTTAATTGAAAAAACAACAACAAATTTATAACTGGAAAGGAGGGCTTTATCATTTTAAAAGTTTACATAAACACATGCCTGCATACAAAAGTTGTTAAAATAATGCACATTATTTCTTTTTCTTAGTATTCAAGAAAAGAGCAAGTATTATTATGGCAGATGAGGAACAGGAAGCAAGTGTGCAAAAAGAATTACCGGTAGCTTCACCCACCAAATGCTTCTCTTTAGAAAGAGATTTATTAAGAACTATAGCAGAAGTAAGATTCATTAATGCAGAGGTTAGTAAATTGCACAGTGATCAAAATAATTATCTCTCTCTTTCTGCCCTTGGTTTCAGATATGCAATGCTAATAAGGCAGTGATATCCACTTATGCAAGCTTGCTACTGATAGCTGCTTATTTACGAGAGAAAGGGCCATAAAAATGTTGTCTAATGCAAGTGCTTATGCTGTTTATCTCTTATATGAGTAGAGCTCTGAAATCCACACACTATTTAATTGGGTTTCTTGCACTTAAACTGTCACAGGGTTTCTTCTAATCACTATTCTCGCCTTCTCTGGAAACATGGAATGTCAGAATATGTATGTTGGTATGCTTAATGCAGGCTCAGCGATATTAATAATTTTTAGTGGGAATATTGGCTCCTCCACACGTCTTCTGATGAGTACTGGTATATTGAAAGATTCCTTTTCAACTTTATGTAAGCAGTACCAATAGTATTATCATTGATTTGACCGCAAAAAGGAAATGCCTATATTTATATCTTTTGTTTCATTTGTTTCAAAAGATTTATATACCACTTAATTGTAATAAAACATCAAAGTGGTTTACAAAAAGAATAGCACAAAACAATTATCAGTTAAAACAACAACAACAACCACACCACAATGTTAAAAGCAGCTATTTAAAAGATTTTAAAATAATTAAATTAATGATACGGTAAAAATTAGATTAAAACATATGTCAACAGTCTACATGTCTGGATAGGCTTGCCAACACAAAAATGCTTTTAGCAGACACTTAAAAGAATACAATGAAGGCACCTGCACTGTGTCATTAGGCAGGGATTTCCAAAGTGTGGGTGCTACCACATTAAAAGATCCAGAGGATGGAATTTCTCTAAAAGTACAGGGTTAAAAGGATGCTACAACTACAGTGGTGCCTCGCAAGACGAATTTAATTCATTTTGTGAAAAAATCGTCTTGCGAATCGCAGTTTCCCATAGGAATGCATTGAAATTTCTTTTTTTGCCCATAGGAACGCATTAATTAAATTTCAATGCTTTCCTATGGGAAACCACGATTCGCAAGACGCATTCGTCTTGCGAAAAAATCGTCTTGCAGGGCATTCGTCTTGCGAGGTACCACTGTACTAAATATTGTTCTTCAGAGTTTGATAATTTACCTCGTGGGATGTCGGGCCAATGGTGTGGGTTTATTCTCATCACATGATCGCAGATAGGAGCGAAGAATTGTGGGAGGCAGGCACGCTCCCCTCAGTTTTTTCCTCCCGCCTGACACAGCAGAATGTTTCTCCCGGCTCTCCTCCTCTTCCTCCTCAGATAAGCTTTGCCTTTTTTTCCCAGTGTGATGGATTATTGAAAGACGGATTGCTTGACATGTGGAGAAACCTGCATATTAGTGTTTGGCTGGCATGGTCCCTTTCTTCCCTCTCCTGTAAGGAGAATAACTGTAGCTCAGGGGCAAAGCATCTACTTTGCCCAGGTTCAATCCCCTGAAAACGTGGAGCATAGGTGGCAACTCCCGGGGTGCCCGAGCACCCACAAAATTCCCCATGAAGGGGCTGGGCACCCACAAATTTCAATGCCAAGGCCATGCCCACTGCATGGCACCCACAGCCCCGAGCACCCAGGGTCACAGGGGCAAGCTGGCACTTGAACCCTGGAGAGGTACTTGTTGTTGTTTAGTCGTTTAGTCGTGTCCGACTCTTCATGACCCCATGGACCATAGCACGCCAGGCACTCCTGTCTTGCACTGCCTCCCGTAGTTTGGTCAAACTCATGTTCGTAGCTTCGAGAACACTGTCCAACCATCTTGTCTTCTGTCGTCCCCTTCTCCTAGTGCCCTCAATCTTTCCCAACATCAGGGTCTTTTCCAAGGATTCTTCTCTTCTCATGAGGTGGCCAAAGTATTGGAGCCTCAGCTTCACGATCTGTCCTTCCAGGGAGCACTCAGGGCTGATTTCCTTAAGAATGGATAGGTTTGATCTTCTAGCAGTCCATGGGACTCTCAAGAGTCTCCTCCAGCACCATAATTCAAAAGCATCAATTCTTCGGCGATCAGCCTTCTTTATGGTCCAGCTCTCACTTCCATACATCACTACTGGGAAAACCATAGCTTTAACTATACGGACCTTTGTCGGCAAGGTGATGTCTCTGCTTTTTAAGATGCTGTCTAGGTTTGTCATTGCTTTTCTCCCAAGAAGCAGGCGTCTTTTAATTTCGTGACTGCTGTCACCATCTGCAGTGATCAAGGAGCCCAAGAAAGTAAAATCTCTCACTGCCTCCATTTCTTCCCCTTCTATTTGCCAGGAGGTGATGGGACCAGTGGCCATGATCTTGGTTTTTTTGATGTTGAGCTTCAGACCATATTTTGCGCTCTCCTCTTTCACCCTCATTAAAAGGTTCTTTAATTCCTCCTCACTTTCTGCCATCAAGGTTGTGTCATCTGCATATCTGAGGTTGTTGATATTTCTTCCGGCAATCTTAATTCCTGCTTGGGATTCATCTAGTCCAGCCTTTCGCATGATGAATTCTGCATATAAGTTAAATAAGCAGGGAGACAATATACAACCTTGTCGTACTCCTTTCCCAATTTTGAACCAATCAGTTGTTCCATATCCAGTTCTAACTGTAGCTTCTTGTCCCACATAGAGATTTCTCAGGAGACAGATTAGGTGATCAGGCACTCCCATTTCTTTAAGAACTTGCCATAGTTTGCTGTGGTCGACACAGTCAAAGGCTTTTGCATAGTCAATGAAGCAGAAGTAGACGTTTTTCTGGAACTCTCTAGCTTTCTCCATAATCCAGTGCATGTTTGCTATTTGGTCTCTGGTTCCTCTGCCCTTTCGAAATCCAGCTTGCACTTCTGGGAGTTCTCGGTCCACATACTGCCTAAGCCTGCCTTGTAGAATTTTAAGCATAACCTTGCTAGCGTGTGAAATGAGCGCAATTGTGCGGTAGTTGGAGCATTCTTTGGCACTGCCCTTCTTTGGAATTGGGATGTAGACTGATCTTCTCCAATCCTCTGGCCATTGCTGAGTTTTCCAAACTTGCTGGCATATTGGGTGTAGCACCTTAACAGCATCATCTTTTAAAATTTTAAATAGTTCAGCTGGAATATCATCACTTCCACTGGCTTTGTTATTAGCAGTGCTTTCTAAGGCCCATTTGACTTCACTCTCCAAGATGTCTGGCTCAAGGTCAGCAACCACACTACCTGGGGTGTACGAGACCTCCATATCTTTCTGGTATAATTCCTCTGTGTATTCTTGCCACCTCTTCTTGATGTCTTCTGCTTCTGTTAGGTCCTTACCACTTTTGTCCTTGATTATGGAGAGGTACTGCTGGTCAGTAAAGAAGACAATACTGAGCTAGATGGACCAGACGCCTTTGCCCTCCAAGCCACAGTAACTTATGTTTTAGAAGATGTATAATTTTGATGCCGCATATGCTTATCAATGCCTTGTTTTCTGTTTTTCCTCTTGTGCCTCCTCTTTTAGGCTACTATTCAGTTATTAAGAATGGAAGGTGTCCAGCTGAATGATCACGCAGTTGTCCCTGTAGATACAAGCTTGCACTCTGCAGGACATGCTATGCACAAAGCACAAACTGAGCATGAATCCGAATGGAAGACGTACAGGTGGTTTGATCTGAAGAACTGATACCTGCTTTTCTCATGCTCTCACTGCAATTAACCCTTAGAGCAGTTAAATACGTAAACAAATTTTTGAATTGCGAATGTGATCTTTAAGTGACTCTCTAGTGCTCATCTTTTAAATTTTTGTGCAGTTGACTAAACTCTGAAATGCAAAATTTGAATTTTGGCATCTAACGAAATGTCTGTGAAGTCATTCTTCCACCCCTGCATTTTTCACAGTAATTAATATTGGCAAGAATATTGGCAAGAATATACTTTGAGGGTAGCACATCTCTCAGCTTATTGTTGACACCCAAATCTGTCCAGTAAAAGTTGACTCTCCAGTAGATTTACCATAATTATATTTATAAGTACAGCTCTTAATCCCAGGGTTGTGGGTTCGAGCCCCACGTCGGACAAAAAAACTCTGCATTGCAGGGCGTGGGACGTGATGACCCTCATGGCCCCTTCCAACTCTACAATTCTATGATTCTATGAAACATAGCCATACTTTGAAATTTGAGGTGCACTTGTCCAGCCAAGTAATGTGTACAAAAATGTATATTGCATGCCCAGCCACAGAGTCCCCCTCCCCACGGAGCCTGGCTAACTAGGGTATATGAATAAATGGACACCACAACTGCCTGGGATTAAAAAATATTAGGCGATTGGGGTCAGCTGGTTTTATATGCAGTGCCAAATAAATACTTGAAACAGACGCTTGAAACAGATATCTCATGTTTAATTTAAAAAAAAAAGAGGCAAAGGCTTCAGTCCAACTTGGAGGCAAGAAGACATAAATTTGTTAAATAAGCATGACATATGATGCATGGGGCATGACAATATGAACTGCTGCTGCTACTGGAAATGCTGCTTGAAGCTACATGGCTGCATATTTCAGCTTTCCAGAAAAGCGAGGCAGAGTGGTTCACTGATCTTTCATGTCCTGGAGGGACCCTGTCACTGTAGATAAGTTAGACAGAATCCTGCAGCTGAAAAGCAGCAGGCCCGCATTAAAATAATTAGAAATCTGTATGTGGCTTAAGAAAGCATTGCACCAATGAAGTATCTAGTGGGGAATTATTCATCCTTAATTATTTCCATCTTCATTCCCTTTGACAATGGTTGTTCCGTTGTTTTATTTCTCATACATACCTTGTTGCCTCATGGTTCTACTATCAAACTGTAAAAGCTGATGCTGCATTAAGCTTGGGGCTCCAAAATTTCCAGACCAAATGCACAACTCCTCCTGGTCAGAATGGTTGGTGAAAATATATGCAAGGGGACTGTGGTCAAATATCTATTTTACTGCACATTAACTTGGGCCAGTTTAGACTAGACTTTCCTAGAATATGTAACATTTAGGATGGGGGAATATAGTTTGATCAAGTTCTCATCTCTTCCCATTTTTGTAAAAGGCCAATGGGACTGCACTTTGGTAATAAGGGTAATCACATGCTTGCCCCAATCTTGTTTCCTATTGAAAATCCACCAAGACTACTCTTTGCTCCTTAGAGAAAACCTTTCTCATGTAGGGCGGAATATAACTTCAGTTGTGGGATGTGTGGATGGAATGGACTTTTAGAAAATTAAGGCAGCGGTTGGATCTGGGAAAACCATAGGTTTCCACATTTTGACACAACTCTGCCTTTTCAATCCTTGGGAAGTCAGAATACTCTTTGTATTTCTATATGAAGGTTGTGTTGGCAATTATGCATGTATATATGAATATGTGCATTTAAGGGGCATGAGTGTATTCATGACCCTGGATTACTTTGGTCTTAGTAAAACAGAAAAGCAAAGAGAAAGTCTGAGGATTGAACTATATTTTAATGGTAGCATTTGGCAATAATAGTGTTTGGGAGACTTGAGGGCTGGTACTCCTTAGTGTATGCATTTTGCGGTTTTATTTTATTCTGAGCAGGGGGAGCAATATAAAAATCCTTGCTTACTCTTAATTTCATAGCTCCTGGATCGACCGCTTGTCTCAGTACGCTATGGAAAACTTTCTACGGGCTGCCAAAATTGGAGAACAGTTAAATGAAGCATGGATTGTACATAACACTGTTGTGTATGTCTTAAATCACAATAAACACCTTATTGCTGCAAAAAGACAAAGAGAACTTGTGGAATCCCTGCATACTCTTTTCAGTGCAGTTAGGAATATTGGACATTTTGGGTAAGTTCTATAAAAGTTCGATGGGATGTTTTATGCAGAATTATTTTACTAATGCCATAACTTTTATTTTTACCATGCTGTGCCTCAGCATCACTAAAACACATTGGTTTGGAAGGATTTTATTGTGGTAATTAGTAGCATGTCTCAGCTGATTTTCATACTCTATATGCTTTACCTACCCAAATCTCATCCAACTGAAATAGTGATTAAACACAGTTTTTATAAGTGACAGCAGAGTGGCCAATAGCAATGAAACTGTGCTGTGCATAGTCAAAAGGAAAATGTGTGCATGCACCATTTCCTTAATTCAGAATAGCTTGGCATTTAGACAGATTCTGTTAGGTGCATTCAGATTTAATGCATAGGGTTTATTGTAAATATTAACAATTAAAATCAACCTGGTTTGAGTTTTTAAAAGTTTCATTGTTTTATTTTTTAAAATGAAGACAGGCTATGTGATATGGCTTGCAGGCCAGCTGAATTTCAAATATAACTAGTATGTAAACTATTATGAACAAATTACTGGTTTATAATTTTCATTTTTTCCTGTTGAAAAAATCTGGATGATGTTTTTTAACCAGTTCAGACTATTGGCATCCCTACTACATGTTAGTCAAGAGGGGCTATGCAGTTCTGCCAGCAGGGATCACGCAAAGGTGTCGAATGTATGCTATAGGCGTCTTACATTGGCAGCCACCACGGTTTGCGAAATCCATTTTTCAGGCCACTGTCATCTTACAGCTTGTGGCAGCCATAGATATAGACCCCATGTAGAGGCAATGATTCTTACAACTGACACTTCCACACGGTCCCTACTGAGTTGTGGTACAATCTCCCTCAGTGGAGCTGCTGACAATACCCCCAAAAAAGGTATTTCCTAGGAGGCAGTGCAGTCCCACATTCCAGGACTTGCACATATTTCTCCCACAATATGTAGAGGGAAACAGGCTATTCCCCTTTTATCATGTCAGGACAGGAATATAGTGTCAGTGCTATTAAAATACAGAATCTTACACTTTGTGAGCATTATTTGGAAAGGAGAATGGATGAAAGAGGCCCTCGGTCATACAACAACTAGCTAAAAAGAGATTGTTACAAACACTCAGAGATGGCAAGGAGTGAATGGAGGACCCCATTTCGGTCACTGAGCTTATATTTCTTACTTAAATGTTACCATATGTGTATATTCTTACCCTAATTTTCAGGTATGTTATATAGAGTGCACAAGCTTCATGCATTTTAATCTTCACTTATATTTTTATTGATTTACATAGGTGATGAAAGGTGCTTCCATACTCTGTTTCTAACACTATCTTTGTGAGTGGTTTAGGTCCTTCGTTTTGTTTCTTGTTCAGGAATACTACTATTTTGGTGACATTATGTAATGCTCTGGCTCGGGGCCTAATTCTTCCTTGGATCCCAAAGCCTATTTCCAAACCTGATGAAAAGAAAGTTCCGGAAGAAGGGCCCCCCAAACGTAGAAGGACTGCTCCAAAAGTACTAACGTTATCTTCCGCGCCAGTGTTACCCGTGGATTCAGCTGGGATCCCTGATATTAAAGCAGCCATAGAGGTACCAGTACACCTTTTTTTTTCATCTCATTTGTCTTCTGTATGGAGGACAGGCTATGTAGAACTGGGCTGGCCAGCTTGTTAAGCCTGGGCGAGAAGGTGCTGTTTGCTCCCAGTTGTCCAGGGCCTTGGGTGTAAAAGACTGTTGGAGAATATTTATTCATATTAGCAGCATGGAAAGCTGCATGAGAAAGTTAGATCATTAGTCCATCTAGTTCAGTATGGCCTAAACCAGGGATTGTCAACCTGGTCCCTACCACCCACTAGTGGGCATTTCCGCATTCTAGGTGGGCGGTAGGGGATTCTATGGCACAAGCTGAATCCTCCTTCCATCGAGCACCGGTAGATGGTAAGGAAATTTTACTATCAAGAAAGGTGCATTAGTGGGCAGTAGGTATAAAAGGTTGACTACCCCTGGCCTAAACCATGGGTGGGTAACCTCAGGCCTGGGATCTGAATGTGCCCCCCCCAAGCCTCTCTGTCCCTTGAGACACTGCACTCCTTACTGGCTCTGCTCTGTGCCCCCCCCCCAACTCCTTTTTCCCCCTTTCTGAAATATATCCTTGAACTAGCATAATGCTTCTTGGTTAACTGCATGGAGGATTGGTGCTTGAAACAGCAATGGGTTGATGTGGGCCAACAAATTGAAACTGAATCCCAAAGAGACAATGGCATTATGTGCTCTACGTTCTTGAGTCCAGGAGGTGGGAAGACAACTTGTTTTGCATGGAGTTGCACTCTCCTGGAAAGAGCAAGTTTGCAGCTTCGGGATCCAACACGGTCACTTGAAGCTCAGGGAGCCTCGGTGGCTAGGAGTGCCTATTTGTTTGGAGCTGCCCAGAGTGCCTGGGGAAACCCAGCCAGATGGGCAGGGTATATTATTATTATTATTATTATTACTACTACTACTACTACTACGGAACCTCGATTTTTGAGCGTCTCTGAACCCGAGCACCGAAAACCCGGAAGGGAATGCTTCCGTTTTCAAATGCGCCTCGAAAGTCAAACAACTTCCAGTGTGCATTTCTCCATTTTCTCCATTGAAATTGCCGACCGCCCATTGCGCCTCGCTTGTCGAACGTTTCAGAAGTCGAATGGTCTTCCAGAATGAATTACGTTCGACAACCAAGGTTCCACTGTATTTCCAGCTCCAACTGGCTTGTCTGCTATGGCCCTCTTTGGGCCACAGCACTCTATGCTCTGGTAACTTCCAGCTTAGAATACTGCAATGTGTTCTATGTGGGCTGCCCTTGAAGATGGCTTGGAAACTTCAGCTTGTCCAAGATTGCTTGCTGGCGTTGCCTCTAGAACTCACATGAACACTTATTCTACAACAGGTTTTTTGGCTGCCAGTTTGTTTCTGGGTACAATTCAAGGTGCTCACACTAGGGTTTAAAGAATAATGGTGAGCTGGACAATGCCAGGAGCCCTTGAAAGAAGTACAGCTACTACAGTCTACTCTGTCCCTTCATAGCAACAAGGCAGAGGGGAAGGAGGAGAGGGAAAGAGGCACAATTTTCAGCTGTCTTGCTTCCTGCTACTGCTGGTACCATTCCACCACCAAGGGGAGGGAAGGGAAATGGAGAGTGTGTTCTGGGGGTTGGTAGATTTGGAGAAAAAGTAAAGTGTTGGAGATTTGTGGTGGGAACACCTGAGATTAGTCTGGGAATTTGGGGAAGGTTTCCTGATTTATCCTTCCCACTTCCCTCCCCCAAGAAAACCAGTCATTCCAAGCTGTCCCTTGAAAGCTCTGCCATCTCTAATAAGAAAATATTATTTTAGCATTAATGGCAGGCCCTTTAGCATATTTAACTCAACAGTGGTGTGATCAATTCATAATTATGCATTGATTTTGATTTTTTTATGTGCCTCATCTCAAAGATCAAAGAACAATATTATGCTGTTTTTGTATATGTGGTTCTGTTGTGTGTGTTTTATGTATGCTGCCTTGACAACTTATAAAAGAGGGTATAGAAATATTATAAATAAGTAAATAAATAAGCAAGCAAGCCAAGATTATGAATCTCACCATTGATTTTTAGGGAGAAAATTTACCAAGTGTAGTAATCTCAGTTCAACAGCTGGATAAAACAGAATCTTTGTTAATTGCGTGCATGCACTAACTTTTTCTTCTTTCACATTTGCAAAATATTCTTCTTTAGGTTTGTGAATTTGCTATGCATTTGCCAAATGGGAGTGTACCTGATGAGCCGGTGCCTGCTGCTATGCGTCAACAGGTCGTTGCTACCTGGGTGAAAGCCAAACAGCTAGTTCAGCATCAGATTGGGAAGTGGCTTGGAGTCGATGACGAGGTAGCAAGCCTAATTGTTTGAAAAATTAAAGGTCGCTGTTGGGCCCTTCATTATAAATACTTCGTTTCAGGGGCGGGATAGAGTCACTACTGCAAAGAGAGCTCATTCCCTCCTCTCCCATTCTCATACAGGAAAGCAGGCAGTTAACTTTTGCTTGTGGAAGTCAGGGCACCCTGTTTTTGCAGGTCTACCCCCTTCTGCTGCAATCCTCCAAACTGTATCCCATTGTGTCCCAGCAAATCCTTGACTTTCAGCACCAACTTCTCAGGAGAGGCAGGCAACTTAAGTAGATTGAGGGAACAAATCACGTGCCCTCACTCGCCCAAGCAGCAGTTGTTTACACTAAAGCAAAACCACCATTAGATACAAGCCAAAGTCCATAGCTGCCAAGTTATCCCTTTTTTAAGGGATTTTCCCTTATGCTGAATAGGCTTCCTCGCGAGAAAAGGGAAAACTTGGCAGCTATGGCCAAAGTCATTATAGAGTAATCCATGTGGATTAGTAAGTAGTGTAAAGTATCGGTCCTTAACTATTCAATAATATGCCTTGTTATCTGCAAACACCCTGAATATTGATGTCTCTTTCTATTCAGGGTAATGAAGAGGGGTTCAATCCCATGGCAAAAGTTTTTATTGGTCTGGAAATGTACTCATGCAATGGTTTGGGTCTCATGGAGTTTTCGCTTCCAAACCTCTCTAATGTACGTATGTTGTTCTTTTGACTGTATGTGTGCAATTACAGCTAGTAGCTTGCTTTAAGTGAGGCAAACAATGGCACACCGAGCCAAACCATGGTTTAGCTCACTCACATGAGCACAGCTGCCAACGCCATTTCTTCTCTGGGAGCTCACGTAATTGTGTGTTCATGCCAAGTCACCTTTCGGCTTACATGCAAGTCAACTCAACCTAGAAATGTCCTGGACTAACTCTGGCCAGGGCTGCTACCCCTTTGCTAATGTTCTCATTCGGAGGAGATTCAATTATTCTCTTTCTTCTGCCCAAGTGATCCAAAGTGTTTGATTCTATCTACATTCTGAGCCTCTTGAGAAACACTACAATGCCGTTGTGCTCTAAAAAAACAGACACTGAGAACATGGTTGCCTTTATGATTTCAATTCCAATGCAAAGGAGATAGGTTTCTTTGAATTCTTCAAAGAGTTTTCCTTAATTATATTTGCTCGTGCATTATATCCCACTTCTACATGGCACTCTCAGTATTTTGCCATCTCTGTTCCCAAATAGATCCACACTTGTGCAGCACTGCAGCATCAGATGCTCCCAGACCATTCTGTACAACAGGGTGCAATATCTCATTCTGTGAAATATCTTAGACTGACAATATTAGATGTTGGCATTGTGAACACAGGAAATTATTATTATTATCTGACTATCATCTGCAGTTGGTGAAAATGGCATTGGAGTGCAGTTGGTCAGACTCACTGGTGGAACTTCAGACAATGACCAGACTTGCACATTTTGCACACACCATCCATGATCATGAAATGGTATTGACTTGCTCTCAGAAGGCTTTGGAATTAGATGATAAAGCAGCATACAACACTGATGCAAAGAAAAAGGCAATGTAAGTAGATGCATGACTTGCAAATCTCGACTTCTAAGAAACATTGGGTGATATTCAACTACGTTTTATCCAGAGTAGACCTGTTAAAATTAATGGACCGAATTTCATCACGCTCATTAATTTCAGTGGATCCATTCTGAGTAAAACTTAATTTAATACCACCCCATTAATCATATTTAAACATGGGTTGGAATTCAACATTGTATTATTACAAACGTTCCATCTATGCATGCTTATTAGCTTACCAGGCAAAGTGATCTCCCCCTCTCTCCTTCTATGCCCTGTTCTGGGGGTTCTCCCAATCCTCCCCCCCACCAGTTTTGGGAGGGGGGGAGCCCCATTGTGCAGAGTATTCACTGGTGCAGAAGCTGGTGCAGATTTAACAGAGCTGATCTCTTAACAGCACAGACCCTTCCAAGAGGAATTTCCCCATTCCATCTTTGCCTCAGCTAAGTAATATTTTGGCATCATTAACTGTTAGTTAAAGCTAGAAGGTTCCAAGTTCTCTTAACTAGGCTTTGAAGCTGGTATAAGATGCTTGTTATATTCAACCACATTGTTTGTGGTGGGATGATTGAAATTACTCTGGGGAAGAGGCCATGCAATCCTGCGTCTCATTACCTCTGTTAAGATATTTCCTGTTACATCTGTATGGGCTCTTGGGTGATCATTCTCTTGCTCTTCTGTCTCTGCAGTATTGACTGTTGAATAATGGTTTTGTGGATGAATTTACTTTATCCACATCTGTCTCGTGAACTACAAAGCTGTATATGAAATATTTTGTTCTCAAGCATTCCTGAGTTTGAAAAACTCTGTAGGGGTTTCCATTCCATTACCATATCTAATAAATGGAAATAGCATCCCATCTTTTATCAGTGTCTTTTAGCCAACTTTAACCTGAAAATTTTCATGCTGTTGATAAATACAGTTCATTATGAATATTAGAACTGAAAGATAAATACGGCATAGCAGGGGTTGGGAGAATGCTTTTACAGCTTCCTTCAGAATGTGTACAATAGAACTTTGCTGACCTCTAATGGATATAAAAATTATTGCATTATACTATTTGCCCTATGTTGTACCAATCTATGTTCAGGATGGTCATAAGGGTAAAAGTAAATAGGGCCAAACTAAACATGGTATACAGTTGCATGTAACATTGACCCTTTAAAAAAAAAAGAGAAAGAGAGAGAATCAACCACAGGAGGATGAAGTCTTAAGCAGAAAACCAGGAGGTAGAGAAGAAATGCTTCTTCTTTCTCCTTGGTCCATTTTTATGCTGAATCCTCCCAGTTTCCAATATCTGTTATTTGTACATGAATAATTTGTAAATCCCAGCTGTCCAGATTATTTCTTGTAAATGATTTTTAGCATTTCAGCTTGATATGAGAAGCCTTCCCAAACTCCTATTCATTTTCATTCAGGTTTAACAGCATAGGTTGTTTTGAACTGCATATTATCCAAATGCCTTTTGCATGTCGCCCAGACCATTTCAGTTTATAAGATTTGTTGTGGTTTTTCTTTCTCTCAAAAATGGTACCCAAGGTGGTTTTCAACATTGAGATAATATCATGTAACGTTATATTGTAACATTATAATAATGATACTATAAAAATACTGAAGAAGAGCTGAAACGGCCTCTCAGAACTGTGTGGAGGCATAACATTTTGCTTGGAGACTTTGATTTTAAAGGTACAATTCCCCTCTTTGCAATGGAATTCGTTTAAATAAATCTTGCTCTGAACACCATTGCTGTAGCAAGAGCCAGTCTCTCAAGTTGTAGACTACATCCTGGAAATGAAAACATTCATACCAGGACAAAGAGGCTGCCGAGCCTAAATTTGCTGGCACTTCAGGCTGGTACTATGGGCTTTTGCAGATGGTGCACAGAATGGCCATGTGCTGTTTCTGCCAAGGAAACGACCACAGACATTTATGCAAATGGACAGGAAATTTCCCTGTGAACTCAGATGCTTCAGATTTTGCCACAATCTGATTTTCATAGTGTTCCACAGGAAGAAGCTGCCCACCAGGGGACACAAACATCCTTGTGCTCGCAGATGTGTTTAAAGCCTAGTTTTTTACCTATATTGTACTGTACTGTAATGTTAAAACTCCAGTTGGCAATGGCTTGTTTTTTTACAGGAGCGATTATGCAGAGAGACAGAGCATGCTAAGCATTGCTGCTTGTACACAAGGGAAGAGTATGATGGAAAATTTGGCTGGGAAGAAACATATGCGTTTGGCGGCATCAAAACTCTTTGTTGAAAGTGCAAGGTATGTTGCACGTTTTGGACCATATTAAGTTTCCTTTCCCTTAAAATAAGAAATGTATATACGCCATACATATGCAAAACCTATGCAATGAAGAGTATTGACAAAATCAGAATTTTTACCCACACAGAACATTCATATTCTCCTTACAGCATAGAGTTATAGAATTGTATATTTGGAAGAGACCATGAAGGTTATCTAGTGCAGGAATCTTTTGCCCAACATGGGGCTCGAAACCCTAAGATTAAGAATCTCATGGTCTGCTGATTGAGCTATCCTAGCATACTACTGATTTCTTCAAACGTCATGGTACCCAATTATGGCTTACTGCAGGCGTCCCCAAACTTCGGCCCTCCAGATGTTTTGGACTACAATTTCCATCTTCCCCAACCACTGGTCCTGTTAGCTAGGGATCATGGGAGTTGTAGGCCAAAACATCTGGAGGGCCACAATTTGGGGAAGCCTGGCCTACTGGGTCTAGGGTGACCGACAGGAAATACACATGTATAAGGCCCCAAGACCCTTCACTTTCATTTTTTCAAAAAAGTAAAACAGTGAAATATGGAGCCGCTGTTCTAAAGCTGCAGGTGCAGAGGCACTAAGGATGCTTCATCACTGTTGCTAAGCAACCAGGGACAAGAACGTTGACCACCCTCACCTGGGACTTGGAAAGGGGCTGTGTCTCCCAGAGATCTAGCAGACATTTTTTTAAAAGTTCTCAGCAGTATGGCTTACAAATTATAGAATAATTTTAGCGGAGACTTGAAGTTACTAATTATTGTGCCACGTGTTTTTTCAGTTCTTTGGATGAGTTGCCACATGGGCAATAGATATATTTGCACTTTCCATTTTTGTGGGGGAGGGAAAACAGCCATGGCTTCTCCCTCTTGTTTGCTCTCCAGGCATGACATCAAACCATCTCACATTGCAACTCCCGCACCCTGTGAAATTATTATATACTCTGATGTATTTAAATTGGCATCTCATAATGGGAAATGTGTTCAGGATAGATATGAAAGTAGCTTGAAGCTGCTTAAGGGCTAAATAGCTCCATTATTTGGATTTCAATCTTAATGGAGCATTAGAAAAATGTCATTTATGAAAATAACATCACCTAATAATCTGTACCTCTGAGGTTAGAAATGCTATGGACAGATGGTCTGAATATCTGCAGATAAAAATTTATGTAAGGAAGTATGAGTGCAACATTTCCAGACTGCAGGAACAGACTGCATTTAGAAAAAAATATATATACCAATTGGTGATAAGAAACATCTATAAAATACTGTTAGGTTCTGTTAAGCAACACACTGCTTGTTTAAAATTTAATGATAAACTGGATGCAATATTTAGGTCATCTAGTAAGTTCTGACATTTGAGGAAACATCTGGACATGTTGCATTATTTTTTTCACCTTGTACTAACCTGAGGGAAAACTGCTATGAAGTGATTACCAGATGGTATATAATTCCTCAAAAATTATAATTATGGGCACGGAGGATTCTCTCTATTGCAAATGTAACTGTGGCTATTTTTTTTAAAGTGTGGCAATGGGAAACTATTTTCAACAAATCCATAGGAATCTGTTAAATAACTTGGAGTTCCATTCACAATTACACCATTTCCCCCCCTTTACAATGTGCAAAGATATACATATATTTTTGAGTGTGAAAGGATGTACATTTTCCACAGACTTTTTTTTCATTTACAGAAAACATACCCTTTTGTTATAGAGTGAATCCCTTAATACATTTAGGAAATGTGATATCTAATCCTTGCAAAAGGATACTAGGCTTGCTGCACTGTAATTGGATCAAGTTTTTACTACATCTTGCCAGCTGACTGTATTGTGTTTTCCACCTTCCTAGGTATGCAGGAGAAGCTGGGGATATTGCTCTTGCTATGATAGCAGCTAGACACTTCTGGAATGGCTGCTTACCCTTCATTGGTTCCTCAGCGGATAGACAGCAGCTCAAGAAGCCCACTGAAATCATTATCAAGAGCATCAATAAAGCATCAGAAGCCAAACATAAGCAGGTAATAAATAGCAGTACCTTCTATATCTAATACCTTTTATGGGAATGTTTTCCCTTCAATTTAAAACGGAATGAGCAACTTAAAACTAAATTGGGGCTAGTTCACTCATATCCTTACGTGACATTTGCCAAGAGGTCCTGAATTTGCTGGTTGGGACTTTAAAATAACTACAACTAATCAACAGCCCTTCACTTCCCCATCCTCTTGGCTTCTTAGACCACGAACTGCCAAATCTCTCTTACATGCCCACAGTCTACTGCCATTGAAGGCACACCTTATTCGAGCTGTTTTGCCAACCAAATAGACCTTCCTTCAGAGAAGTATGCTTTGTCAAAACTGTATTAAAATGTTCATGAGCATTCCCCCCACCCCTACTCCATTATTTAGGAAATGGAGCATATGTTACACTTGCATCAGTGGGCTACATCAGACTTTCAAAGCAGTAGTTTCTCAGATGGGCATTCAGGTAAGTTCTCATCCTTTGATCATGAAGTTTGCTTGGTTTTTGTGAGTTGGCTGTATTGGCTTTGCAATATCTAAAATATCGCTTTTAATCTGTTTCAAAGGTGCTGATGAGGATTTGACCTTAAGGACATTCTTATATATATTACTGTTCCAAGTATATGCTGATAAATTTGACTGGGAGGCAGGCCTCAAAGTCTTAGAGGAAGCTAATCAGATGCTCCCTCGAACTAAGCACAGACTGTAAGTTGTTTGGATTGTTCTTAGGAAGTTGTGGGGGTTGCTGGTGCTTGTTGTTATTTACCAATCTAGAAATAGAGCTGATCCAAGATCTGGAGAGGGTGTGGAACTGTAGGAGGACGTGTGGAAGAGAGATAGAAGAATGGGAGAAGGAGAGTAGGTTGAAAGTGAAGCACACGCAAAGGAGTTCTGCAGAGGTCTGCTGGTGTGTGTTGCACCTTGTCAACCACTGTACCACCCCATCGCCCTTCCTCTGGCAAGCAACAGTGACACGCATTCCAGGAGGCTAATGTTGTGCTCTGCTGCACTGTTTGGCTGAGCACCCGCTGGCAGCACAGCTGCCCCACATTTGGTGCTTTTTCTCTCGTGCTTGTAAGATGACAACAGGCGGGAGTTGAACTTCCCTAGCAATTGAAGGCAAAAATCACTGCTCAGATTTGAAGAAGCTTCTGGGGTCTGTTATATTCTGAGAAACCTATTTTGGCATTAAGTGGTGTGTAAACTAATTAATAACGGTGATGATTAAAACTAAGTGTTCATTATCAAGTCTCAAGAAGTAGACACTGTGGGAGGAATTAAACGTGCTATGTTGAACATTCATCAGCTCAAGCGTTTCAGCTTGCTGGACGGAACGATTCCCCCCCTCCTCCCCCCATGCTCCATTTTGGGGTGGGTTCCCCCAACACTTCCCTTCTGAGCCAGTTTAGGGAGGAGAGGAGAAGGAAGAAGCCCCGTTGCATGGGTGGAAGTCCTTGTGCAGAGCTTCCATTGCTGAGATGCATTAGGTGAATCCCTCTTAAGTCTCATATCCAGTATGCATTTTTCAGGCTGAACTCTGGGCTAAGATTAATTGCTGTAGATTGTTGGAGACAGAAGTACTTGTCACACATATATGTTGACTTCTGATTCCAAAACGCACAATAAAAGCCGTAAGATATCACTTAAAAATAACTTACATTAAATCAGTACTGTGCATTGATTTTGTCAAATTGTTTTTCCTAGCCCAATATTTAAACAGATGGTAATGGTGAAGGCAAGACTTGGGCGTAACTATATAATGGAAATTCAGAAATTCAGAGATGAAAGTGAAGACTACATGTCAGATTTGTGGCATTGTCTGGCATCTGTGTCGTCAGATCTTGTGGGACAGTTGTCTTGCTACCAAAATGCAATTGAAGTTTTACAGGTCTGTATCTGCCTTCTTTTTAAAATATTCTTTTAAAATATTACTGCTAGGTGTTTCTGAATTGTAAAGATTGTAACAGCTGTATGGCAGGCAAAAATCAAACAGGTTAAGCCATTTCTAGTATGAAAATGCAATTATGGGAAAATTTTCTGCTGTTCACATTCTATCAGCCATTTTATGTGTGTGGCCATGAATTTATTTTGGGGCTATCCACTCCAACTGCAAAAGAGGACATAAATTTGTATATAACACCAGTTTATGCAAATCTGTGTCCTCTTTTGTGAGTAGGTCATGGGCCCAATCTTTTGAGCCCAGAAAATCCTATTGGCACTCCTATATGCTGTATATACCTGGGATGTGTGGCTTGAGACACTATGCATAAACATTTATTGTAGTATTCTGGTTGACTTTATGCATTCTTTTTTTCACTGATGAGGAGTCATCAGTAGATGTTTAAAATATTGCTTTGCTAGTATGTTTGCAAATAATGTTGTCGGTTAACTTGAGATGTTTGGATTCCTAACAGCTGTGGACATACAAGTTCCATAGTTTGTCTGAGATCAATGCATTCCTCTGCACTGGTTGCAAAATTTGCCTTGGCTGCAAGTAAGTTGTGAGCTAGGCACCAAGACAAGTACCGGTATCATAAGGGGGAGTGTGAGATGTGTGACATGCTTAACCTAGGCAAGAGTGATTTTTACATTTTTGTATGTTTGCTTAGCTGATGTTGTTCAGTTTAAAATCAATTATTTGTATTCTGCACATTGTGACCAATTGTGACGGCTTAATAGCTTTTAGCAATAAAGATTCATTCATCCATTATCAAGAACAACTAGGTTAAGAATGCATTCCCTGTTTTTATACAGAAAAAAGAAAATGCGTTAAAGAAAGTTGATAATCTAATAGCATTTGCAGAATGGCTGTACTGCAATCAGTTTCCTCTTAGTGAAGCTATTAAACACCTGGACTGGGCAGTATATATATTACTGTACCTGAAACCTCACCGAAAAAGCCCTGAAGAAGAAGGTATTTGAATAAGTTATTTCAGAGTTTGTTTTCTTTCCAGTGTATTCTGATATATTAGTAACCTGTATAACTTTCTCTTTGACCCTGAGGACATATTTTAGTTTAGGCTTCTGTTTATTGTTCTCCTTTCTGAACAGTACTTTTTATATTAAATTTATAGATTCTGCAATGTCAAGATTTTAGCTTGCATGACTTCTCCTTTTAAAATGAAGATAAATACAAACTCTCTACCATGAATATCTAGAGAACTGCTACATTTTTTATTTTAAAATAATGGCGAAGGAGATGTGTTTCTTCATCCTAGCGTCACTAGACGTAAAAACAACAACAACCCCTACCTAGGAGAACATAATCCATATTAAAATTGTGGCTAAATACAAACTTAACGCTTCCACCCCAAGCCAGCTCCTCACCATACCCCTATTTTGCTTAATATCCTGATTATGAGTTCTGAAGCTTGTTCACAAGTTTGTGACACTTTGGTTGCCTGGTAAAAGTATTGACCTAGTGTGGATTTTGGATTTTGTTTGTATGAGAGAACGTGGTGACTTTATAGTAACTTTATAGTTATTTCTTACCACAGATTTTAATGACCAAATTGCCATTGAGGATATAAGAAGTATAAAGCAGTTAGAAGCTTTGTTTAGAGCTCACACGGTAATGGCAGTCATTTCCGGACATAGTTCGCCTTTTCATGAGCAGCACTGTTTGATGGCATATGCTTTTGTGATGCGCATTTGGCAGGTAAGAAAATAATAAAAAGTATGGTGAGTTGATGTACTGTGTCAATATGCCAGCTTTCCTATAAACTGTTCCCCTCAATCACATAGATTGTATGAAAAGTAAGATTATTACAACAACTTTTGACTTCATTTTTCTATCCTTATTCTGTATAATTCTCAAAGGATGCTCATCCATATACAGTGGTACCTTGGCTCTCAAACACCTTGGTACTCAAATGCCTTGGTTCTCATACGCCGAAAACCCAGAAGTAAGTGTTCCGGTTTCCGAACATTTTTCAGAAGTGGAATGTCTGATGCAGCTGTCAGCTATTGTTTCCAGGGCACCTGCACCAATCAGAAGCTGCGCCTTGGTTTTTGAACATTTCGGAAGTCAAACTGACTTCTTGAGCGGATTAAGTTTGAGAACCAAGGTACCACTATATGTGTAAATCATGGCGCTTTGATGCTGTATTTTTCCTTCAAGAATGTAATGAAAGGGTTATTTGCAAAAAAGAAGTAAGATTATTACAATATAGGTTTTGATGAAAATATATTGTGTGTTTCCCATGCTCTCCTCTCTGCAGTATATTCCCCTTGTTCTCCATCCCTCATGGTTCAGGAGGTTGCTGCAGATATAGAGTGAGGGTTGAGTAGGACAAAAAACTCTTCTATGAATTTCTGTAAGTTAACCGGTTTTAGAATCAAGGCTATTAACTTGCATCTGTATAGGTTTGCTCTTTATAAAAGTAAAGGAGATCAATCCTACTCAGTTGTCCTAATTCTTTCATTTTCTGCATTTGGTTGGCTGTAAATAACTCAGCCTTTTGTAGGTTTCCTTCCCGGACTAAAAACAAATGCAATTGTTTTTGCTCAGGTGTCACTGGCAGCGGCGGGAACCTTTTTAAAGACAATGGGTAAACTTTCACCAACTCAGCAAACGAGTCCCAAATCGAAAGGCAAAAAAGATGCAAAACAAAACAAAGATGCAAAACCAGTAAGGCACTCTTCTATATAAAAAACATGCTTTCCCCCCAAAGAAAATGTTTTAGTTCTGAACAGCTATCGCTGTAATAAATTATTAAGTAACAGTTCTGTAAATCTCCTTTTCTTTAACTCCCTATGCATCCCAATCCAATGAAGCAGGTTGCATGTCCAGGCGTTGTGACTGACCCGCCCCCACCCCCCGTTAAATGACCACTCATGACAACATACGTTTTTGGTTTAAATTAGGCCATAACTTTATTGATTACAGATGTACAGTGGAACCTCGGTTTACGAACACAATTGGTTCCAGAAGTCTGTTCATAAACCGAAGTGTTCGTAAACCGAAGTGAGCTTTCCCATTGAAAGTAATGGGAAGTTGATTAATCCGTTCTAGACGAGGAAAAACACCCCCTAGAACGGATTAACCGCTTTGCTCCGATGCCTTCGCGGAGGCCGGGGAGCGTTTCCACGACTGGGCTGTGCAGCCGCAAAAGCAGTCCCCGGCCTCCGCAAAGGCATCGGAGCGAAGCCCCAGCCTCCAGAAGGCATCGGAGCCGGGACTTCGCTAGAAGCTAGAAACTCCGCAAAGGCATCGGAGCGAAGTCCCGGCTCCGATGCCTTCCGGAGGCCGGGGAGCGTTTCCGCGACTGGGCTGTGCAGCCGCGAAAGCAGTCCCCGGCAACCGGAAGCCGGGGACCGCTTTCGCGGCTGCACAGCCCAGTCGCGGAAACGCTCCCCGGCCTCCGCAAAGGCATCGGAGCGAAGCCCCAGCCTCCCCAAAGGTATCCGACGCTCCGATGCCTTTGGGGAGGTTTGGCCTTTGCTCCGATGCCTTCGGGGAGGCCGGGCCTTCGCTGCGGGCCTCCAGGAGGCATCGGAGCGAAGGCCTGGCCTCCCCGAAGGCATTGGACGCTCAGTAGACCTCCGGCACCTCGGTTTACTAACTTCCGGGTTAGGATAGTTCGTAAACCGAAAGTTCGTAAACCGAGGTGTTCGTAAACCGAGGTACCACTGTAAATGGCATTGGCTCAGACATCGGGTATAACCTATATCAACCAACCCACCTGTTGGTTGAATCTCCCCAGGAGTCAAACTGTTGGTGAGGGGGTCCTATGGCATACATCAAATAGCTACTGCCCCACTGAGAATGCGTTTGAGGAGTGCTATGGTCCTAGCCGCAAACTGGGCATCTAGAAGGAGCACCTGCTCCAGGAACACTTTAATGGGATAATGCATTCCCTTAGAAGGGCAGGCAGAGGCTTACAACCTCCCCTCTAACCCATGACTAAGACTTAACGCCACATCCACAATAGTTGTGACAATTGCTACGAGGTAGGCAAAAACCCCAGGTCAGCCAGTTGACCTGAAGGACAAATTCCTCCCCGCTCCCAAAGACAGTGACCAATCATAATCCATACCAAGGTCATAAATACACACTGCTCCATGATGGGTAGATAGCAGCTTAATTATAGGGAGGGTGGGGGATCCAAAAGACCAAAGTGCCAAGTTTGGGGCTGGCTTTCCTTAAATACTCTGGGAGTGGACCTGAGTGAAGTCCTATGATGGACTCAGTCATGCCCAACCCTTATGAGTGCCCACCCCTTGGTCTGGCTGCTATTGGCCAATCTGCAGCTGAACCCAATTCAACTTTTCCCCTGGCCAACAGGAGAGGATCTAACATCTCCCACTGCCCAGGGGACCCAGCTAAAAGTGGCTGCAAGTGCAGCGGGACATGACAATGCCATGCTACTAATGGCGGTTGACCTGTAGAATTCACAAGTGCCCATGTGAGCCCATGATCCAGATCTTTGTGAAATCCAGTGGAGTGAGACATAGCTTCAGTTGCAGAACTGTATGTATGTATATAAGCTGTGTAAAACACTGAATATTGTATTAATACTTTTATTCTATGGTGTAATAAAAAATTCCTTTCCTCCCTCTTTTTCCCAAAGCCTTCTGCTAATCAGACTTCACCAACAAGCCCTCCTAAAAAAGACAAATCTTCAAAAGATGCTAAACAGGTTCATTTTCTTTTAATATTATTTTAATGTTCATGGGGGCGGGGGGGGGGGGAATAGACTTCCTTAATGCAGAGTCTTGTTTTTCAGGCACAGTCAGCCAAAGACAAAGCAAAGAAGAAAGGGCCAAGTGAAGCCTTGCCCGCGAATGTGGAGGAGTGGGCTAGCTATGAATGTCCTGATGAAATTAGAGATGCATTTAAACAGGACTTAAGTGGCTATGCTCTGAACAGGGAAACCATTTTGGCACCTGTGAGTAACATTTCCAGATTTTGGTTTGTAGGGGCTGCTATCTTATCTTCTTAGATCTGTATGAATTTGAAAGACTTGTTGGAGTCGGAGGGAACAGATTTGCTATGGCAACATATATTGGGTAGAGATGAGTGACCTAACTGAACACCACGGTGGATTCAGTTGGAGATATAACATCTGCCAAATGTTCAATGCTGCATGTGACCAGCTTGTGTTTCAAAGAAGGCAAAACCAGTTTTCCCTGAGCTTGATTCTAGAGAGGGGTTGTTTGTGTGAGCAAACCACTTCCACAGGAACCGTATCTCTCAGTTCCACATGCCCATAAAAGAAAAGATAGTATTTTTTGTGGATCCTGAGTTTTATCTGAGTATAAATGTCCTACGTATTTGGCTTTCTGATAAAACCATTTTTAATGAGAATGTTGAAAGTTTCTTTTCACGCTGATTTTCAGGTTGCCACAAAGATGGCATATTTAGTGGTTCAAAAGGTGGGACAATGTGTCCGAAGTATACATTTGTGTATAGCAAGTCCCTGATGTATAAAATTGGAGAACATTGCTTCATTGCCCCACTTTCAGAGTTAAAAATGCAGAATTGAGACAGAAGTATTGACAACGTTTCCATCATCCATTCTTTTAATTTTCAGACACGTACCATATACTACCTAGACCTTTTGGTTAAGGAGCTACAGACAATTTTATGTACTCACTTGACTGTTCCGGTTCTTCATCTGGCTGAGATCATTTCTCGTGATATCGTAGAAAGCAAAAGTCTGTCAGATCTCTACCACCTTCGGTTTGTATTCATTATTCTGCAGTCACTATAAAACATTTCACTTCCCTGCCCTTCATAAATTCAAATCTGTTTTTGGTTGTGGTGTGTAAGTTAATCCCTTTCTGTACTTTATGATGTGCCACAAATTATGGATTTATGGTTCCAGAAGGTATTCCCACAAAGTTCCCTGCATGAGCTGAATCTCAGGGAGGTTGATTCTCACCCATTACTAACAGAGCACGGTCATGACTACAACTCCCATCAGTCTTAGCCATTATAGTCTGTTGTCAAGACCTGTCGTCTGTATGACCACTGGTTTCCCATGCCTGGTTGATCAGCAGAACAAGTGTGCTGGACCAGAATAATGTGTGTTCATATTGATGTAGGTGATCATATGTGGTCTGAAACATAGGGAGAGGCAAGTGCCCCTTGCACCTTCTAAATGGCACCCCCAGTAAGCCTAAAAATTGCTTGTATGCATAATTGCTTGAGCATTAAAAAATCTTAGACGTTAAACAAAAAAATAAGTCTAGGCAGTTTGAACTTTCATTGGCTGTGCTTTGTCATGTTTGTGTCTGAAAATGAAAGTTTTAGCGTTTATATTTTGATGTAGTCTACATTTCAGTGTTTCAGATTCCAAGCATTTTGCTATCAAAAACATAAAAGTACGAGTGTGTGTGTGTGTGTGTGTGTATGTATGCAAGTCTCCTTGAATTTGGGTTTTTTGTCTGATAGCACTGTTACAACACAGCTATACAGCTGCAAATAAAACGTTTTAAGTGTGTTTTAAGTCCAATATACAATGTGACACTAGATTGTGATAGTGAACCTTTTGTAAAATTCAATGTATTCAATGTATTTTTTAAAACGCTTTTTTTAAAAAAATGCATTTTCAGAACTTTTTAAATATGTGTATTTAATATTCCACCCATCTAATTAACTTGCTATTTCAGAAGAAGTGATATCTGAGACTGTTAATGACAAGTATTTTCTCTTCATTAATACTCATAGCATGACTAGGAATCCTAGCCTTTGTTGCTCTTAGGCAAAGTGATCTTGTGGGGATTGATTTATAGGTGAGGAACTAGGAAGTATTGCTTAACTCTCCACTCCCCCCCCCCTTACTGCCTTTCACCACTTGATGTAGCAAAGGGATCTGGGAACTCCAGCATGGAGCAAAATACTTTTCTTCCACCCATCATTTCTCCCCTTTGAATTCCACTCACTGCCACCACTGTTTGTCTTGGAGACAAGACAGCTGGGTTTTCCAGGCCTGCAGTGGCCTCTGAATATACAGTTTTTGCCTTTTTCTTTGAAACTATACTGCATTACTTGAGCCAAAGTGTACATAGATTAACTATAACAACACTGCTTTCTGCAGAACATCTTTCCGTACCAGAAAGTGCAAGTTTTAAAATGTCTGTTTTAAAGCTGTGTTTAATTGACAATGCAGACAGATAGACTGTTCTGTTTTGCTCTTTAAGTCCTCAAAATTCTGTTGATGGAAATGGGATTTTAAATATACCTAGCAGCAAGCCACTCCTGATTCAGGCATCCCTAACTGATCCTGTAGCTTCCCTTCAGTTTCATTGGGTTCTAGCTTTATGCAGGTCCCCTTCTTGCCACATATTTCCAGAATGCACATTGCATGAAATCAATTACATTTTCAAATGAACTAGGGCCAAGTCTTCATTGTGCAAAAGTACCATATCTTGTCAGCAGGTAATTTGTATTTTGTATAGATTGTGTCCTTTGTTTTCACAGACTCTCCAGGATGTGTTTAGATTTAAAATTGTGCCAAGCATCATTTAATCATGAGAAGGCAGTGGGTGAAGTATACATTAATGAAATGGAACAAGGAAGGTATGATCTTCTGAAGCAAAGTGTGTAATCTGAAAAGTTCATCATGGATTCTGTACGTACCTAACACCCCATTTCCAGTGGAGCAGCTGGGACTATTTGCATGCAGCCTTTCAAAAAGCTTAAGAGTCCACCAGTCAGCTATTTAATAGGGAAGGGGATTAGGGATGCATGGGGATTGTATCCAGCTCCCCAGTCACCCCCCTTAGTGGCTGAGTGGAATTTTAACCTTTTTGAGAGGGTTCTATAGATGGATTCATCGTTCCCTGGATTTGGATGTATTACAGTGTAAGCATAACAGTTGTTTCCTCTAAGAGCAGCAGCTTTTTGCACTGTGCTGGCATAACTGAATTTAAGTTATTCTACGCCCATTAACAAAATGATTAACGTGGCCCCATGGACATCTCAGTAATGACTTTCCATGTTAACATGTTGATCCTCATTGTTGTTTTGCTTGTTATTGTTTGCAAAATTGTTTTCCCTTCTCTTTTCTCTGATTCAGGTTTAGACAAGATATAGCATTTAAAAAGGAGAATGCCATACAGAACATGCTGAAGGATACCAGACTTGCCAGTTTAAAGCCATCTGATAGTAGTAAAAAATTGCTTATTGCAAAAGATAAGGTAATTTACTTTCACTTTGCAAATAGATCAAAGTGAGAAGGCATTTTGATGCCTTTAAACTCTTTATGGCTTTTAGAAACAAGGTCAATTGAATGAATGCCATGCAGTAAACCAGGGGTTCCCAAACTAAGGCCTAGGGGCCGGATGCGGCCCAATCACCTTCTCAATCCAGCCCGCAGACAGTCCAGGAATCAGCATGTTTTTACATGAGTAAAATGTGTCCTTTTATTTAAAATGCATCTCTGGGTTATTTGTGGGGTATAGGAATTTGTTCATATTTTTTTTCAAAATATAGTCTGGCCCCCCACAAAGTCTGAGGGACAGTGGACCGGCCCCCTGCTGAAAAAGTTTGCTGACCCCTGCAGTAAACTATGGCTTCCATTGTTAGCAGTATATCCCTTAATTGCTGCGGGGCCCAGTGAGCGAAAACGGGTGGCTCTTGTAGAGATGGAAGTTTGAGGCTTTTCCGAGTTTTTTCCTTTTATTATTAACTCTTAAGGAAAAGTACATGTTCACAAGGGCATTTCCCAATGTAGCTGATTTGGTTAAAGGGGAGTAATTGGTGATACACCACACATCTTTAACTAGAATCCTGTTGCTTTGTCCTCCACTGAACCCAAGATTCTATACCATTTTTATGCTGGAATTTTCCATGATTCAGGTCTCTTGCTTAAGATCTGCCTCTCCAGGAACTTGTTGCAGGTGGCCTTCTCTCCATCAGCTATTTTTCTGGAGTCACAGTGCCGAGTATCTTCACTATCCCCTCTCTGGGCCTCTTGTCCTGTCTGGTGTTAGGACATTCTGTTGGTTTCCTCAGCTGCTTCTTCCTCAGCTGTTCACTCACCTACCCCATACTTTGTTTCATTATTTTAGAACTGCATTTCCTATCACCATGCACCTCCTATTTCTGCCTCCTGTTATGCAGATTTTAGAGGCGTTTGCACTACGTACCTAAGCACAGGCTTATGGTGGCTGGCTTATGGTGGAAATACTGTTTGTGGGGGACAGGAGGTGGGCAGGTGTGGAGGACACCCTGGTCCTGAATGGGGCAACTGTGCCCCTGAAGGACCAGGTGTGCAGCCTGGGAGTCATTTTGGACTCACAACTGTCCATGGAGGCACAGGTTAATCCTGTGTCCAGGCCGGCTGTCTACCAGCTCCATCTGGTATGCAGGCTATGACCCTACTTGCCCACTGACTGTCTCGCCAGAGTGGTGCATGCTCTAGTTATCTCTCGCTTGGACTGCTGCAATGTGCTCTATGTGGGGCTACCTTTGAAGGTGACCCAGAAACTACAACTAATTCAGAATGCGGCAGCTAGACTGGTGACTGGGAGTGGCCGCCGAGACCACATAACACCGGTCTTGAAAGACCTACATTGGCTCCCAGTACGTTTCCGAGCACAATTCAAAGTGTTGGTGCTGACCTTTAAAGCCCTAAATGGCCCCAGTCCAGTATACCTGAAGGAGCGTCTCCACCCCCATCATTCAGCCCAGACACTAAGGTCCAGTGCTGAGGGCCTTTTGGCAGTTCCTTTGCTGCAAGAAGCCAAGTTACAGGGAGCCAGGCAGAGGGCCTTCTTGGTGGTGGCACCCGCCCTGTGGAATGCCCTCCCATCAGATGTCAAGGAAATAAACAACTATCTGACTTTTAAAAGACATCTGAAGGCAACCCTGTTTAGGGAAGCTTTAAATGTTTGATGTTTTATCGTGTTTTTAATATTCTGTTGGGAGCCGCCCAGAGTGGCTGGGGCGGGGTATAAATAATAAAACAATAATAATAATAATTCTCATCGGGCTTTGCAACAGATTTCAGATTTTTTAAAAAAGGAATTGGAATGCTAAACATAATCCCTTTTGCCAATTTTAGAATTAAATGCTGACTTAAATGGAATTGCAATTCTAGAATCACTCTTTCCTTCTTTTTTAATACAGATTTTGGAACTGAACCCTGTGACTGAAAAGGGATTAAGTGGGCTTTCTTTCCCCTACTTGTGGATAGACAAAGCTGAAGTTCTCATGAAATTAGGTTTATATCAGCCAGCAAGGCTACTACTTGCAGAAGCACACCATGCAACTCAGGTAAGTTTGAAAATTGATCCCAAACTGGAATGTGATACAGTCCCCTATGCACTGGCATCGTCATAAGATTCTCTCAGTGCTCCTTCCCAGCTTTCAAGTTGTCTTCTTTTGAACTATTTATTCAAATTTAATCTTAGAGAAGTCCTACGGCTTACTCCCAGGTAGCGATGGAACGTTCTCTCAGTTTCTCATTTTTCAGTTCTCCATATTTTGCAGCAATTTGCAAAAAAAAAGAAAGAAAGAAATTAGCATGAGAATTAATGTCATTTTAGTCTGAGTTTCTCCTAATAAACTCCTGTAGAAATTAGGAGGTGCGTTTTACATGTTCTCGATTTTGTTTGTTTTTCATTGTTCTAAATACATAACACTGGGCTCTTTGGTAAGACTGAACTTACAATTTCATTTACCTGAAATACCATTTTTTCTAGGAAACGAATGATTTATGTACTGTATCGCGGTGCCTTTATCTTCTAGCTGTGCTAGCTAACTTGGAACAAAACCATGGACAAGCTAAAGAACTGCTCGAGAAGGCACAATTGATAGGTGGAAATGAGAAATTTTGGCTGAATAGCACTTTGTGTCTCACAGATGCAATTTTAGGGGAAGATGAGGAAAGAAAAGAGAAAATGGTAAGGAAATGATCTGGATATTTATCTCACTTTGTCTTTTGTCACTGATGTTTACTTCAGTACTTCAGGCACCTTTCCTGAGAAACCTTGTTCAACCACAGGGATCTGTCCTACGTATTCTGCAATGAATGCAGATGCAAATAATTCCTTCAACTTCTCTGCTGTCTCTCTCCCCCCCCCCTCTGCCCTTTAACACACTTTTGATGTGTGTATTTTAATGTTTTTAGCAGTATGTTCATGAAATACATTTTTTTCCTCCTCCCTCATCCTCTTCTTCTTCTTCTGCATCTCTTATTGTTAGCTTGCGTTTATTTTCTAAAGTTCCGGTTCCCTTTTCTTCTTCTTATTTGGGTAAAGTCTCCCATTTTCTAAAAGGTACCTTCTTGCCTCTGACAGCGTGCTTGACTCTGTTAACCACCCTGACCTTTTCATTTTTCTTTTTGGCCTTGGTAATACTTTTTTTCTGATTTGCAGTATATATTCTAGTTGAGCTTCTACTAGTTTTTAATAACATCACCCCCTGGCCTTGGAGAGATTTGGCCTTCTTGACTTTTACTTTCGACTTCCTTTATAAGCAACGCCCTCCTTTTTTAGAAGTTCCTGAGTTGAAGTCAAAAGTGACTGTATTGAGCTTCACATTGGCAATTTTCCACTAAGACATATATTCAGTGCTTTTTTCTAAAAAAAAAATGTTTAGGGGTACTCTCATTTTGACTCAAGAAAAATCACCATTTTACAGTTCAAATCGGGGGAAATAAATACAGTAAATGGGCAAAAGTACAAAGATTCATGAAATGTTTAGGGATATGCGTACCCCTGCATTTCCCCCCCCCCCCCGAAAAAAGCACTGCATATATTGAACTTGATAGCACTATGAACACTGTTCCCAATCAGTTAAATGTAGAACCTTCTGGTTTTTAAAAACCTTTTTTTCTTATGTAGAGATCACAGTATCCTCCTTTTGTAGCTATATTTAATTAAGGTATACCTGGTGAGCCATATGCTCTTCAGTAAAACACAGCTTGTGTTTTCATTGAATGGATTTGCTCTGGATAGAATAAATACCTGGCCTAAAACATTTTGAACAATTCTGCTTTCTCATAGGTACAGTCTGGCCATTTTCTGCAGAGAACTGTAAATGCATTGAGACCATTATTGCTGGGAAGACCCAACAGCGAAGCTGAGTTGGGTATTATAATCACAATCCTTGAAGCCAGGTAATTAATTACAAGTTAAAACATTTATTATAACGTTTTGTGTATGGTTTGTTAACTAACAATGCAATTCCATTCAGTCAGTATATGAATTCCATTCATATACCCACTTAGTCCTGGGTATATGATCCTATATACCCTTTCCAGACAGTAATCCCCACTGAAATCTTCATGGGATTTACTTTTGCATAAATATGTTTAGGATTGCACTGTAATTTTTTTTAACTCTCTGTGCTTTTCTTAATGCAAACACAGCATAATCCAAGCATAAATATAAAACTATGCTTTTCTCTTAGCATTAGTCATAGAAATCTAAAAAACAAACAAAGAAAAAAGTGTATTAGTACAGCATACTTACTTGATCAAATATTTCATACATTATTGAGATATTTTACCCAATACTATTAATATACTCTTTTATGCAGGAAAGCATATATTCATGTAGAGTTTGGTCAAGATTTCATCAATGCTAGTAGTCATGCGAATGACTTAGCAAGATTGTTGCTGGAGCCTTATGACAAATTAATTCACATTGAGAAGGACTTCCTTTCTCACCGGTATAAAGATCGTAGTACTGAGGTTTTGCTGGTACGTGCAAATATTCACAGGTAAGTCCATAATAGTCCTTGATTATTTATTTGAATGTAAGTAGGCAGAGACCCAAAGGACAATTTTAAGATAGCTCAAGAACTTACGGTCACAAAGTAGATTTCCTCCCTCTCTGCAGCAGGTATCCATGCCACTTCTTGAACCACTTGCAACTACCTTCAGCTTCAAAGTTCTTTTGTCTTGCAGTATAGGAAAGAAGCTGCGTGCTGTTAAGAACACACACAAATCTAAAGCATTTTTGGCACATGATGAGCAGATCTTTGGAGACTGGCCCATGCATATTTTAAAAAAACCCACATGCTGATTATTTCTGGCTTGCTTTTTCTACATTGAGTCTAAATAGTTACAACAAAAATAGAACTTCTTTATTGCATCTGAATCAAATTGCACAAGCAGTGGCTGCAACGCAACAAAATGTGTGTGAAGCCAACCCACATTAGCCTGGTTCACATGCAACGGGAAGCCAAATCATGGCTAAGCATGCTTATGCAAATGTGCAGGTCCTCACAGTGGAAATTGTGACCTCTTTCCTCCTCCTCCTCCAGTCCTGTTGCTGCTGCACTGCCAATTATATGCAAGCTGGGTTCATGGTTTGTCTCGCTCCAGACAAACTACCAGCTGTAATCAAGCTTTGTTCTTGGTTTACTACTCATGGTTTGCTTGAGAGAAACAAACCACAGTTTTGCACATAATGCTAAGGGAAGTCATAGCTTTGCTCATGGGTAGGCAAACTAAGGCCCGGGGGCCGGATGCGGCCCAATCGTCTTCTAAATCAACGTGTTTTTACATGTGTAGAATGTGTGCTTTTATTTACTGGTAAAATGCATCTCTGGGTTATTTGTGGGGCATAGGAATTCATTCTTTTTTTTCTTTCCAAAATATAGTCCGGCCCCCCACAAGGTCTGAGGGACAGTGGACTGGCCCCCTGCTGAAAAAGTTTGCTGACCCCTGGCTTAGCTCAAGGTAGCCGGGCAGCAGCAGGTCCAGTGGAGGAACAATGTGGCTGTGTTCACATGGAGCTTTGTTGTGACTTAGCAGTTTGCCACCTAGGCCATGAGCACAAACGATTCTTAAGCTTTGTTGGATTCAAAAACCTGCTCCATTCATATTACAATGGTACCTCAGGTTACAGACTCCGCTAACCCAGAAATAGTACCTTGGGTTAAGAACTTTGCTTCAGGATGAGAAGAGAAATTGCGCTGCAGTGGCAGTGTAAGGCCCCATTAGCTAAAGTGGTTCCTCAGGTTAAGAACAGTTTCAGGTTAAGAACGGACCTCCAGAATGAATTAAGTTCTTAACCAGAGGTACCACTGTATTTGCTGGATCACAAGCTGCATGTAGCAGCTCTAATATTTACCATTCCTTATTGAATAAATGGAAGTAATAGTAATATTGATTGAAAGTAGTGGTGTACAATATCCGGAAATGCGAAAGCACAGAAGTAACTTTTCCTTTGTGGACACTTTCGATCAACATCTTACATGTGTGAGTGCATGCATGCATGCACACACACACTTGGCATTTTTGAAAAAATAAAATACTTGTATCATTTACTTGGTTGCCGTTACTGAATGGTGGTTATCTCTTTGAGCACAGAACTGGCACATGCTGGTAAAACCGCAGAAAAAACATTATCTGGTTATCTTTCTAAATAGATAAATTATCAAGGACTAAATACCATTTTTGAAATTTTTTAAATGTTGTTGGGTTTTTTTTACAGGATTCTCGGAAAACATGCAGTATACAAGGTAGACAAGCAGAGCCATTACCTGGATGCTTACAAGTTAGCCCAAGCAGCAGTATCACAAATGGAAGAGCTTTTTCGATATATTAATAATGTGATTCCAGTTAATGAGGTAGGTAAGGTAGTTGTGTCTTAAAATCATCTTGTAGTTTGCGCAAATTTAATAGGGAGTAAGTCCCATTAAGCTCAGTGAAGCTCGTTTCTGAGTGGACATGTATAAGACTGCACTGCGGAGACTGCAAAATGTAGAGACTGTTGACAGTCAAATGAGAGCGTTCAAAGTCCCGTCCAAACCTGGTGAACATCTGAAAATACAGAGATAAACCAATGGAGGCAGTTACTCAATGGTCATTATCTGCATTCCTTATTGCAACTCTAAATTGGGGACATTTCTGGTCATATTCAACTAAATTGTTGTGCTAGTGGAAGCCTGCTCAATGATTCCTGCTAACGCATCAGGACTTTGCTCCCTCTCCTGCCCCAGCATGCTGCCCCTGCCCTCCCCAAATCTGCTCCAGAGAGTTGGGTGAATCCCTAGAACAGCTACAGTACATTGAATACAAGCATTGGCAGGAATTTTGGACAGGTCTTTGTGGCTGTCAGCAGCCTTCACATTTGTAAATTTTACATGCAGTAATAAGTGTCACTTTGAAAAGCCACAAATGATCCTCCCCTCTCTATTCTTTTTTTCCTTCATTTTTTTATTTAACAGATCTGTGTTTCCCACCCAAGAAAGCAGTGGCCTTTTAATCTTCAAGGTGCAAGATTTTCACTCTTCTCACTCTATCCCTGATGTGTTTCATCTTGCCATGCACCACAGTCCTAGAATCTGAAGTGTTATTTTTAACTCAGTCTTATTTTTGTATTTCAGACTAAAAATATAAACACTCCCTTGATGAGAAAATTGGCTAGCATGAAAGTGACATTTATAGAGATCATTTTGGATATTTTTGTTCTCATCAATATTGAGAAAAAACGGAAAGAGGCCAAAGCAGACCAGATTGAGCAGATTATCGAGGATTTTGTGAGGTTTACGCCTGATGTTGCTTCTGTTGAGCAGGTTTGTGTTTAATTGCTTTCCTGTGATTTGGGCTACAATCGTATATGAACTTACTTGGGAATGTGACAATGATAGATCTTACTTCAGCATAGGATTATGCTGTGACTTCTGTCAAAGCAAATTTTAGAGAATCATCAGTACAGTGGTACCTTAATCCGTTCTGGAAGTCCGTTCCAAAACCAAAGTGTTCCAAAACCAAGGTGCGCTTTCCCATAGAAAGTAATGCAAAACAAATTAATC
Source organism: Zootoca vivipara (assembly GCF_963506605.1). NCBI lineage: Eukaryota > Metazoa > Chordata > Lepidosauria > Squamata > Lacertidae > Zootoca > Zootoca vivipara. The sequence continues at coordinate 62,018,389 of NC_083280.1, read as the reverse complement.
CATTCCAGACTTTTAAAAGCAACCCCTAAAACAACAATTTAACATTAATTTTACTATCTAACGATACCATGGATCCATAAAATGAAAGCCATAATCAATGTACTGTATTGTAGATTATAAAAATTAAAATTAATATTTTTCTTACCTGCGCTGATGATTGTCATTGTTTGGATGGGGGGCTTTTATCCATTTCCACAGTCACACAATCAATCAATCAATCAGTAGCTCAGCTAGGTTCCACACGGTCACAAAAACAAATTAACCGAAAATGCCTCAAAAACAAAAATGCAAAATAAATAGCAAAAACAAAAATGCCAAACTTAATCCGTTCCAGAAGTCTGTTTGACTTCCTAAAAGTTTGAAAACCAAGGCGCAGCTTCTGATTGGTGCAGGTGCCCCAGAAACAATGGCCGACAGCCACATTGGATGTTCAGCTTCCGAAAAATGTTTGAAAACCGGAACACTTCCAGGTTTTTGGCGTTTGAGAACCAAGGTACCACTGTGCTCAGTTTCTGAAGCATTGAATCATTTTTGTTGTTCATAATGTTACCAGTTTCCTGCATATTGGTTTTATTTCACGTTTTCTGAATTCTGACAGGCATGGATGAAACTCAGCCTCACAATTGGCCATAATGCCCAGGCTCAGCTAACGAGCCTACAGAGTCTTTATGCTGGCTGTCCTGATATCAGAGCCAAGTACCTCTATCTCACTGGGAAGTGTTTGCGTTTAATGGCTGATCACACAAACCCCATCTTTACAGATGTTCATTGGAGTGAAAAGGCAGCGGTACGGCATACTTTTCCTACATTTAATCAAACCGTTAATGGAAGAGGGGGAATGAACAACTTCAGGAATCTGTTTTCTGCTTATTCCACATTTTTATTTGGTGTATTATTGTGTCCTGTGTTGATTGTGTGCGCGTGATTTTACAAATTGGAATAAGTTTTGGAATAAATGTGGGGGGTTTTGTGGAGATGTGGGATATAGATATTGAAAATAAATAATCATTTTTGTGTGTGTGATAAAGAGGGCATGGGGTTGGAGGTGGCTGGGTGCCAACAAGAGAAACCACCCGTGTTGTTGTTGTTTAGTCGTTTAGTCGTGTCCAACTCTTTGTGACCCCATGGACCAGAGCACGCTAGAGCACTCCTGTCTTCCATTGCCTCCCGCAGTTTGGTCAGACTCATGTTGGTAGCTTCGAGAACACTGTCCAACCATCTCATCCTCTGTCGTCCCCTTCTCCTTGTGCCCTCAATCCTTCCCAGCATCAAGGACTTTTCCAGGGAGTCTTCTCTTCTCATGAGGTGGCCAAAGTATTGGAGCCTCAGCTTCACGATCTGTCCTTCCAGGGAGCACTCAGGGCTGATTTCCTTCAGAATGGATAGGTTTGATCTTCTTGCAGTCCATGAGACTCTCAAGACCAAACAACACCTTGCCCTGAAGTAAAAAGTAATACAGAGGCATGTTGGTGTCATAGTTCTCAAGTACTGTAATTAAGATCATGCTCAATTTGCTTGAAACCTCATGTTTAAGGGAAATAGATTGCTTGTCCTCATTGGGTCTTCCATATATTTTGGACTACAATTTCCATCAGCCTCAGCCAGTGTCAATGGTCAGGGATTGTGGGAGTTGGGGTCCAACAACATCCAAGGGCATCAGGTTGGGAATTACTCCAGAACAAAGTCCAAGAGATGCATGATCTGGAGAAGGATTTGGGGTAAGATTCGAATTCTGTGTTTTGGTAGTACATTGGTCAATCGTTGGAAGCTGAAGCAAACGTTTAAATCCTTTCCTGGTTATGCCATGTGTTAAAACTGAGCAGGAAACCAAAGATAGAAATTGGAAAAGTGACTGCACTGGTCTAGTCTGCATAGACCTCCTTTAGTTACCAACTGAACTGCAAATTTTCGTTCTACTTGAAATAATGGTTATTTTTTTAAAAAAAAAACCCAATTCAGCATAAAAATAAGAGATATAGCAGATTTAAGAATAGGAAACCCTTTGCAAAACATTTATATATGAGCAGTCCTGGTTCTTGGCATGGCAGATGTTCTTTTGAATGCCATGTTGTTATTTTGACACACATTCAAATGCCAGTTAAAGCAGGGGTAGTCAACATTTTTATACCTACTGCCCACTAATGCATCTTTCTTGATGGTGAACATTTCCGTACCACCCACCAGTGCTTGATGGAAGGAAGATTCAGCTTGTGCCGTAGAACCCCCTACCGCCCACCTGGAATCCTGAAACGCCCACTAGTGGGTGGTAGGGACCAGGTTGACTACCCATTAATTAAAGGGACCATGTTGTTACTAGAGTGCCACATCAGACAAAGGAGGAGCTTGTGTGTGTAGTCATACTATATTATTGCATACTATATTAGGACTGGGCTGTGTGTGTGTATTCACACATTTCATGCATTACATTTTGACAATGCTTTGTTTAATTCTTTTGTGATGGATGGACAGGAGGAACCTAAACCTGTCCTTGAGAAATCCCCCTCACCAGAATTGGAAGCAAAATGTGATGAAAGTGAAACACCAACTCCGTGTTTGCTACTTACCAGAAGACAGCTTGATGAATACAGGAGGAAAGCAAGTGAATTAAGGGTACATTTATGTGATAACCTATGTACTTTACACACACACACACACACACACACATATATACACACAGTGGTACCTCGACTTACAAATGCCTCGACTTCCGAAGGTTTCGACTTCCAAAGTCCGCTAACACGGAAGTATTTTTGCTGCGCAGAAGCAGTGCGTGTGAGCTGCGCATGCGCAAAGCGCAAAATTGCACTTTGCACATGCGCAAAATGGACGCTTCAGCTTACGAAGGATTCAACTTCCGAAGATCGCCGCGGAACGGATCGCCTTCGTAAGTCGAGGTACCACTGTGTGTATGTATGTGTATATACATATATATATATATATATAGTAAATTCTAAGTTTAGGGCATGCCAGGTGAGTGCTATAAAGACAGACGGTGAAGGGAAAGTGTTTAGGACACTTCCACTTCACTGTAGAATATTTTTATAAGATAACGCATAAAGTAGAATTTTAGTTAAGAAAGTAAATAGTAAAGAATTTGAACAAGCTGTGGAGGAAAAAGCTGAAAAATTATTTGCTGATAATTTTCCATTTTTTGTATTTTATTTCTTTGATTTCTTGGTATGTTGGTTTCTAAAAGTCTGTTGTAAAATGAGATGAAAATAAGAACTGGACCTTTTCCTTTCTTTTTTTGGAAAGTAATTTTTAAAAAGGAATATAAGCTCATATTGATCTTGCAGTTCTCATATTAATCATTTTAAATTACTTTGCATCACCTTTTCATCACTTTCCTCATTTATAAAATGTTTTGTTCCTGTATTTTTGTTCCATGGATAAAGAGTCAGAAAAAGGAAGCCCAACAGGAACATGTATTTATTTTGAGCTAAATGGAAAACAGAATCTAATAGAGCCCTAATAGGATGCTCTGACGGACAAAACAGCATAACTGGGAGCCCAGTTTGAAACTCAATTTATGCCCATTTGCCCTCTCTAGAAACATTTAATCTTTTCCATTAAGAACTATTATATGAGATCAGAATGTTCAATCTTCTTTGAAGTGATAAACTACTATTTATGTTGGATTTATGTAGTTTTAGCAATATTGAATACATAGGATTCTGATCTTTGCTATATAGAGGAAACAGACTTGGACCCAAAGATACCTGTTTCAGTCAACGGAGGTTTTGATGCAGAGCATTAATGTTGCAATGAATAATAACATGATTGATATCCTGGCTGCTGCTAGCTTGGAAATGGTGGAGTGCTTTGGACGATTTGACTCCGTTTCAGCAAGCCAGTTTTTGGCCCTTTATCAGGTGAGGCAACAACTACTTCAATTAGCTCTTTAGTACCATAATCAGCCAAATCAATCTTAAAAGTATTAAGAACATGTGAATTCAGATGGTGATGTTACTAAATAAAATCATTTCTTTTACGTGATGGTTTCTAGTCGCATGTGATATAATTATTACTTTAAATATGTAGCAAACATAAGTTAAGCCTTGTGCATAACACTTGCAATCGACTATCAGTGGTTCAATGTTTTGGAACATGTATTTTGGGGGCTGTGCACCAGATCCAACCAAATGCCAGATCCTAAGATCAGGCTGACTCAAGTCAACACAGGATTCAACCAAAGTGGGGTGTGGGCATCCCTGGATCACCCTAAAGTTGGGTTGGATCCACCTGGAGTGATCCAGGGCTGTCAAAAGGGGAGGGCAGCTTGGTGACAAGGAGAAGGAGGGAAAAGGAGACATTCAGATAGCCCCCGACCACATGATTAATTAGTGAAAAATTCCTTCTGTCTTCCTAAAACTTTTCCTGAAGCCCTTTCCCATAAAAAATGACTAGCTGAAATCTCCAGTTTAAGCAACTTTTCGATAAATGCTTTGTGCGTTTTGTCTCTTTTTGTCGTCTCCTTAATCTGCCACCACCTCAGGTACTTGACCCCTACTTTCAGTCTCCCCTTAACTTCTGCCCACCCTGCCCCTCTCTGTAAGATCAAAGCAGATCAGTCAGTGGTAGCCAGACACCCATTTTTTAATTTGTCCACCCTCACCCTTCAACCCTAGTGATGTTAATTTAGCTCAACCAATCACTGGCAGAAGCTTTATCACCACCAGTACTATCCCTTCTTTACACCAATAGTTCCTTGGTCAACTATATAAATATCATTTAAACATGCGTGGGGGGGGGCATTTCAGTGAAGCACATTTATGTAGAGATCATTCCACAGAATGAAGCTGAATAGTTGAGAAAACCCATTCTTAATATTTTGATGTCAGGGCTTCTTTACTGTGAATGTAAATAATCACCATATCGGGGCCACTTTGTTTCATGCTTTCTTGAAAGGATTTTCATTAGAAATCTGTTTTAAAACATTTGCCAAACTAGACTTGTATTAAAATGTTGCAGAGTTGTTCAGCATCACTGATGATGAAAAATATCATGCTAGCAGCTACACTGAACACCAGCAAATCACAGCTGGCAGCAATGTTGCATCTGCAGCACCACTTGCAACAAAAAGGAGATGTTACATGCAGTCTTCTCAAAAATGTGGAGCACAGGTTGGCTGCAATCTCAAAGGTAACTTGGTCAGTTAAAATAAAATTGCAATTTCTCATCTAGCTGGGGATCTATAGGACCTGAGAACGATCCCTAGCTGTAATGGAACACCTGTTTGGAGCATATATGATCATTTATTCTCTTGCCTTTACAAATTGTTTGTGTGTGTTGTATATATTGGAATATAAAGCAGGTGAGAGCATTAAAAGTTGGAGGGAAGAATTAAAAAGCAGTGGTAGATTGTCTGAGCAAAATTGGTTATAATTTTTGCAACCTGCTCTGTTTTTTGTATTGTATGTTTTCTAATGCACTGTAGTTCACAGGTGGCACTGCAGAGTACTGTGTTATGACAAGTTGGGCTCTCAGGGCTACTGCCCTACTGCAGCACCATCAGATGGTTAGGAGCAGGAGGGAACTGAATCACTGGTGTATATTTCACAAAAATATGGCTTATAAGAATTCTACAACACAGCCATGCTACTACTTTGACACTTTGTCATGAAAAGATTAAAGCTACGTTTTAAACGGTCTGAAAATTTATTCACTATTACCTTTTTTTGCATAGGCGTGGGGAAATCTTTCCATTTCTCCACAACACTTTAACATCATGAATGAATTACCACCAAATTTTCATGTAATGATTCTCCAGCATTCAGAAGACAGGTATGAATATAGGTTCTCATGTTGGAACTCTTTAGCAATACAGTTGCAGTCAGTGGAGTGGCGGTGCTTACCTGGCCTCCAATCACCACCATTGTTGGGCTTACCAAGAGGGTGAGGGGTAATGCCAGCATGGTGTAAATGTACTAGCAGGAATGCCGGATTGGCTCTGTTGTTGCATTAACACCATGCTGGCACCGCTGCCACCTCACTCCTCTTCCTTCTCACACACCAGAGCAATAGCAGAGGTGATAATTTCAGGAAAGCAGTCCCCCACCAGCCGTTGCTGTTAGAGTAACTATTCTATATGCCATTGCTTTGGTACAGGCATAAAAAGTAACCATGACTGGTTAGTGCAAGTCATAGTTTGCTACTTCATCCTGTTTACGATCTCAAATATCTAATTTGCTTTAACTGGTCAAGCCCTGTTCTCTGAGGCTGTTGATAGAAAGACACCAGCAAAGGCATAAATCAGCTTTTCTCAGCCTGGTACCATCCAGGTGTTTGGGATTACAATTTCTATCATCCCTGACTGGGGCTCCTGAAAGTTGTTCAGCAAAACATCAGGGTGGCACCAGGTGGGAGAAGGTTGAGGTAAACCATGGTTTTAGGTTCTGGTTTGTAGCCAATCCTTCACCATAGCAGTGTTACCCAAATCTTACTCATGTTTAAAGGAAAAGACACCATGGTTAAGTATTTCATTTTTATAGGGCCATGCTCTTCAGCTTCTGTTTCAGTAAAACATGGCGATTATAGTGTAAGCAAAGATAAATAGCTGTGCTTAGCCTTTGTTAGAATCAAACCCACCACTGAACACCTGTCTGTTGCGTCCCAAACTGCTTCTTGGCTGCCTCTGTGCACTCATGTCATTTCAATATCGCTTTGCCACTCCTGTGACATCTTTTCCTTCAGCGGCTTCCAGCAGCTGCTGTGTACCAGCAGTTTTAACTACGGTATATATGGTTGTCTCCTGCACTTCATGTCCTTTCCCACTTTGAAAAGATGGGTTTGAAGAAAGGTGCATTTGTTGTCACATGTTTTAAAGATAAGGTGCTCCCTGTTGGATGACTACAGTTAACAGTGATGGTATTTGAGGATAGTATTTGTCCTCTGGCTTTCCACCATCACATTTTACAGTGGTACCTCGGGTTAAGAACTTAATATATTCTGGAGGTCCATTCTTAACCTGAGATTGTTCTTAACCTGAGGTACCACTCCTGCTGCCGCCATGCCGCCGTCTGCCGATTTCTGTTCTCATCCTGAAGCAAAGTTCTTAACCCAGGATACTATTTCTGGGTTAGCAGAGTCTGTAACCTGAAGCATCTGTAACCCAAGGTACCACTATTTATTTATTTGCATTCGTTTCCATTTTTATTTCAAAGCCGGGAAGCGTGTCACAGTATTTCCGATCTATTATATTTAGCTATGAATGTGAAGAAAGGGGTTTTAAAAAACATGACAGAAACCATCCACCACCCATTTCACTTGAGCACCTTCTCCCAGTTTTAATTGTTTCTCCAAGGAATTCTCCTTTCTGCCCCAGTAAATGCAGGGAAAGTAGAGTTAAGAATCTCAAAAATGTAGCACAGACTTTTTCACAGGTCCCACTATCAGAACACTACCTGCAATTTCAGACACATAAACATAAAAACTATGACCAAACGTTGCTACATACATGGCTGATTCAGAGTTTGCCCACTTCCTTGTTTGCCTGTGCAATATGGCGGCAGCCATTTTGGGGAAGGAGCCATGGATAGAGGAACTGGGTAGAGAGACCGGACAAATCAGGGAGCAGGAGGGAACAGACAAATCAGTTATCCCTTTGTCTCTTCTTTCCCGTTTGGCTACAGCCATTTTAGGAGGAAACCATGGCGGGAGGGGAGAGAGAGATCACAGATTAGAAATGTTCCCATAGGAAATAATAGCAATCATACGCTCATTCTGTAAACACTCACCAAACGAACAGTTTGTGGGAATGCATTGTGTTCAGAAAGTGGGGTGTGCACATACATATAACTTATTATCATTTGAAGTATTGAGGTGGTTAGGTACTTGCATCACATTCAGTTATAAGTTTATGTTGGATAAGAAGGGAATAAGGCATTATCTGAGAGGAAACGGTCTTCTGGAAAATTTGATTTGATTGTTTTCTTCACTAGATCTTTCTTGTATGGCGCACTCCTTGAGAAAATGAAATTGACCAGTCCAAAGGAACAAAAGGACCACAAGGAAAAGGAAAAGCAGAAGGAAAAGAGTGGACAGCAAAAGGAAAAGAGTGGGCAGCAGAAGGAAAAGAGTGGGCAACAAAAAGGAAAAACTAATCAACCAACTTGTAAGCATTTCTAAGAAGTGCAGATTCAATTATGGTTCTCTTTTGTTGGGCTGGACTGAAACTTCACACATGAATATTTGGGGCAAAAATGTTCTGTTTTTGAGGGAACCAAATTATGCCCTTAAGTAATTAAACGAGTAATTTCGTTGTTCCCGCAAGGGGACAATGACAATAAAGATATCTTATATCTTATAAGAGCCCTCTTCCACTTAACTTTATTTGCTTTGTGATTGGCAGCAGCTCCAGCTCCACTTTCTAAAGTGCACCTTCTAGTTGGGAACAGTATTCTCAGCCAGCTGGAGGATCATGTCATGAGCATGATGAAGTCCCAGTGCCACCTACCCATTCAGAGTGAGGACACTTGCTCTCCCCTCAGTTTCTTGCTGAAACATGGAAATATTTTTCATGGCTGCCAAAAAACCTTTAGCCACAGGTAGTCTTGAGTAGAAATACAACTCATCCTGTGGAATTAAACCATTTGAATTCCCAGTGAAGTGTTAGGTTGGTACCCACAGTGAAGGATTAGGATTGAATCATGCCAGCTCCATGACTCATGCCTCCCCAATGAGTACAGTGGTACCCTGCAAGACGAACGCCTCGCGCAACGAAAAAATCGCAAAATGAAAGCGTTTTGCGATTTTTTTGGACAACTCGCAAAATGAAGCCGTCTATGGCCGTGCTTCGCAAGATGAAGCAGCCTCGCAAGGGGAAGGGAGGCTGCTGCTGCCGCTGCCACCACTTACCTTTAGGACTCCACCTTTAGGACTCCGCCGGTGACGTCCACGGCCACCACTTCTGCCTCCTGCGGTGGTGCTCATGGTGGCCTCCGCAGCTCCGGCCTTGCCCTCCTCGGTGGCTTCTACGGCTCCGGCAGGAGCAGCAGCGCGGCTCGCCAGGCGGCCCTTGGCAGAAACAGCGGCAGCGCCTGAAGGAGCGGAGGCTGCGCCGGGAGGAGACCTTGCGGCTCCGGCCTTGCTTTCTCCCATCTCTGTAAATGGCTTCCGGACTCCTTCCAGACCCCTGGCCCTCCTCCTGCTTCCCCCTCCCCAGAGCCTTGAAGACTTTTGGCCGTGGCGGGTTAGTCGGCGCCTCTCTCTTTTTGCGCTTCTTTTTTCCCCATAGGAATGCATGAATTAAATTTCAATGCATTCCTATGGGGAACCGTGCTTCACAAGACGAAATTATCACAACACGAAACGACTCGTGGAACGAATTAATTTCGTCTTGCGAGGTACCACTGTAGTTATCTTGGTTCACAAAGGTTATAACATCACCTAATTTACTTAACACCACTACCACTGCTGCAATAATTCATGCTCTCTCGTGCCTGGATCCTTTCTGTATGCCTGGATATGGAAAATGAAGATGCATTGCATGTTTAAAAAAATTACAATGCATTGCAAGTGTCAAAATGCTTTTAATAGGTTTGTATTTTAATTTACTTCAGTGCAGGCAAAAATTGTGCGATCCCAGGTGAATTCTAATACTTTGATGAATTTGCTGGAGAAGGTAAAGGTTTTGAAAGCTGAAAGGATGAGGCGTCTTCGGAGACAAACATCACCAGAGAGAAGCCATGAAGACAAAACTGAGTTTCAAAAGCTGCAAGAATCAGTCATCAAAGTAGAAACAGGAAGAAAAAATACTGTAAGAACTGCATTTGTTCATATTGGTGTTTTCACACCTGATGTACTGAGATAGTAGAGTAATATTTAATAACTACTTTTTCCTCTTGTGAATACAGCGTAAGTTGTTGTCCATAATAGTGTCAACTAGTACCCAGACAGATAAGCGGGGTATAAATAATAAAATTACTATTTTTATTATCCCTAGGGCATTGGTCTTCAACTGGGGAGTCTGTTGTGGAGGTGGGGAGTGATTAACAAAATCAATCTGGGAATTTCCCCTCAGTCACGCAGTTTAGGACATTCCACACCTCTCCTCAGCAGAGTTTCTATTTCTTGGAGAAAATTAAGGCACTCACGTAAATGTAAACTAAGCTTTAATAATAAATAATAATAATATAATATATTTTATTATTATGAATATAATAAAGAAATAATAAGCAAAATAACTATAATGAGAGAAACTAAATACAACAACAGGAGGCAAGTCTGAGGCAAGAAAACAAGAAAAGACAGTTGGTCCCTCTTATTTGAAACTTAATGGAACACAATGAAGGGAGGGGCCAATTCCGGAGCCCCGCCCACCAGATATCAAACATTCTACTGATCAAATTAGGCTCCAGGGTTTTTATTACAGAATCAGAACTAGGTATGTCATCTGATTCTTCACACTGGTTCGGATCCCAATTTGATGCACTCATCACCTGCACCATTTTGCTTCAGTTCCCACTTTGCTATTTTTAACTACGGTGCTCCGAATCTGGCCTTTTAACTTTTAGAAAATAATGTTGTTATTAATGGCGTCCTAATGAATACTATTATAATGTTATTACAAAAATACGTGCATGGGACTCAATGAGGCAGAAGTAAAAGTAAATACAAACTGGTCAAAAGGAAATCCACTGCAAGCAAGACTGCTTCACGAAGAGAGCAGCCAAGCAGACTACAGGCCAGTACAATGCTTGGACTGCCTGTAGTCAGGACCAACCATTGGGTGACAGCCAGATCTAAATTAAGTCATAACGGCAGCACTGCCTAAATCCTAATTAAGACAAACAATTAAAAATTGTGTATCCAAAAGTATGCTTTGGCTAAAGATGGGTCCCTGCTCCCAACAGGTTGATGGCTACTATTCTAGTGGATGTTTTTATAAATACAGTATTACAGCTATTGCATCAGTGTTTTCATTAGAGAACACATTATCAAATAAAATAACACATACATAAAAAATAAGGTGTAACGTTGTTTAAAGGTGATTGTCCAGTTTCGACCTGGGATAGTTTAAAAGTTACTAAACTTCCATGACTGTTCTATTTCTATTTGGCTTTTCAATTGTCCTTTTTGTCTTTGATATTCTTATGCCTTCTAACTATTTTTTAAAATAAATTAATCAGTCACTGTTTTACTTTATATCATAGGAAACAGAAAAGGAAGATGAAGAACATTTTATATCAGAATTCCAGGGTATAATGAGAGAAGTAGAAGAATATCTGAAACCTGTTTTGTCACAATTTGATTTCTCTGAGCTGAGGTATTTTTTTTAATGTTTTCTCTTAAGTATTTGTTACATATCTTTAGGCACCAGGCAAAATCATTCCTCTTCTCCCAGGTCTTTGGCTAATTAAACAATCTCTGTCCTTTTAAATAGTGTGGGGAGGTTAGTATTTTGTTTGTTGTTATGATGTGTATTTTTGTGTTTTTATACTATAAACCACCCTGTGACCCTTGGATGAAGGGTGGTATATAAAATTAATAAATAAATGTTGTTCCCAGCCTCTGAAGCAATTCTGATATCACAGTAAAGGAAGCTGACAAAAGCACAGTTGTTTTCATTCTGAACAGATAGAACTGCAAACAGTACCCCATTTTATAGACCATTACAAGAAAAACCTGTCAAACCTAATGAAAGAAATTTCTTATAGAAGTGCAGGAGCAAATCTGCACCAAAAGGGGCCTTCTGCTTCCTCTGAAAAGACACATGTCAGACAATCTTTGGAACCTCATTTTTTCAGGCCTTGGCAGTGTCACAGTAAGGTATCTTTGTTCCAGTAGCCACTACTGCCAGTGATGTGCTTGGTTCATCTTGGTCCCTGTAGCACCTGCTGCCTGGAGGTAGAAGCAGCATCTGTAATTTTATACCAATTTACTCAGGTCATCAGAACCATCAGAACTACGCATGTCTATGTTAACCTTAAGTAAAACTATGAGAATGTGTGTTTCTCTTGTATGATAAAGCCAGGTGAGTACTGATTTTCCTATTGCGGGTAACATGAAACAAACTGCAAGTATTTGATTCCTGTTACTGTTCTTTAAAAAATTATATGCTGTACAATATTTTTAAGACCTGGTCTTTGCCTCCTCAGGCCAAGTCCAGCAGTCTCTCCAGCTGATTCAGGAAAAGGTAAAGGTGATGCAGGTAAAACTAAGGCAGGTGACTCAGGAAAAGGCAAAAAAGGTAGTCCAGGAAAAACTAAAGCAGATGGCTCAGGAAAAGGCAAAGGAAATGAGGCAGGGAAAGCAAAAAATAAAAAGGAGAAAGCCAGTACAGCTCCAGGTATGTCTTAAGCTCTAAAGCATATATATATAGTGTCAGATTATCCAATAAAGTTATCTTCTTGATAAATAGTTAGCTACAAAATTTCAAAATATAAAGTATTGTATTCTCAGGTTTGCATAAGTTATCTCTGATTTTTGTAATTATGCACTTTCGAAGGCAGGTTGTTTTGTTTCTAGCCCATCAGTAGATATATTTAACCATGATGACAAACCATTGCATGCTTGTGAATCCTCTTCCCCTTTCCCAATAGTCCATGCATGTTGGGAGGAAAATAGAAATTTCATTTCCTGGTTTATGCAAACCATAGGTTGCTCACAAACCAGAACCCCAAATAATGGTTTCATCCTATGGTTTGAGCAAATGACAGATTTCTAGGTGTGGATGAGGCAACGAACTATGGCTTGCCTCAAACTAGGAGCAGACACTTCTAATCTCCTCTCTTTGCATGTGCAAGAAGCAAGAGAGGAAGTGTGCAAACCCAAGACTCAGTTTATTGTGCTTGTATGTAGCCATTATATTTGGGTGTAGAAAGAAATGTTGACTTCTGATTAATATATGGCACTGGCTCCCTCCAAACCAAGAAGTCCTATATTCTGCATGATTTTCCCAGGGGCTTCCCAAATGTGTTTTTTAAAAAGAAAAAGAAAGAAAAAAAAGACTTCATTTATCTCTTCATCTTAATTGAGGATGAAAACAGAGTCAGTTTATTTGAGCAGAAGAAAAAAATGCTTCCCATTTAAGAACAGTTGTTATTCTTTCATTGAGGATTATTTGTCTTCCCCATTTTTCCTACATTCAGCTGGCATTGAAGATATAGGAGAATGCATAATACTACTGGTGGACAAATGTCTTTTGGAATTTCCTTTGGAAGGTCTGAATATCTTTCAAGAAAATACAATAAGTTCTGTGTCCAGAGACTTTTCTCTCCAAATGTTCTACAACCGCTTGCGTAAAGACGAATCAGGTACAGACATGTTGATATATATTTGAAAATATAATCTTAGATAGATATAGACTTTGAATCCCTTTGAATTTTGATGATAGTTGGTATCAAGATAAAATATTTTACATTTCTGCTTAGGGAGCAGCCTTGTACCCCACCACTAATTGTCTCAGCTTCCCTTCCAGTTCTACAATTCTACAGTTTTATGATTCTATTATTCTTATTCTTATGTAGAGACTCCTGTGAAAAAGTCTTGTGGTGTTTGAACCTGTGTATACAATTAATGTTAGAATGCAAATGTTGGTTATCAGAAGAATTACTTGTAATAAGCCTTCAGACCATCTCTGTAATTCACATATATTGATGGCCATGAGAAGTATGTCAATCTCTGGAAAACATTGCAGGGATTGGGGAGAGGGTGTCATATCTTATTCTAAGGATGATTGTGCTTTTAACATTTTCAGAAAATGAGTTCAGAAAGGGTGGTAGAAGAGAATCAAAGCTAAAAGGTGAACAGAAAAGGGGTATGAAAGTGGTAAGTATATATTTTTGACAATATCTGATGCATTTCTAAGCTATATCATAATGCCCTGTTAGAGATCCAAAAACTCTGCAACTTTCAAATAGTTTTATTTTAACTTTATTATGCATATTAGTGAAGCAGTTGTATAATGCATTGTGTTTGCATGGATCCTTGTTTCGTCTTGTTATACCTTTTGTTGCAAAACAAGACCTATAAACTTCACAACTTCTCATTGTTGATCATAAATTCCTGCTGCACTTCTGGAGAAACAGCACACGTTGATATTCCTTGCGAATACTTTTAGTAATAAAGTTGCCTTGAAAAGGGGATCAATAGTCTGTCCCAACCCAATAGATAATATAGGCAGTTGTCAAAAATCTTGGGAAATTCTTCAAGGGTGAATATAATTCTTCACTCCATCCTAGACCCTTTCAACCAGGAGTGGGGGACCTGTGGACTTCTAGATTCTGTTGGACTCAGAGACAGTCCTACCATTAGGCACAGTGAGACAAACACCTCAGGCGGCCATCAGGAGTGAGATGCTGGGAAATAGAGCTATGTGTGCTAGGCAGCCTGATCTTCACACCCTAAGCTAGACTACTATCCTTGGGAGTGGCTGGGGAAACGCAGCCGGATGGGTGGGGTAATAATAATAATAATAATAATAATAATAATAATAATAATAATAATAATAATAATAATACCCATCACTGGTGCTGAAGTAAGATTCGGCTATCAGTCCAGTAGGTTCTAGAACATGTAATGGAGGAAGCACAATCTAGTCCTTCAGCTCAGGCATCCAAATGGTTGGCCAGCTCTGGTTGGACTCCAGCTCCCATCACCCTTAGTCAGGGATGATAGGACTTGTTGTCCCACATCTGTAGAACCACAGATTGTCCACCCCTACTTTAAACAGCAAGGTCTGAGACATGGAGGCTGTTTGTGTTCTTCCTCCTTCCCCTCCCCTATGCATTCCCATTATTCCCAAGTCATCTTAGGAAAGGGACTACAATAGGAGAATACTATCAATAAAGTCCTAAGAAAGATGGGGGGGGGCGGTAGCATATAATTAATTTCTACCTTGGACAGCAAAATAGTGTGAGCAATCCCTGTGTGAGAAGTAGTGTTGATCAGGAAATTTATTCATATTACTTCCCCACACTCTGACATGATTTTTGTGGCCACTGGGATCTTCCACAAAAGTTATACACAGTAGCATTTTCCATGTTATTATGACAAAAACAGTGTTATGCAGTACTGATGGGTCCTACTTAGGATTCCAGTCCTGAGCATGCTTGCCAGAGAGTAAGTCCCAATGGAACTTATTAGACTTTCATTCTGAGAAAAAAAGTTAAGAATTGTGCTGTGGGTGTTCTTTCATACTAAAGCTAAGACTGTTTCTTATTCAACAGCCTAACCTTAACCGTGTTCTGCCACCCAACTGCCTTCCAATTGATATACATAATGTTAAATGTATCCTTTCAGAAGTTATTGATTAGAAAATGGAATACTTAAATCGTGAGTTTTACATCTGAGCTGCCCGTTTCCTTGAGCTCAGCAATCGAGCCACATCACTGCTACTGCATGCGTCAATTACTGAATCGTCTTCAGAGCTAGGAAAGCTTGTAGGGCAATCGGACTGACTTCCCTATGCCAGCTACTACTACTGTTGTTGCTACCAAATTCTGCAGAAATGCAAGTGTCAAAGTGTTTGGAAAGTGTCTAGCTTTCAGTTTGCTAACCTTTACAGTCAAGAGGAAATGGTGTGGAATTGGTGTGAGAGAGACCTTCAGACAGTAGAAAAAGATACTTGCTTTTTAGACAATACTTAAGCTGCAAAGATGGAAGGAAAGTGGTTTCATCATGTGAGAGGACTATGGAGGTCCTCTTGGGAAAGAGAGCTTGGATGCTACTGGCTTAGGAAGGGTAAAGAGTTTGCTTAGGTACAAAGGTGGGGGCCTGGTAAGCAGAAGGAGGGAACTGCTGGTGGTGATTTCTTCAGGGAAGATATCAAAAGGTGGCACATGAGGATTGGGTGCTGAGGGTGCCACTGGCTTTATTTCTGGTTCCTGCACCCAATCGAAACTGGGGAGGCAGGGGGGGGGAGTTGTACCGTATGTAGTTGATTATATTTAAATTTGACGCCCCTCATTGCATGTTCTTAATGGTATGTCTCAGATGTTGTGGATCCATATAATGATGTAACCGACAGAGGTAAAGTTTGTATATTATAACTTGTTTGCCGTTACAATAGCTGTAGTAGAAATCAACCGAGAACTCTTATTTCCTTTCTTTCAACATCAGTGAATCCATTTTCAAACACCATGCACCTAATATGTAGGTTTAAAAGTGGCTAGTTTATGGTTGAAAGAGAATGACCTGGTTTTATTTTATATATTAAAGAAAGTCACTTTTTTAAAGTTCCTTTTTTTTGCATGCAGAAAGCTCCATGTGATAACTGTAATATCTGAAAAAGTTGGTGTTGTAGTCTTGCTCTGAACAAATCATCCTGCTGCCATAGGCAAGTGAGCAGGCTGGCAGAGGAACAACAGATCACTCTGAGCCTACTCCTTCAGCTTGCTTGGTTAGTGTGCTAGTTGTGGAAAGAGAAAAATCCTTCCTCTGCAACCAACATGGAAACAAAGCAGGCTAGCGGAGAAGAATCCAGGCCCTCCACTGGCTAGAAGGCATTTAAAGAAAAACTAGAAAACAAACAAACAAACCCTACTCTCCTAAGTTGCTAGAAGCCTGCATTTCCAGTCTGCCAGTCTTCTGTGGTCAGCATGAAAACACAGACTACTACCCTGCTAGCAGGCTCGTAACTTTTTTTTTGGTAGGCTACTAACCTTTGTAGGCTTTTTTACAAAGCTACAATAATACTCTTTTTAGAAGCTACAGCTGCTTAAAATTATGCAGAGTGGGTGGGTGGGTGGGTGTGTAAGCACTGGAAAACCCTATGTTCCTAATGACAAAAAATTGTATGCTCAGAATCGGATAATCCTGCACAAAAATTTAAGACACTCCTAGAGAAATTTGAGCCGTTTACACTCCGTTGGGATGGAATTATGGGTAACACGCAATTTGCAAGGTATGTAAGCTTGTTTCTCTTAATTTTGCACATTTTTTAGTACCTAAACAAGTGCCTAATATGTGGAACATAGCATCTCCCAGCAGATGTCAAGGCAATAAGCAACTATTTTACTTTTAAAAGACAACTGAAGGCGGCCCTGTTTAGGGAAGTTTTTAATGTTTGATGCTCTATTGTTTTTAATATTCAGTTGGAAGCCGCTCAGAGTAGCTGGGGAAACCCAGCCAGATGGGCGGAGTATAAATAATAAATTATTATTATTATTATTATTATTATTATTATTATTATTATTCCGTTTGACTTCCAAGGTATGACTGTATTCCTGGCACTAGGGCACATAGTTGATGAAAACTGATCATATTTCTTTAAATGTAATATTTTCTAGAGCTGAACTGAGCTACTTAAAGTAGCAGAACATCATGCTAATACAATTTAATAGCACACAGTGCAGATTAAAGATTTGACTGTTCTTTTTTTTACCTTCCCCTTTTAGTCAAGCAGACTGGGAACACTTACTGAATAACTGCAGTGCGTTTATCTTCTCTGGACTGGCAAGATTTCTCTTATATACGTTACTTGAAAGATTAGTTGCTATGAATCTCCCAGGTGATTTTATGAAGCTGAAAAAGGCTGTTTGCTTTCCTTGCAGATCATAACAAAATTCTATTTACAGTACTCAGATTGAAATATTTGGTTATGTTATTACAAGTGTTAGATCAGCTTTCTGCAAAAGTTGTCATTTGAAGGTGATTTAATTTGTGGTCCCTGTGTAAATTACATTATTAACACAAAAGCTGCTGTAAGCATGGTTTCTTCTTACATAGTACTGTATAGGTAAAATCAGAAGCTTGGGCAAGGTGGAAGGCACCCAAATTGCACGTCATCCCCTTGTCAGCTTTTGTCTTTCTGGAATAGGAGCACCACTGATGTAGGGAGGAGGGAGGCACAGATTGGGCCTCTCTCATGTGGCCTGGGAATTTTAAGGTGTCAGAAAGGAGCCACTAGTATCTCCCACAGCATGAGATTTACATTAGATGGGGTACTTACAACCCTGTATTGAGGGGGGTCATCCCTTGAGGCGCACTTTCTGAATAATGGAGCGAATTTCTGTTCCATGGAGTGGTCTTGGGATGATGTGCCTTAACAACTGACTGTTCAACACTGCACAGTTTTATTACATCTTGATGGCAGTACTAGCAAGGCAAACATAGCAGTTAATGGCTGTGACCTGAAACAAAATGTGGCCCTTTGCAGTGTTCCCATTCACTGTTCCAGTCCATCAGCCATGCTTCTTCAACATGCTACATTTTGTTCCACAGCCACCACACCAGCTTTTCTGTTATCTACCCCTGGTTGATCAGCATTCCGCAACCACTGAGCACGCTCAGTCCTTATTGACTGTTAGGGAGTTGTTCCCTTAAGGTCTTTTATCAAGGTTTTTAAAATACTTCTTGAAACTTGGGGTTCCCAATGTCCATCACTGCCTCCCCCAATTTCCGCCTAAATTCCACTGCCCACACCATACCATTTTAGATAATTTCACAGGGGTTTGCAGTGAGGAATGTGGGATATTAAAGCCTTGTTAGACAAGCAATTTTCTGCTCATGTATCTTTGGATTCAAAACGCTAACATTCATATTATTGTTTCCCTTCCCACAGAGTGTCAGTTGGTGATACTTTCAGACCTCGTGCATTCAAAACCAAGTACTGCACGAGTGATAAACCTCGATGGGTTTAAAAGGTAAGATCGGCATAAGTTTTAAAGTCATTGTGTGCAAGGCAGTCCTATACATCCTCTACTCCAAAGTAAGCACCACTGAGTTCAATGGAACTTACTCCCAGGAAAGAGTGCATAGGATTGCATCCTAAATTCCTCATTCTTTGCTGTCAAGAATGGCCGCTCACACAGTCCCAGGGTGGGCGATGATTGCAGCCCATCATGGCAGACTCTGGGCCTCAGAGAGCAATGCCATGCTAGCCAGCCAGCCTCCCCGGTGTGGTGGGTCTTTCCCGCCACACAGTTCAAACCGGCCAGTCTGCGTGGGTGTGATAAGGGAGCAGACCAGAGTGGAGCAGGCTTTGCTTCTGTCCGCCCCCTAAACGCCAGCTAAACCCAATCTCAGGACCACAGTCCCTATATGTTCTATGCCCTGCTTCTCTCCACCTGGCTTGGGGTGGGGCCTGACAGGCTCCATAAAGGAGTGCTGCTGCTGCTGCTGCTGCTGCTGCTGCTGCTGCTGCTGCTGCTGCTGCTGCTGCTGCGCAAAGAGGGCTCCGTTTTTTGTTTTGTTTAGTTTTTTAATTGCTTTTATTTTTTATCTATGTCATTTTAAATTGTGATATTAATGCTGCATTTTTAGTTTTAGATTTTATTATTTATGTGGAAATTGTTTTCCATTTGGTTGTGTACCTTTTGATGTGTTTTATTTATTGTTTATGACTTTTGTTATGTTGGTAATTATGCAATTCTTGCCACGTTGTAAGCCGCCTTGAGCATTGATTTAACTATGGAAAGGCAGCATACAAATAAAATGGTGGTGGTGGTGGTGGTGATTTGTATTTAAATTGTTTTTAAACTTATTTATTGTAAGACACCCAGAGAACTCTATAAAGATACTGTAGAAAATAAATAAAATATTTAATGCCAGACATGCTGGTGAGAAAAAAATAAGAAAAATGCCGTTCACATTATATTCTTGTGAACTGATGAAATTTGAATGAACGGGTTTTGTCTCTTTTGTTCAGGTCATTCAAGAATGCCATTCATTGCATATTTTTATTTTATTTTTTTAGCTCTGCACGCCTCTCTCTGGAAAAGCCAACAGAGACAACAATCTCTCTGAGCCTTGTTGGAGTGCGCTCTGTCATAGCTAACCAATGGTATACGTCCCTGGAAGAGAATGCAACAAAAATGGAAAGCTTATGTGAAAGTGTGTAATAGCAAACTTCATAAAACAGCTGAGCCTAATGCTTTTCTTCTCAATGGTGACGTTAGTGACCATGCTTAGATGTGAACAAATGAAGCTTCTATACTCCGATGAAAATAGGGATATTTCATCATCATCATTTTATTATTTATACCCTGCCCTACTGGGTTACCCCAGCCACTCTAGGCAGCTTCCAATATATATAAAAACATAATAAAACATTTTAAAACTTCCCTATACAGGGCTGCCTTCAGATTTATACTAAAGGTTTTACTTATCTCCTTAGTTCAGGTCACTTAACTGATGACAATAGGGATATCCTACCATGCCCTCCAACATTTCTCCAATGAAAAGAGGGACGTCCTAAGGAAAAGTGGGACATTCTGGGATTGGATCATAAACCAGGACTGCTCCTGTAAATCCAGGACTGTCCCTGGGAAATAGGGACATTTGGGGGTCTAGAGCAGTGGGAACATGCTCCCAATCCAGATTTGTGCCTTGGGCTGATTTCCTATCAAAACTCCCCCAGCTGCTATTTGTCCCAAATAGTACTTACTGTTTACAGCAAATAGTAGCTGGAGAACAACTTTTAGCAAGAAGGCAGTGCAGGACCTTGATCTGATAAGGAACACATTCCAATTAGGGATTCAGTATTGCTTTTTCTTGAATACGCATGTGACCAGTTTAACCTCACTTCTTAAATGTGTAAATAATCTGAAGTATAGCTTGGTCCACAGGATTTCAAAAAGCCATTGACTTCAGTGGACTTACATGCACCTAACTCTGGTTAATACATTTGCAAATGTAGAAGAAAACTGCAGGTTCTGCTTCCATGTTTTATTTTGAGTGTGTTCAATTATAAAACTACAGTGGTGCCTCAACTTACGAATTTAATCCATTCCGAAGGCGCCTTCGTAGGTTGAAAAATTCGCAAGTCGAAAAGCACCATTGGAAACGCGATTTCCCATAGGAATGCATTGGAAACGGAAAAATTCATAAGTCGAAGCAGTCCTATCTAAAAATTCATAAGTCGAAAAATCCCTATCTAAAACCGCCGCGGTTTCCTTTCGGTAAGCGCGCGGCCATTTGCCCCATTCGTAAGTCGAAAAATTTGGTTGTTGAGTTGTTCGTAAGTCGAGGTACCACTGTACTGTGTTTCTTTGCAGATTTTATCAGAGTAGGCAAGACAACTGGACAGGCTGTTCGTTTTCTTCAAAGGAGTAAGAGTGCTGTGGATGAACCTCCTAAAAGTAAGATTTAAACATTTTTAAAATAAAAGTACACAGATTGAAGTGTGAACAGATCAAAATCTTATACCATTTTCTTCTCACCATTTTCTTAGTTGGTTAAAATGCCATTATATTGTATATTACAAGCACCAAAACTGCTGAGCTTGCTAGTAGAAATGGTATCACTCTCATCTAAGCAATTTGCTAACCCCATATTGAAGACACCAAGGTAAAGGTAAAGATACCCCTGACCGTTAGGTCCAGTCGCGGACAACTCTGGGGTTGCGGCGCTCATCTCGCTCTATAGGCCGAGGGAGCCGGCGTTTGTCTGCAGACAGCTTCCAGGTCATGTGGCCAGCATGACTAAGCCGCTTCTGGCGAACCATAGCAGCACACGGAAACGCCGTGTACCTTTCCACCGGAGCGGTACCTATTTATCTACTTGCACTTTGACGTGCTTTTGAACTGCTAGGTGGGCAGGAGCAGGGACCGAACAACGGGAGCTCACCCCGTCACAGGGATTCAAACCGCCGACCTTCTGATTGGCAAGCCCTAGGCTCTGTGGTTTAGACCACAGTGCCACCTGCATCCCTTGAAGACACCAAGCAGGGTTTAAAAAAACACATACTGAAAGATGCATATATTTAAAAGTGTGTGTGTGTGTGTGTGTGTGTGTGAAAAAGAGAGAGTGAAATGTCTCCCATAAGGAAGGTATTGTTTTTCCCCAAAGGAGCATATCTGTACATAGCTCCAGTGCTAAGAAAAGTTGCTCCTCTGAATACTGGGTTTGTGCTGAGCCATCAAAATAACCAAATTATATTTCTATACGCAGCTGTAATGCCAACATTTTTCTGATTTACTTACTACAAAAAAGGACTCAAAGGTCCAAGCTAAATGTGATACAGGAGATCCAGAATTAGATTCTGTCACAGTTGAAAAGAAATTAATAACAGACATAGGGATCCCAAATCAGTCCTTGGGCACCAGGGAAGGGGGATTAACGCCATCTCTGCTCTCTGTTTTCCTAATTAAAATTTGCTGCCCAAACCTTTATTTGCTGCCCTGGGGGAAATGACTAGATATTTGTAACAGAAATTTTTACTTGTCACCGGCAACCAGAGGTTTCTGTAAGTTCAAGACGGGGAAGCCTTTTGCTGTCAAAGGTTGTTGGAAGCACATTTCCTCCCCCCCCCCCCTCCCAAAGAATTCTGAGTACTGTAGTTTGTTAAGAGTTGCTGGTAACAGTTTCTCTGTAAGGGGTAAACTACAGTGCCTTTAAAGTTATAGTATGTATGTAGCCAATAATATTTTCCTCTGTCAGGTAGAAGAGATGGTTTCCCAACAGTTAACATTAGGATTAGCTACCCTTTGATAGTATCTAGCTTTGTGGCATTTAATTCAGACAGTTCTTTAATTTTTAGCAAAGTTTCTGGTCACTGGGTTATTTTATGGGCTAATTTTAGATCCGATTACATTCTTGGGGATTTCAGGGATTTCTGAACACTGTTATATGAAAAATGAATATATGGATAGGCAAGTGTATATCCATATATGGTAATGTATATATAGTCCAGGACTAAAACTATGTTAAGAGTTCTCCTTCTCCACTATATGTAGCACCTGAACAGGCCTAAAGAGACAGGTATTTAAGCAAGTAGACCTTAAAACTCTGGGCACCATTCAGCCAATGTTAAGCCCCTTTAAATCCATTTGATGTCAATAGGAAAGTTGGGTGCATGTTTAAAACTCTTCCATTAAAAGCATTTGCTTAAAACTGCTTAACTTGAACAGGATCGTGCTCTGTTTCTTTAAAATATCTCTATAGCTAAAAGAAAATTTTAATTATTTGTTCTGAACTGTGTTTCTAGCGGAGTTGGATGCCGCTGGGGACAAGAAAGAAGACCAGAGAGAAAGTCCCGGTGGGCTAGTG
This sequence comes from Zootoca vivipara, assembly GCF_963506605.1. NCBI lineage: Eukaryota > Metazoa > Chordata > Lepidosauria > Squamata > Lacertidae > Zootoca > Zootoca vivipara. The sequence goes on along the minus strand of NC_083280.1, from coordinate 61,995,457 downwards.
CATCCTGCCCCACAGCCATCAGCTTGTAATACCGTTCTGTATGGGTTGCCCAACATGATGTTTGTGTGATTCACAACCAATTTCTTTATGGAATATGGAAAGTATGGAAATATGGGGATCTATATATGGATAGATTGTGAAGTAAAACTATTTTTACTGTAGTTTGATAAAAAAAGAGTTTATAAAAGTTTGAGCTGTGCTTAGTGGCTCTTTTCAATTTAAATATGTATCAAATGTTTTTTTGCTATTGAACGTTTCCAATTGCTCAGGACTTTTCACTGCAGATTTTTGAGGCCTGTTTTCCCCTTTATGTGTACTCACAAGCTAAATTGTGTGTGTGACACTACTACATGCCGCCATAGTACTATTAGCTGTACAAATAGCACTATACTGACACCTAGCGGTCGCAACACTATATTTCAAAACAAGTTTAGTATGCTAACCTAGGAGGGAAAGCACCCGTTTGTTCCAGTTTTGTATGCTTCTATAAAACAGAAGCATGCTGCTTCAGTAACCATTCGTACAACCATCTATATCAACAGTAGCAGACCAACTGTGTAAATATCATGTATGTGAGGTTACAAATAAAGTGTGCTTGTTGGGTTTAGACATATGTGTGGTGGGTCATTTATCTGAGTAATCACTGCATTCAAGTTTAAGGCTTTGTTTCTCAACCAAAATAATACAAGGCCAGTTCTGGGGGAAATGTCAGTCATTGTACTTTCAAAGACATGTCGCTGTTGGAAGCATTGCTTTGCATAGATGGATACATATACTTTTTCAAAAATGATGTATACTTTGTAACTTACAAATACAGTGGTACCCCGAGTTAAAAACTTAATTTGTTCTGGAGCTCCGTTCTTAACCTGAAACTGTTCTTAACCTGAGGTACCACTTTAGCTAATGGAGCCAGTGTGGTATAGTGGTTAAGAGCGGTAGACTCATAATCTGGGGAACCGGGTTCGCGTCTCCGCTCCTCCACATGCAGCTGCTGGGTGACCTTGGGCTAGTCACACTTCTCTGAAGTCTCTCAGGCCCACCCACCTCACAGAGTGTTTGTTGTGGGGGAGGAGGGGAAAGGAGATTGTTAGCCACTTTGAGACTCCTTAGGGTAGTGATAAAGTGGGATATCAAATCCAAACTCTTCTCTTCTTCTTCTTCTCCCACCGCCGCCACGCCACTGCCGCCGCATGATTTCTGTTCTCATCCTGAAGCAAAGTTCTTAACCCGAGGTACTATTTCTGGGTTAGCGGAGTCTGTAACCTGAAGTGTCTGTAACCCAAGGTACCACTGTAACATACAGTCGATAAGCCATAGCATTGCTCTGCTGTATTACTTGGGTGCTTCTGCAGTTCAGTGGAAGAATGCGTGTTTGGATGTACAAATAGCCTCGGATTTGAAGCTGAGCATCTGCTGTTAAAGGATCTCGGGTTGCAGGACTGGGAAAGACCTGCCTCAGAATCTAAAGTGTTTGGTCCAAGTTCTGCTGCCACTTGAAATGTGAACTAATCAATGGCGTTTCCATCGCAGTCAGGGTCTTAAAGATATTTGTGAGATCTAGAAAGCCACTTGTATAAGTGCAAGTCACTTTTGCTGACACAAGAAGGGGGTGCTGAATTTCCATTGATTCTCCCCTGAAACTGCAGCACTCTCGCAATGCATCAAGCACCATTCTGAAGGGTCCCTGACTGCCAGGTAAGGATAGATGAATCTGCCAGTTTCACTTTCTCATTATTCCAGTCTTAAGTTTTGTTCTCTACATTCCCCCATCACTCTGAAATTTTTGTTAATGTTTGTATGGAATATTACCTCTTTTTTGCACAGCAATTCCCCCTAATATAATGCATTTCAAATGTTATTTTCATGAACATATGCATTTTAATTCACATTTTACCCTAGTGTGTGCATTTTTGTACACATTGCCTGGCCAGATGCACATTACCTGGCCAAATGCATTACAAAATGTGGAGAAGTGTGGGTTTTAATTGAGTAGGTTCTCCTTTAAATTTGAACTGCATCTAATTTCTCCCCCATCTCTCCTGTCAGGAATAGCTGCAGCAAAAAGGTAGACAAACCCTGTTGTATGACTGGAACTCCTATTGGTCTTCTCTGGATCCAAGCCAATGTGCTGTTTTACTGGCAATCTTGTTCATTATTTTTCTTGTAATGCTTTAAAGAATATAAAACCACACGTTGTGAACTGCAGTGATATCAGCCAAAGTTTTGAAATTAACTTTAAATCAACATATATCTTAGAGACAGTCTCCTATGGAAATTCTGCATTTTCTTTACTGTTCTGTTTCCTGGGGTTTAATAGGAAAAACATAACATCAAGAGAAATTGCAAAAATCCATTTACCACTTAATCTCCCAAAAGTTCTGAATATTTCTTTCTTAGCAATCCAGGCATGCCTGTTCCCCACGATAAATTATTTGTGTTCATTTTAAAGGCATTAACATGTCACCGAAAAATAGTATTCTTGGCTCTCCTGCTATGCTAAAGTTAATTAGAAACTGATAAGGATTTGTGGCGTAGTATTAAGAAATCATGACATCTGTAGCATTCCTTTTTGAAAGTTCATCCATGGATATAAATAAGTGCACTTTCACTTTTCCACAGGACCCCCCCCCCCCACAAGCCAGCTTATCAGAAGAGGGAAGTCCAATGAACTTCCACTATAAAATAATGTATCTTGGAAGCATGCATGCTTTTGCTCATCACTATGTTATCATTTCATTTTGATATTTTCCCTTGTTTCTGTTTTCAAGTTAATTGAATTATTTTGCAATGTAATGTTTTTTGGAAATAGCTTCAATCATTTGTAAAGGAACATTGTGGCTATCATCTGAAAAGGAAGAAACAACGTTTCCTGGCAATGTTTCCTGTTCAAATGTTTCTGCCCCCAAAATAAAAACCTGGAAAGGACCATAATTTAGAGGTACAGCTTATGGTTTGCATGCAGAAGGTCCCATAGTGAGTCCCCAGCATCTCCAGGAATGCCTGGAAAATACCACTAAAACCCTGGAGAGTTGGTGCCACTCAGTGTAGACAATACTAACCTAGAGGGACCAATAGTTTGACTATAGCAGCTCCTTGTGTTCCTAATGAAGGCAGATGTTACTTCTTCATGCACAGAGAGACAATAGCAACTTCCAGAACTATGAACAATAAGCTTCCTTGAAAATGTAGGTGAGCCCAATAAAAATGCCCATGCTGCCAAGCAACATCACAGAATGAGAAGGTGGAAAAGAATATAGGTTTTCAGCAACAGGTTACAGACAGTACTCATCATCTGAGAGGTTTGTGTCTTGGCTGCTTATAGTGGTTTTTGTATTTTTTTAAAAGGAAAAAATAAACGCTACAGTGATGAAGAAAACAGGCATCAGGCAAGCAAAGATTAAGGGTGATTGTCCGTCGGCCTAACATCAAGGTATAATGAGCTAATTTGAAAGGTTGCAAATGTTCGTTTTCTTTATGCAGCTGGTGCAAAATATTTAATCTTCCAAAGTGTTTTCCCCCAAAATGTTCCCATGTATAATAGATGCTTTGGCCTTGGCAACTACGTCAGCATCCTCTGTCAAAAAGATGGATGAGTAAGTCCAAAAATTTCTTCATGGCCTGACAGCCCTACTTTATCATAAAGCACTGATAAAGAGTAATGTCCAGATCCAGGAAACTACAGACTGAGAATCTTGACTTCTTGAGCACAAGATACTGGAAATGTTTGTCAGTAATACAATAGGGGAACACGCAGAAATGCCTGGAATTTATATTTCGTGAAGGTAGTGTAGAAAGCACACATAGTATCACACAATCTAGAAAATCTTGAATAGATAAAAAGGCCAGCTAAAAGGTACCCCACTACTGCAACATCTAAGACCCAGATTTGTAATGTCTAGAAATGCACATTGAGAATTTAAAAGAAAGAAAGAATATGAATAATACTTCGCTATGCGTCCTGTTGTGATATAATTTTTTATGTAGTTACCAAATCCATAGAAAGCACATGCCCTCCTTTGCCTTGTCTCTGTCATAAGGTAAAGGTAAAGGGACCCCTGACCATTAGGTTCAGTCGTGACTGACTCTGGGGTTGCGGTGCTCATCTCGCGTTATTGGCCGAGGGAGCCGGCGTACAGCTTCCAGGTCATGTGGCCAGCATGACAAAGCCGCTTCTGGCAAACCAGAGCAGCGCACAGAAACACCGTTTACCTTCCTGCTGTGGTGGTACCTATTTATCTACTTGCACTTTGACGTGCTTTCGAACTGCTAGGTTGGCAGGAGCTGGGACCGAGCAACGAGAACACACCCAGTCGCGGGGATTCGAACCGCCGATCTTCTGATCGGCAAGCCCTAGGCTCTGTGGTTTAACCCACAGTGCCACCCGCGTCCCGTCTCTGTCATAGATGGGGCCAAAAGATCAGTTTTGGGATCCCATCCTAGAAGGACTAGCACATCCATAATTGAGAAAGTTGCAGATAGTAATGCCCAGTATTGAATGGGGCCAAGAAGTACTGCCACCACCATTGCAAAAAAAAAAACCATTGTATAACACTGACTTACACATTTTTAGCTCTCTATGTTATTTATTATTTGATTTAAGTTCATTAGACTACCCAGGGATGAGCAAATGGAGAAATGCTGCTTGTCGGTGATATATCTACTAGCCTTTTTATGGCTTCTCAGTAAACACCCTACCCTACACAGATTGATTGTGTCTTAGCCCAAAATGACATAGAATTGTAGAGTTAAGTGAGACCCCAAGGGTTATCTAGTCCAGTGTTTCCCAACCTTGTGCCTCCAGATGTTTTGGGACTACAACTCCCATCATCAAGACCAGTGGTCAGGAACAATGGGAATTGTAGTCTGAAAACAGCTGGAGGCACAAGGTTGGGAAACACTGATCTAGTCCAACCTCCTGCAATTCAGGAATCTCCCCTAAAGCATCCTAAAAACATAAGAATCGTGCTGGATCAGGACAAAGGTTCACCTGTTCCAGCATCCTGTTCTCATGATGGTCCACCATATGCCTATGGGAAGCCTGCAGGCTGGACCTGTGTGCAATAGCAGTCTTTCCACTTCTGATACCCAGCAACTGGAATTCAAAGGCATACTGCCTCTGGCAGTGGAGGTAGGAGATTGTCACCATAGCTAGTAGCCTTGGTCTCATCTTCCATGAATCTCTTAAAGCCATCCAAACTGGTGGCCATCACTATGGAACCTGCTGTGCTGAAGTTCAAGTCTTCAGTGAAGTCTCTGTAAAAGGAGCACCCAAGTGGTGCTCCACTAGGACTGGGCAATGTTGGGTTTTCAACATTGCTGTGTATTGCCAGCCAAAAATTGTCGTTTGGCAATAAACTGCAGTGTTGAAAAAAGCTGCATTGGCCCCAGCTGGCAAGGTGCCGGGGAAAACTGCTGCAACTCTCATCATGGGAGCTGAGGTGCTTTCACCCCAGCGCCTCGCAGGCTGAAGCCAATACAGCTTACCCCAGCCAGCTGCTCACCTGGCGGGTGGAAAGGCTCCTGCCCCCAGCTGAGGGAGCCCCGAGTCCCCTGCCACTTGTGCACGACCAGCAGGGGACTTGGGGCTCCTTGGTCAGGCTCCACTGGGGACGGGAGAGCAATGAGAGAGAGTGTGGTGGCAGTTTCACCAGCGGTATTATTGCTGCTGAAACCACCACCACTTGAGTTCCTCTGCCTCCAGCTCCCAGTTAGTTTGTGCCCTCAGCGCTCTGGGCGATGAAGGCAGAGGGACTCAAGAGTGGTGATGGTTTCACCAGCGATATACCGTTGAGTGAAGCTGTCATCACGGTCCTTTCCCCCCAATACCGGACCTGGGCGATATATTAATATATCGCCCAGGCCTATGCTCAACATAGGAATGCTCAACATTCCTTTTGATTAGTCCACTAACATAAATAGACCTGACACTATGTCTATTGACTTGCAGTAAATGCACATGAAATCACTCGAATCATAACTGTGTAAAGATGCAGTTCTATAACTACTTATCTGGGAGGAAGTAAGCCCAATTGAATTATGTCTAGACTTACTTCTGAACAGACAAGTAAGAGATTGAGCTGTAAATGTTTTCAAAATCATAGCCACTACATAAGGCTTTCAGAAATAACTTCTCAAACAATGCTTCTACTTAAGAGTCCCATGAATATTGTAAACCTACAAAAAATGAAATATTTTGCTAAGGTGCTCCAAATAATAGATACAACTATTGTTAACACTTATTCTGAAAAATACCCTGAACGTAAATTTAAAGCCAACCATTTTGCAGGGTCATACGCATAGCTGCCAAGTTTTCCCTTTTCTCGTGAGGAAGCCTATTCAGCATAAGGGAATTTCCCTTAAAAAAAGGGAGAACTTGGCAGCTATGGTCATACGGTGCAGAAGTCAGAAATATGTACCACAAGTAAGTATATTGCTCATAAAATTTAGCTTTATTTTAAAGAAATGAAGCTCTTTAAAATGTGCTACTATATTTTAATTACCTATTAAACCTTTATTTATTCCTTTCTGTTAACACATCTACACACACACACAAATCCACTAAGACTGATGGATACATTCTAACAGAAACAGTTTAAAAAATACGAGCTTTCCACTAGAAAGCCATTGGCAAAAACCCAAACAACAAGAATAAAAGCTTCCAGAAATATTTCATTCACACAGCAACACATTTTTTCAAACCTGATGCATTGTGTCTATTCACACAAGAAATATTAAACAGTTAGTGCTGTTCATGTATCAAAGCCTTTAAAATAACTTTCTGAATTATGTCTCAGCAACATAACAAATCACATTATCAATTAGGTTTTACAACAGTAATGGCATTTCATAATATATTTCGGCAGGAGAAAAAATTGCACTGCTTAAACCTATCTAACCTTTCAAAAAAGTGAATGAAGGGGGCCCGTGATTGAATTTTATTAATAATATTAAAGGACAAGAGCCTAATTTTGTGTGATGGGTAGTTTTCCGAGAAGATATTACAAAATTGCAGTGTTGTAAATGTGCCATACTGGAGTAACTTGCTGGGTGAAAATAAGAGAACTTTGCAAATTAGTCTTTGTATCCTAACCTGATTGGTAAGAGCTTCCTTATTATGATAAGATAGAAGTTTTTCAGGGCCATTTTGGACAAGGTGATAATTCAGTGGTGAAGTACAGGGACCGCCTTCCGCCGTGGGGAGGAAGTGACATCCAACGCAGGACATGGAGTGTCTTCTATCAGCTTCAAGTGGCCCTGCTGTGACTTTGTCTGGAAGAGAGAAGGATTGCTTCTTGTCTGTGCTCTGAGAGCCTACAGGCTGGATTACTGCAATATGTTGTACATGGGGCTGCATTTGAAGACAGTTCAGAAACTTCAGCTAGAACCAAATGCAGCAGCCGCCAAACTAGGAAGGTGTGAACATATTACTCTGGTTCTAGCCTGACTGTGATGGCTGCCAATTTGTTTCCGGGCTCAATTCAAAGTGCTGGTTTTGACCTTCAAAGCGCTATATGACTCAGAAACCTAAGGGAGCACATCTTACCATATGAACGAGCCTAGACTACATTCATCATCTGGGCCCTTCTTTGGATACCATCACCAAAACAAGTGCCAAGCATAGTGAGCAGACAAGAGTGACAGCCCTTTGTGTTTGGAACGCTCTCCCTGGGGAAGCCCACCTGGCACCAACTGCACTATGATTTCAGCACCAGGTCAGAATGTTTAAAAAATTTTCAGACATACAGACATCTTAAATGACTGTGTTGCTAATCTGATTTTTAGTGTGTGCTTTTAATTGCAATTGTACTGGTATTGTGCATTGTTTTAATATGTTCTCATGAAGTTTTTAGTTCATTTTTAAAAAATATATTGCAAATAACGTTGAGACTTCGTTTCATATAAAGCAATATATAGACCTAATAAATCAGAGCAAGGGATTACCCCGCTTCTCTAGCAAAGGACATCATCACTCCTGCTCTGGAAAAAAAGTCACGTAGCTGCACTCCCTTGAGTTTACCCCTCCACTTAAATGTTTATATTTTCTTTCAACAGAATAATTTGCCCCATGTGTATTTAGCTTGCATGTTACTCTGCTTTATTAACATCAAAGGATGTCCTTTCTTACATGGGTTCAGTAAAGGTAAAGGGACCCCTGACCATTAGGTCCAGCTGTGTAATTGGCTTTCCGCCCCCACCCCCCTTCTTTTTTATATACCAGTATTACTGGCAGTGAGAATGTAAAATGGCCTCACCCACTGAAATAAATTCACAGTGGAGTTCTCCAGGCCTTTCCGATTCTTCATCAGTATGATTCAAGGGACGTGGCCTGCAGCTCTACTCAATCAAATACGGCTGTGATGGCATATATAATCTAACTGTTTGACATTTTTATTGCAATTCATTGAGACTAAAGAGAGATGACTACATTAATATCTTGATGCAGTTTAGTAATAGCTGGTATGAAACTGATGTGCCAAATTACCAAAGAGCCCTTAAATTCTCCTGCAGGCTTTAACTCTTTGTGACTATCACAAAGTGAGGTTTCAGTGTGAATACCATAAAAAAAACCCAGCAAAACCCTCTTACTGAGAACTAAAATAAGCAGTAGTAGAGTTTTGTTTTTTTTTGAAGGGGCATTATTTTCTGACTACTTAGAAATGTTGGTTTTTAAACATCCGGGGTTATAATTGCAGCAAGGATTCCCTAGAGAATTTATATTTTTAGCTTCTACATCCCCAAAGGATTTAGGAACAGGAGCATTGATCCTTATATTAATTAAGTTTTTTATAATAAAAAAATCAGCATAATTACACTCAAATTATAAACATTACTGTCCCCCTCTGTGCCAAAGTCCCCAAAAGGCAGTTCCGAAAAATGGTTAGGCTCAATTTTTTTGTGGGTCTCCAGAGTTGCAAGACAAGCACTGAGAGTGCCTCTCTGTATTCCCCTGATATTTAAAATTGGCATATGAACCATGGTATTATTAAATGTTGGTGCGGCATCCATTATTTTTCCATTTCTGCAACAAATGTGAAAAAGTGTCCATAACATGCAATGGGGGAAAAGTTGATCAGCACTAAGCTTATGTATTTAAGCCATAAAACCCAAAGTGCCTGTTTTCTAGGCAAAAATCTAATGCCTTCACTCTCCAGGAAGTTTTTGTGGGCACAACCATAGGCTCTCTGTGCCCGGACTTTGGGAAGGGCCATAGCTCAGTAGTAAAGCATCTACTTTGCACGCCAAGAGTCCTATGTTCAATCCCTCTCATTTCCAGGTAGAGCTGGAAATGTTCCCTGTCTGAAATTCTGGAGTGTCACTGCTTGTCAATGTAGACAATACAGAGTTGCAATGGTCTGACTCATAAAAAAGCAGCTTCCTATGTCCCAGTGTTAAAAAGTTAATAAATGATTAGGGGTATCTCACCCATTGCTTTCACCTCTGCTTCTCAAGCTTTCTGCAGCTTTATTGAATGAAGGTTGTGTCAATGTGTTACTCTCATATTGCCAAAGAATATCTACCTCAGCAAAGGTCATTGCTAAATGGTCTTGGTCCATTTCTAAATGGCCTTTGTCCATGTCATTGCGGTAGGAGAGACTGATCTCGGGGACAAAAAATAGCATTTTGTCATTTTGGAGACTGTTCAGATGGAACCCGGCTGCCTGGGAGAAAGGAAGCAGCCAAAATCTTTAAAGCAGAGTATTGGATAGAAAAGCTCAGTGCAAACTTCTAAGTGCAGAGTACTGCTAATAGCAATTACGTATGGTTCCTACAAAATGAGAGCACGATTTCCCTTGTAAACAAGCCGTGTGATGGATTACCATTGACATGTTCTTTAAAGACAAACACAAAGTAATTATCCTCTAATGTCATGGTAGATTTATAAGGAGGTCAGTTGGTTTGTCTAGGCTGCATCATTAAAATGAAATAACCGACTTGAGAAACAGAAAGAGGTTGTAGCTGCAGGATGCTAATTTAGCAAATTGTGCATAATGCCACGAAATGTTCCTTGGTAAATCAGTGCAATTTCTGATCACCATCTTCGTCATGTGGCAGAACTCTATATCAAATACTCCATTACTGACTATAGCTTTGTCACATGACTGAGGTGGTAATCAGAAATATTAAAAAAAAATAGTAAGCTAATATCACTTGTGACTATTAGCACTACCATGCATGTATGGGGTGGTATCCCTGTATGAGCTCTTTTCCCACTCCACTGCACAACTTTTTAGCATGCTAAAGTCATAATATTAGGTCATCATCCAATTTTTGAAAAAGAATAAGGCACCTTGCTGCTATAAATCTTATACTATTTTTTGTTTGCTTAGTATTAAAATACCATACTGAGGGAATATCTGTCATACACAGAGTTTATTCCCTACATTAAGAAATATAAATACCATCAGTTCTGCAGATCTGTTTTCAACCTTAAGTGAAACACACAAGCTAGTGGTTAAGTAGAAGGCATAAGTGAAGAGAATCATAGCAGTGTTTTACATTCACAAAGCTGGAGACTAATTTTAGGCTGTGTACTATACTGGGTTAAAAAAGTTAATAGAAACCAAATTATGTAGCATTACATATCAGTTTCTTTGTTTCCAAGTTTGGTGATAGGCAATTCCCTTATATGAGTCAGTCCTACTATGTGTTTGTATGAGCATCCAGTTGCTACAGCTACTGAGGAATGATTGAATTGATTGCAAAGACTTGTGTGAATAGCATACCCTCAAACATTTCTCTGATGAAAATAGGGACGTCCCATTCCATAATGATAATTTTACTGTTTATACCCCCCACATCTTATACACGTTGGAAGCTACCCACTTCCAACATATATAAAAACATAATAAAACATTAAACTTAAAAAAAACACCTTTCCTATACAGGATTGCCTTCAGATGGCTCAGGGCTCCAACATTTCTCCAATTAAAATAGGGACATCTTAAGGAAAAGTGGGACATTCCAGGATCAAATCAGAAACCGGGACGGCTTCTCTAAATCTGGGACGCCTCTAGAAAATAGGGACACTTGGAGGGTCTGGTGAATAGGTTGTTTCACTGATCATGATCTAATTTATCTCAAGCTCATCAAAACAAGTGGATGTATATCAGAAACATCTTCACAGATATTTTGTTTTTAAAAATTACTACATGCTGTCTTTCATTTTACAAATGCTCTGGGGAACTAGCAATGTTTTTAAAAATGCATTACAATAACACTCAGAAACAGGGCATAACAGAATGATAAAATCCATAGCTGGATTTTAGCTGCATAGCTGGATACAATAAAATCAGCTTCATACTTCATGCTGAAAAGCTTCACCAAATAAATTGTTTTCATCAGAAGGAAATCTGGTGCAGGGCAGAGATCTCCCTCCACATTGCCCAGTATCTGCTGGAAAATATTGCAGAAGGAATAAGCAATTTTGTTGTTATGCTCACATGTACGAAGGATACATGAGCATCTCTTTCACACAAGTCCCATAATTCCCTGTGAGAAAACCGCCTGCACACAACACTCACAACATTGTATTTCCCCTGATGCTGCTGGGACTTCAGCCAGGGACTGAAGAAGCCTTTCTGAGAAGCCTTGTGGGAGACTGCAGCAGCAAGGGCTTTCTGAATGAGGGTGAGCAGAAACCCCGCTCACATCAGACTGTGAACAGGAGACATTTTCAACAGGCCTGAATGAAAATGACCGCCCAGGTTTTTCCATACCCTTTGTGAAATTGGAGGTGGAGGAAGTTAGCAAGATGCCTTGTGCCAAGTCGGACCATTGTTCCCTCTAGCTCAATATTGTCTGCACTGACTGGCAGTAGTTCTCCAGGACTTCAGGCATGTCTCTCTCATAATCCTACCTGGAGATGCTGGGGATGGAAGCAGAGATTTTCTGCTTGCAAGCCAGATGTTGTGTCACGGAGCTATGGCTTGGAGTGGGGCCTGAAATTCTCTTCCAGGAGGGGGTGTGGGACTAAGTAACATTCACATGGCAGTTTATTCCTTTTTCCTGTCATTTCCTTAAGCATTAATTTCCACACAATGTAAAATCCACTTCTGGAAATAAAGAGAAATATAGCGCAAGTTTAGTGCTCATTTCCAGTAAGAGTGCTAAACTTGCGTGATATTCTGCTTATGTCTACAGAAGTGGCTTTTACATCATGAGAAGCTCAACTATAATGTGGAAATAGCAGTTAGGGAAACATCAAGTAAATGGAATAAACTGTTGTGCGGATGCAGCCATAACCTCCAAAGATAACCATTTACTCCAAACTAAACACACACACATAGGCCTTTCATTAAGTTTCAATAATTTTTAGTAGTTCAGTTAGTTTTACTGGTAACAGTTTTAGGGTTAACATCTTTTTCTTAGCTTTATGTGTAAGTTATATAACAGAGAAGGTTGTTTGTTCATGTCGTCTGTGAAATGCAATTATGCATTTTAAATATTGCGTTTGTGATTTTGTAAGTTCCGTGAGCCACCTGGAGGCTTTGGTGTAGGCGATGCACGAATCAAATTGTTCTCATAATTCATAACAATTAATGATGATGTTCATCCATCAAGTGAAACAGCGGAGGTACAATGTCTGCTTTGTTTCTATGCGAACACTGTACTTAAGTGGACTTTTGTTCTCCAGTCTGTAATATCCACAAGCCCTCTGAGCACTCATGTTTCGGCTTTCACCCCATGCAAGCCCTTGCTATTGTAATTCTAATAAGCGTCACAAGCAATTAATCTAATCACTCTACATATTCTCTAGAGGTAAAAGATAATTAAATATTAATCCTTGCTACAGCATCTTATGATTTCTTTTAGTTAATCACTCTTGCGACTGGCTGACCCGAGGGAGTATATCTGTAGAAGAAAATTATTCTTAACACAAGGGAAAATGTGTGTGTGAGCGCATGTGTGAGCTAGAGACAGACAGATGTATTCCCCCACTCAAATATTGAATTGGCCACAAGAGGGCTCCCTCGCCTTCTCCATTGAGCTTAGAGTTTTGTTATACTGGTACACAGGGAAACAAGAAAGTGCCTTACACTTTGTACACACCATACATTTAAAGCACATACCCCCCCCCAAAAAAAAGAATCCCAGGATTCTTTGCGGGAGGGGATTGTGCTTTAAATGTATGGTGTGTTGTGTGTACAGCCTTATACACAGGAGTCATTCCATGGGTCTGTAATGGCTAGAAGCAGCTCTCCAGGGTTTCAGGCAGGGGGTATTTCTGCACCCCACCTGGAGATGCTGGTGTTTGAATCTGAGACCTGCATGCAAAGCAGGTGCTCTACAACGGGGCTGCAGTCCTTCCGAATGTGCTCTTAAACAGTTAATTGGAAACGGGGGGGGGGGGACAATCTCAAAAGGTGTGGCAGGAAGATTCAAGGACAATCAAAGAAACATTTAAACATATCAGTGTAGTGTAGTGTAGTATAGTACAGTATGGAAATTTAAAAACCGGAAACAGTATCCACACCTTGCTATTCTTCTACAGCTCTGTTAACGTTGTGAATGGGGATTTTCAACTCTGACAAATATGAACAATCAGAAAAGGTAAAGGCTTCTTTGCATTGATGAGGAGGTGAGAGTTTGTCTCAAATTACACTACACACACACACTTCTATGATTCTTCGAATTTAAGGCAATTCGGGGTTCTTCAAAGTGAGTTTGGTTCTGCTATCCTGGAAAACGCCATTTATTAACAGGAAACAGTGAGCATCATCCGTGATATACCACTTAGCCCAATTATCCCTTGATGCAATTAACATTCTTGCCAGACTTTGTAAATTATGTGGCCTTCATGTCCTCTGCATGATCCATATATCCTGAACTAAAGAAAAAGAGCAAAGCAGGCACACCTTTCAATGGGGAGGAAATAACAGGACATAATTGAGTTGTTGTGTGTGACTCAAATCGCTGATGAAATTATTCCTAGTCAGCTTATGTTTGAGGGTGATCTTGAACACTGTTCGGTTTAAAGACTGGATTGTTTTGAAAAGAATTCCAGGCGTTCAAATGATTTCAAAATTACATATGGTCAAAGATTGGGAAATTGTTTATGGCATCGGGGAGAGGGTGTGTGTGTGTGTGTGTGTGTGTGTGTGTGTGTGTGTGTGTACATGTACACAAACACACACTGTAGACACAGCATGGATGACAGAATCATTTGTAACCAGTTGTCGTTTCTGGCTCAGCCATTCCTGGCAGAAACCTGCTGAGCGATGATGTAGCTTTCCGAGCTACCTAACTTGATGAAATCATGGACTTTGGGGGATGAAAGGTAGGGAGATGGAGAAAGATGGAAACCGGCTCCAAATAACTTTTCAAAAACAAAATTGCCCCTGTTTTGATTAAGTAAAAACATATAATTACTACACCATTTGACTTGCTCTAGGTCCATGTAATTGCAAGAAGGAAATCCCATTACTGTACAGTAGTTGTTTTCCTAAAGCAGACAGATTGGGAGACTGGGGGTGGCCTGGGGAAACAACTGAGTTAACGAAACTTAGTTCTCCCAATGCCTTCATCTCCTTCCTGAGTGCTGAATCACTTCACCAGTTTTTGAAGGCTTGGTGATGACTTTGTAAGTTGCACTACTGGGGACTCCCCCCCCCCCCCGCCCAAAGGCTCCTAGCGCTGGGGTGGTGGGTCAATCTCCATTCTGATATCAGTGGGGAAACAATGAACAGAGAGGAACAGGCTTTATGTTAGGGAGGCAGAACCTCAGTTAAGTGTTTTTATTGATTTACTTGATTTAGATCCTGACTCAGCCATGAAACTCACCTTGGGTCAGGTCACTTATCACTGAGCCTGCGTCACAGGGTTGTTGTGGGGATAAATTGGGAGCAGTCTGTTTCTCTGAGCTCCTTGGAAGATGTGCAGAATGACAAAACAGTATTTGCAAAAATAAATACGGCATGTTTATGTTACATACAGAATTTCTTAAACTGTTACACCTCAGACTCTCCTCTCCTCTGAAAATATCAATCCACCTCATTTGTAGATGAAGAAGGAAAGCAAAATGCCATTCCAACAATTTCAAACAATTTCAGTGAAACAAGAAATACAGAAAATATAAAGAGTGATGTTAAGACTCTGGAGTAGTAAACTCTCTCCATGAACAATTCTTTGTTATTTTCTTAAGGTCCATAACATAGATGGTATCTTCCAAATGTTACGTTGATGCTAAAGCATGTGCATTAGAATCGTTTGAGGGAAAAGCACTAACAGCACAGTCTTATGTTTACCTACTTACAAGTTATTCCCAGGTAAGTGTGCATATTATTGTAGCTTAAATGGATTCATAACGCTGCCAGCTAATAGAGCATGCTAAGCAATTGGCCTTGACATTCTTGTTGGCTGCCATTTTGTGAAAATGAATGCTAACAATGGAATGGTTTACAGTGGGGACAGGGAACCAGTGGCCCTCCAGATGTTGTCGGATTTCATCTCCCATCAGCCTCAGCCAGTGTGGCCAGCGGTCAAGGATTGGGGAGGGGGAATCATAATCGAACATTATCTACAGAGCCACAAGTTCCCCATCCCCAGTTAATAGCCCTGGCTCATCATCTTGAAGAGTTGCATTCACATTGGACAAAGTTGATTTTCTGCAATGGTCAGCTGGGCAAAAGAATGGCAGCTGCTTTGCTCATCTTCGCTTCTCCGGCTGAAGACAGTAAGAGGTGGTGCCGCTGTGGACATCTCTCCGCCATTTTTGCTGTGTGAGACAACTGCCCTTTCTGAAATCGGGTTCACGTTGGAGTCGGCAATATCTTGGCCTCTGCATCGAAACAGTTGGACGAGACACTTCCGGAACTAGGAATGAAATCACAAATAATTATTGTTGTGCTGAAATTATGTGAGGTGCCCTGGGAAAGCATTGCAGGGAGTTGGGGTAGATTAACCTTTGGGTCCCTTCCAATTCTACAGTTCTTTGTTTCTATGCTGCATGTTCAAAGAGGAAGGTACGCATGCCTAAAATGAACCACTAAAACAACATAACGGGCCAAGCCTAATCATCTCCTAAATCGGAGGATTCTCCCAGAAAGGGGAATGGTGGCCAATATCCATGGACAGTCCTCATCCCACATTTTCTAAAACCCTGCAACTGATTTTAATAGAGTTACTCTGAAGTAAATATATTCTGGAATGCAAGCCAGAATCGATAGCGCATATAACAAGCTGAATAAAAGATGTTATAAATCATGGGAGTGAAGCAATAATTTAACACGTAAGTGGACAGAAACAATTTGTTAAAACAGGAATGGAAAAAAACAAACCAGAAATGTTCCCCATGGACTAGGAAACAATTTGGTTTAAATACCCAAAGAGGAGGTGTGCAGTACCTGACTGTTCATAAAGGCATAGATAACTGGATTATACACCGTGGCCGTTTTTGAAAAGAAAGCTGGAATGGCAGCGAGGCGAGGGTCCAGTTCGACGGAAGGACAGGTGGTGACCAAGATTGAAAAGGCTGCGTAAGGAGACCAGCAAATTAAAAACGCAAGGATCATAATGACAACCATTCTGGTCACCTGTCTTTCAGGCTTCCTTGTAGAGCCCAGTCTGCCTTGAGTATCTGAAACCTTGAAAAGAGAGAGCGGGGGGAGATCTCGTCAAAAGCATGAGCAAAGTAAGGGCTTTCTACCTAGATGACATCTGCAAGCAGGGATACCAGTAGGATTTTTTTAGACCCAGTTTATTTGTTTTCAGGGAGGACATATCTAAGCAAACTCCAAGTTTAGAGCACATGTTTGAAGCCCAAGAGTATTTTGCCTGTGCTCTCCTTGCTGCTGGAGAGTGCTGTAAGCTCTGTGTTTTGAACCTAGGCAGGCACCCAGCCAATTCTTGCAACTGTATAGATGCTGTTGTTAAGATGAACCAAGCTGAAACAAATTGCACTGTTTGCAAAAGGGAGTGGCATGACATGAGATACTGCAGCACCACAACCCTCGGCATGATGGAAATGCCATCACCAGATCTGCAGTACTCATAAACATCCCCCTGAATAGCCCCCTGAATCAGCTGCACAGGTGACGTTGTTCAGATTTCTGCTGCTCAGCTGAGCATCTAGACATATTCAACACGCTGCTGGCCTAGGAATCTGCACTAATCAAATCGCAGCCTAAGATGTGCACAATATGCATGACTAATTAAGATCCCAAAGTTTGAAAACTTGATCCATACAAAATCTAACCCTTTGACACAAAAGCCCACCAGCGCCAAAGCACTCCTTCAGAGGGATTCGTATCTCTTGCAAATGTTCTCACCTACCTTTCTAAGTTTCCGCATCAGTTTTCCATAGGATATCAAAATCACCAACAAGGGCAGGATAAAACAGGTGGTGAAGAATGTAATAATGAAAGTACGGTTGTTGTAGTCTCCAGAATACCTATAAAAACCACACGAGGTTTTTAGGTTCTGCCGGATTAGGGCTTATCAAACAAGTGCCACATCCCCGAGCTGCCTTACCAGTTGGGTTCACACGTAGTCCCGATCTTGCTGGTAGTGTAGCTGCTCCACCCCATTGTAGGAGGGATGGTCCAGATGAAGGAGAAAACCCACACAAAGGCTACTCCCAGAGCTGCATGCTTCCCCTTGAGGCGCATGTTTCCCAGGGGGCGGCAAATCACAACGTAGCGCTCAAACGCAAGCAGAGCAAGGGACCAGAGGGCAACTATTCCTGCAATGAGAATGAGCTAAATTAGGGGGAAGAAGAAGTTGGTGTAACATATTGCAAGGATGGGGAACCTGTGGCTGTCCAGATGATGATGCACTTCAAACACCAGCATCCTTGACCACTGGCCATGCTGATGAGAGTTGGGAGTCCAACATTTAGAAAGCTACAGATTTCCCACTGGATGGAGTGCTGGACTTTGACCAGGGAGATCTGAGTTCAAATCCCCAATCAAATGGACATTCCTGTACCAAGTCAGGCCAGGAAGCAGTTCTCTAGGGCTTAAAGCAGAAGGGTTTTCTCTCTCCTTTCTAGAGAGACAAGGGACCATCTGCAGGTTGGTCCCTTAGGACAAATGAGGCACTGCTCTCACCACCTCAGTCTGCCATCAGCTAGTCCACACCTGCCTGCTTTCTTCAGCCCAGGGGGTGGCCAAATACTGCTTGGAATGTCTTCTTCTGGGGCTATAAAAACTAAGGCAATGCATCTGATCTGAATTGGAGGCAGAGCGCCCAGAGAAATGGGATGCTTAGAATTCTGCATTCACAGAACTTTCCAGGATTGGAAGCCATTTGGCACAGTTCAGCCCATTTAAAATGCCATTAATTCTAAAGGGGAGAGTTGTCTGTGTTTTATGATGCTGCTGAAATAAAGGGGGCATGAAGGAACTTAAGTTCAGTTGCATGGTGATGACATATGCAAGGGGAGAGGTTGTTGGATGTTACAGGGAAAGCAGAAGTGTGAGTAACTTATCAGCTGGGCTGCTTGCACTGGTCTGTAACATCTAATGGGAAACCTACACTGGACACATGTACAAAAAGAGTCATTGCAGTGATGTGGTTAGAGTGTCGGGCTAGGACCTGGGAGACCAGGGTTCAGCTCCCCACTTGGCCACGAAGCTCACTGTGTGATCTCGGGCCAGTCCCTGCTTCTCAGATCAACCTACCTCACAGAGACGTTGTGGGGATTAAATGAGGAGGAGAGGAAATCCAAGTATGCCACCTCGAGCTCCTTGGGGGGGGGGGGGAGTGGGATATAAATGCAATCAGCCAATAACAGTTAGATACATAAACTCTGTGTGTTGTGCACTGATTAACCTTACGTTGCGAGAAGCACTGCCAACCACATGTCGCTCATGCACCCAGTTAGCAGAGCTTCCTTTCAGCATGTACAAGCTGCTCAGCCTTTACAAGGAATCATTTTAGGAATGGTAGGAGAGGGGGTAGGTTGTGGTTCGGGAGGTACAGTAATATGCCACTGAAATGCTCCAGTGACAGTAGAGGAAGGCAGATGTTCCTGCTGAGCAAAATAGAGAAGTGATTGAAGAATAACTTTACCCCAGTCCAGTATCTTCTCCCTATAAGTCACACATCCTGCAGGAGTTATAGCCTAGGGGCACTGGCTAGTCCAGCCTGTCACAAGCCACCTTCTCCTAACCCCTCCTACCTGTTCTTGAAATGTGCATTACAGAATATAGGTGCTATATTTACATTGGCTGTTTACCTCTTTGCTTTCTGTTAGGACCACTGCACTGTGGAAGAGTTCACTCTTTGCCAGCAGTCACAGTGTTATTATTGCTAGAAGATTCGGGGACAATGACCTCCCATTGCCATCCCCCTGAGGGTGCTTGAAAAAGGATGTGATGATTGTCCTAGGAAAGCATTATTGCTCTTGACCTGCAGATGGAAATAGCTTGTCAGAGGACCCTTTCCAAAGGCAATTTGAAGCACAGGTCCCTATGGAACAACCATCACCAAGACCCAGTGTGCTGTTGTAAAGTGGGTAGTATATTAGATTTGGGCAAAGGAATTCTGGGTTCAAGGCCCCCATACAACTCTGAAGTTCCCTTGGTGGCCTTAAGTTGCTAGTCCTCAACTTCATGGCATTACCATGAGAAGAAACTGGAAATACATATATCTATGTAAAATGGGACAGTCCCAAATTTAATCCCAATGGGAACATAAGCAGTACTGGACTAGTGGTCTGACTCACTTAACAGGCAGCTTCCTATGTTTGCAATCCAGCATACAGTAATTGCCCTGAAGTAGCCATGTGGAC
This sequence comes from Zootoca vivipara, assembly GCF_963506605.1. Classification (NCBI taxonomy): domain Eukaryota; kingdom Metazoa; phylum Chordata; class Lepidosauria; order Squamata; family Lacertidae; genus Zootoca; species Zootoca vivipara. Next base: position 61,975,725 of record NC_083280.1, on the reverse strand, counting down.
AGCACAAAGATAGAACCAATTAACTGCTAGATTTCACCTAGGAATCCTATTTGACAGGCTAGGTGCAAGTGTGTTCAGAGAATATGAAGATTGTGAGGATTCATTGGCTAGCAGAAGGAGCCCTCTTTGGGTGACCTGAGATGCAGAGTAATTGACCAATTAACCAGATGAAGCACCACACTTAATCAACGAAGAGCACTTTAATTGGTTAATAGCCCTGAGTTACAATACCGTTATTTTTCAGGGAGACACGCTTCAACATTATCTCTTGAAATTATAAAAGGTCCCCCAAGAAAACATGCCTCATACCTCCCCCTGACCCTGAAGTTTGGGTTCTGTAGCACACAGGATTTCTTCCAATATATGCAAAGAGATAAATCCCTATTAGCAATCACAAAGGCGCTTTTGCTAAATCTCATAAATGGATAGCTGCTAGCAAACCTTGCTGTGTTATCTTCAGAATGAAAAGCTCAGTAACAGCAAGCGCAAAAGAACTCGGCAATCGTCCCAAGGTACAACATGTCTGTGAGCAGGTCCCTTTTGCCTGCAGGCTCTAACAATGCAGTCTTATGAGGGAGTAAGACTCAATGGGATTGACTTCTGAATAAGCATGCATAGGATTGCACTGTTATTTAAACGCATCTGCAAGTGTAACATCGAGGGCTGGGAAGTTCAGAAACCTTTTCACTTACCAAAGAACGTGACTGCAAATCCTTCCAGCACACATGCCCAGTGGCCCATGAAAAAATAACCCTTCAGATTAGTCAAGAAGCTGATTGTGCCCCCAATCAAGGAGACCAGGAAATCGGCCACAGAGAGGTTCACGATGACATAGTTTAGAGGTTGCCTCAACTGTTTGAATTTCAGAGTCACCAAGATGACGGTAAAATTCTCGAAGAGGGACAAGGAAGTCACCAAGAACATCAGAGCAGAGAGAAGGTGGAAGTTCCAGGGTTCGATGAAGTCCAGGGGTTGCAAGAACGGATCAAAAGGTGAGGAACTTGCTGGGGGATCTATCAGAAAGGATCCATTTTCAGGTTCTCCCATCAGACCATCCATTTCTGTCTTTCAACACAGAAGAACACAAAGTGTGCCACAACACACCTAATCAACCACGGTCATCTTCTTAAAATGGAATTTCTTCTTTATAGTATGGTTTCTTTAAAAACAAATGAACAACACTCTTGCAGTCTTGCAAACTAAAGTTCTGAATGGAAAGGAGTTTGGTGCTTGTGGTGGGATCATGCCCAAGCAAGGGAGTCTCTGGCAAGCCATCTGGTCTCCTCCTTTTTCTCTCTTTGCAGCTGCCACCGTCTCCCTGCCAGCAAGATTAAAGGAGCAAAGGGCTTCCTCCTTGTGATTCTTCAGTGAGGCAGCCAACAGCAGTGCAGGGATGGCCCTGGCTGCAGCTGCTCTAGCAGGGGAGAGATGAGGAGGCTCGGGCAGACATGCCTTGCCTGCTCTCGAGAATTAGAGAGAAGGAACCTTCTCTTCATTAGCCCGGGGGGGGGGGGAGAAACGCCTTCCTCCTGTTCTCTCACAGCTGTAATTGGAACAGAGTGGAGGTTTCTTTCTGCCAGATCTGCTGGAAAGGAGGATGACCAGACACCATCACAAAGGCAATTGGATTGATACCTGGGCAGGTAGATAATGAGGCACAACAAACCTCTTTGGCACCATTAAGGCAGCGACACCGAATGCCTACAACTAAATTGTGGCAATTTCTGGGCAAAATTTGATTTTTAAAGTAAATCATTGCATAGAGGTGACACTGACATTACTTTTTGTAATGTCTGTTGCCTTTTCCTCCAGCAGTGCATTCAATCAATTTGTTTTAATAAAATGATTTCTGATTTCTAGAGGGAACAAATATGCTCCTCGGACCTTTTCGTGATCATAAAACCCCACCCCCCTTTTCAATAGACTCATAGCTTCATAGCATTGTAAGGTTGGAAGGGACCTGAGGTCGACCCCCTGCATTACTGGAATCTCATATCGTAGGGTGAATATCAATAGCCATACGATTGCTGCATTGTATGTACGTAGTGTCTGCAAGTTTCTCTGGTTAGCAAATGGGTTCCAAAAGGCTGGTGATCCCTTTAGTCACAACTGATGGGAACTGAAAGCTCAGAGCATTGTCCTACACAGAGGTGTAACCAGACTCCTTTTAGAGATGATACTGTAACTGCTCGGGACCCAGGTGGCGCTGTGGGTTAAACCACTGAGCCTAGGGCTTGCTGATCAGAAGGTCAGCGGTTCAAATCCCTGTGACGGGGTGAGCTCCCGTTGCTCGGTCCCAGCTCCTGCCAACCTAGCAGTTCGAAAGCACGTCAAAATGCAAGTAGATAAATAGGAACCACTACAGCGGGAAGGTAAATGGTGTTTCCGTGTACTGCTCTGGTTCGCCAGAAGTGGCTTTGTCATGCTGGCCACATGACCTGGAAGCTATACGCCGGCTCCCTCGGCCAATAATGCGAGAAGAGCGCGCAACCCCAGAGTCGGTCATGACTGGACCTAATGGTCAGGGGTCCCTTTACCTTTATCTTACTGTAAATGCTATGGGATGCGGGTGGCGCTCATAGCTGCCAAGTTATCCCTTTTTTTAAAGGGATTTTCCCTTATGGTTAATAGGCTTCCTCGCGAGAAAAGGGAAAACTTGGCAGCTATGATGGCGCTGCGGTCTAAACCACTGAGCCTAGGGCTTACCGATCAGAAGGTCGGTGGTTCGAATCCCCACAATGGGGTGAGCTCCTGTTGCTTGGTCCCTGCTCCTGCCAACCTAGCAGTTCGAAAGCACGTCAAAGTGCAAGTAAAAAAATTCCTTCAGTAGCACCTTAAAGACCAACTAAGTTTTTATTTTGGTATGAGCTTTCGTGTGCATGCACACTTCATCAGATAGATATCAAGTAGATAGATAGGTACCGCTCTGGCGGGAAGGTAAATGGTGTTTCCGTGCGCTGCTCTGGTTTGCCAGAAGTGGCTTCGTCATGCTGGCCGTATGACCCGGAAGCTATACGCTGGCTCCCTCAGCCAGTAAAGCGAGATGAGCGCCGCAACCCCAGAGTCGTCCGCGACTCGACCTAACAGTCAGGGGTCTCTTTACCTTTACTGTAACTGCTGCATTTGAAATGATTGAATTGCAAGCAATGTAGATGGTAAAGTTACCTGCTTGTAGTGGAGCTTGACTGGAAAGAGCACAGCCCAGAAGAGGCAGAGAGAGGCAGCACTGAGGACCACCCACCATCTAAATTTTGCACCAGAGGCCTTTTGTATCCCAATCCATCTTCAGCTGGGGCCTTCTCTGTCTAGACTTTAAACTAGCCTCCCTGCAGCCATATGCCAGGCCCCCTCTTGGCCACCTTTAATTGGTCAATGGATAGATCGATTTATTCAAGCACAGTTGTCCTAGCACTTTTAAACAACCTCACTGAACACAGTCTCTGAAAGCGAGGCACAGTATTGCTCTTTGGAAAGATAGCAGAAGAATCTGCCTCTGAAACAACATGCCTCTTTCCCCAGCCATTTCAAACAATTTGGTCACAATTTATAGATCCCAGCAAATTCCAGAATGGTTCAGAACCTGCATGTTCATTTTGGCCCAGTCTCTATCTTCTTGCCTGGTTGTGATCCTGGTTTAGTATTCATGCCATAAAGAGAACACTTTTCAGTGTTTGGCCTGCAGGTTCTTTGAAAGATTAACCTCTTCTGCAATCAACAGCATTACTTTGCAAATATTTTGTAAATTTAGAGCAGTTCCAACACACACATTTATAGCACATGGTTTCCCCTAAAGAACCCTGGGAACTGTAACATGTTAAGGTCTTAATCTCAGGGGCATGGGTCTGAGCCTCACATTGGGGAAAATATTCCTGCATTGCAGGGGGTTGGACTAGATGACCTTCAAGGTCCCTTCCAGTTCTACAGTTCAGAATTGGCTCTGTGAGGGGGAAATGACACTTCCGGGGTTCTGTTGGGAAAGTCATGTGCTTTATATGTGCATTAGATGTGCCTTTAAATTTATGGTGTGGGGATCTGTCTGTAGTCAACAAATCCATTGAGCCTGAGCTTATAGCTAAAGGGCAGCAGACTTGAGTGTGAATATCATCATTTTACCCAACACAGCTGCAGAACAAAATGCAACAGGAGAGAACTGTGCTAAATGATATCCAATGTCATAATTGTATGTGGCAGTTTGAAAACATGAACTGAATTTACTAGTCCCTGGAGAGAGGTGCTAGAGGAAACAGGATATTAAATCAGCAAGATATGACTTATTCTTGGATTTACTCCATGAAGCTAAAATTGAATAAATGAGACGAGTCTATTGGTCTCACAAGGTGATGGCCTCTAATGAGATGGGGTGCAAACTCTGAAGTGTGGCCACATATCCTGAAAAACCTCATGGGCCAATCAGTTTTACATTATGAAAGCCTTCGCTCTGCAGAGAACTTAAGACTCTAGGACTCGGGTGGAGGTGAAACCTGAGGAAAGCATTTGCTCACATTGTCAGTGAGTTTCCTCATTGGTTTTTGTTGTTGTTCAAACAATGGAGGAGGGTTGGGTGAGTAGACCTTTGACAGCAACGCCACTGCAGCTCTGCTACCCTTCATTTTATGATTTCTTCAGCCAACAGGTGGTAGTCAGTTTCGTGGTTCAGCTCAGCCTGTCCCCACCCCAACAGACAAATGAGCTCCCATGTTATAGCTGCAGGAGTGTAGCGATATCAAAGCAAGAGAACATTGACAACTGCAAGCCTTGCCAAAACAGAACCAGCATGGTTCTACAAAGGTACCGTAAGTCCTATCAGAGTTATCTGAGAAGGTAAGGTGATCCAGCTTGGCACAGTTTTCTCGGACTTTCAAAAAGCTTCCAACAAAGTATCTCACCAAAGATTCTTGAATAAGCTTAACAGTCATAAAATAGGCATCTAGTTGGCCATATGAGAATAAATACCTACATCCTAGGCACCCCCTACTGAGTTGTTTTAGGTTGTAAACTTCTGACAATGTTCCTGATATAGCTTTGCTCTAAGTCATTGTGAGAAATTAAAATAGCAGGCTTTGGGGGGCACAGTTTAAATGTTCCACAATGCCCTGGTGTGGGAAGTTAAAATGGTGGCTCCTGGAGTCAACCACCTGCCACTGCCAGGAAAGCCCAAGGATGCCTACCTGGGCCTCTTCTCAGTGAAGAAAAAGGATGTGTGAATCAGCTTCTGCCAACTGGTTGCTAAATGTTTTAACTGATCCCACTAAAAAGCACTGAAGGGAAGAGGCCATTCAGTCTGTGGTGACAGATCTGCAGCAGCCCATTCACAGCCCCAAGGTGATAAATATGCATATATATGTGAAACAATCCATTATTGTTACTACTACTACTACCACCATACTACTACTACTACTACTATTACTATATTTACCACCTGCCCTTTACTGTAAGGTCCCAGGGTGTGCCACAAAATTTAAAATACAACATTAAAAATAGTTTAAAACTTGGGAGACTCCTTTTTATATTGGATTACCTCTAAGCTGTCAACAAAAGTGCTTTTGCAGTTTCATAAGCTGCCATTATTAGATGGGAAAGGATGATAGGAGTGTGAGAAGTGGTGTTTCGTTACGTAGGGGAAAGAAATGAAAAATGAAAGAGCAGCAAAGTTAGAAATCAGATCAGGAAATTAGATCAAGAAGAGGAAAACAGATAATCTTTGTTACAGTGTGTCTCATGTGGAAATCCAGCTTCCACCAATTTTCTGCCTAATCTGGAGAGAGAAATTTACATAAGGACCCTGTATGTTGTTATATATTTATGTCTGTTATATTAAGAGAGAAGGAGGGAAGTGTCCAGTTTTCCAACTTTTTCGCATTTGAAACCTAGTTTCAGATCTGTTTGCCAGGATTCTGACTAGTCAGTGTTTGTTATTTCTTCGGGAGGAGTTAAGCTGGGAGATGGCATTTTGCTACCAGTATCTGCAGATCTGTCTTGGGTGTTTTGAATGGAACCAAACTCATTCCTGGTAAGGGGATGGAGCAGAGCTCTCTGTGTGTGTCTTTGTGTACAAAGATTCAAACTTGCTCTTTGAGACAGAGAGTGAGATATGCAAGTTACCTGAAGACTTGAAGAACCCTGGGTACAAACTGAATCTCTCTGGGGGGATCTAGTGTGAAGCAGTGGGGCTGCTGGTGTGTGTAGGAGCACAAATAGGCTGCATTCCAATTGTGCAAGTTATTAGGCAAATGTGAAGCTTTCACATGACACAGCAATGGAATCATGATAAACCTACACAAGGTCTCATGATAAACCTACTTTGTTCAACTTAATTATGAACCTAAACTGCCTGCTTCTGGCCATATTGGCTAACAACTGAACTCAGGTCCCAGCAAAACCCTAAAAAGTGGGCAAAGTTGATTGGTTTCCCACACACACAGGCACACCTGGGCCTAAAAAACAATCTCCTTTTGCTGTCATATTCTCATCATACAATTTTCTTTTTGCCATCTTTTCTCTGTTCCCCAGGTGCAGCTTCTGAATAGGATCCACTTAGAGTTATCAGATAGAAGAAGATCTACCTTTAGGAGTAAGAGACGCATCCCCGATGCAGCCTGAAAAGGCTACACCACATGGAAGAGGCAGAGGCTACAAGAGAGAAAAAGCCAGCAAAGTCAGTGAATTTGCAGGCAAGGCATCTAATTTATTGATGGGGAAATTGGGAGGGAATATGTTCTAAAGGCTAGACTAGCCGTGAATTTAAGGCGTCTGTTTTACAGTTACCTTTGGCTGAGAAGAGTGCTGTACGTTTTATAGCTATATAAAAGGCAGGAATTCAAGAGCAGAACTTGCCTATTTTCGCATGGCTTGGAATATCTATGGATGTCTGCCTGTCCTGCAGCCATTAAAGGTACAGCCTTTGTCAGGGGGAAAAATAGAACAGCTGTATGTTGATTTAATAGCAGGCAGAACTTCAACCAGAGTTGATCGTGGCATGAATGAGCCCTGGCTTGTGTCTGTCCCTTGTCTACTCCTACTCCGATGCGGCCACATGAGAAGATCATTTCAGTTATTCCTCATATCCTGTTTCTCCCACCAGAGGGAAGCCCAAAGTGGTAAACAGCAAACAACTTGCTTAACACAAAATATCACGTTGGATGAAGTAGATGGAACTTAACTGGGCCTCTCACTGGGATAGCCTAGAAGAAGCCTGTTCCTCTGCTGGCTGGTGAATGTTCATGGCAGCTGAGGGGGAGCACCAGAAGTGATGGAAATAAACAGTTCTACCCCTGGCTTCCAGCTTGTTGCTTCATTTGAACACAACAAACTGATGTCACTTTTAGCTATGGTTTCTTTCAAATAAGCCCAACGTTAAACTAAGAGAAACTGCAGTTAGTTTTACATATGGCTTCTCCAAACAAACCGGCTTCAAACTGCGGCTTATGATGTTGGCTTATTCAGATAAACCATGGGTAGGCAAGCTAAGGCCTGGGGGCCGGATCAGGCCCCATCTCCTTCTAAATACGGCCCATGGACGGTCCAGGAATCAGCGTGTTTTTACATGAGTAGAATGAGTCCTTTTATTTAAAATACAGCTCTGGGTTATTTCTGGGGCATAGGAATTCATTCATTTTTCTTATTCAATATATAGTCCAGCCCCCCCCCCCAAGGTCTGAGGGATAGTGGACCGGCCCTCTGCTGAAAAAGTTTGCTGACCCCTGAGATCAGGCATCCCCAAACTGCGGCCCTCCAGATGTTTTGGCCTACAACTCCCATGATCCCTAGCTAAGAGGACCTGTGGTCAGGGATGATGGGAATTGTAGTCCAAAACATCTGGAGGGCCGAAGTTTGGGGATGCCTGCCTGAGATAAACCATAGTTAGAACTAACTACCATGCCTGGTATGGACATAAGTACAAACTGCATTTAGTTATATGCAGAAGAAAATGCTTCCAGTCTCCTCATTACATCCACACTGGAGAGGAGAGAGACTAGGCTTGTGCCCAGAACACTGAGCTATGGTTTAGTTAGTGCATGGGTCATGATCTGTTTCCAGGTTGTTCATATGTCTTCTTACTAATGGCTCACTCTACGATTTTCAGTGCATTTCTCTATCACTTTCCTAAACACAAAGGCCCATTGTATATTTTAAAATGGATTTTTTTGTGCTAGGTCAACAGAGCACTTTCATCTACTATTAATCCTATACACCTAAATTTCCTGATATGCACTTGAATCCCTCCCACAAATTCCTGATAGTATGGGGCCACCGGAATAGAAAATTACCGGTAATGTGCAGTGTGGGGAAAATCCCAACTGTAGAAATGACATAGCATTCAGCCCCTACCCCCCAAAAAAGCAACTACTGTGCCTTTAATTCTAACAGCAACAACAAATTAGTTAGCAATCGCCCCTGCTCTGCAAAGCAATTTGGTTGCACATTGATGTTTTCAGCGAGCACAGCAATACAACTGCATTTTGTGTTGTAGCAACTAGGCTGTCTTATGCCACTAGGTGTAATTGAATTACTTCTGGAGGATGACAAATTTACAGTGTATCAAATATTTTTGGCTCTGTGTCATAAAGCTAACCTTGTCCCCATTTGTTAATTGCCTCCTCATTTTCTGATGGGCATTCTGATAAATGCAGGCCTCCGGCTCTCAGAAGTGGTTTTCATGTATTTGGGAGCCTTCACTGATGTCTCACTTTGATGGCTTATTTGGTCTGCCAGGCTTGTGTATTCTTCAGTATGTCTGCCAGAGAAATAACTTTTTATTTTGTCATTTAAAAAGTTCTTTTTTTCCTTATCTAAACCAACACACACAGTTAATACCACTTTATCAGACACAAGACTTTGTGAACCAAGAACAGCTTTAACTTTAAATATGTTTTTTTTAAAAAAATGCAAACCTAGTTATTTATGCTGAGTTCATTTATAATCAACTTTGCAATGTATGTTTTTTCTGTGCAGAGTTTGTGGAGTTCAAGCCATGCTAAACCAAGCAATGTTAGGTGGTTTTGTACGGTATCTGTGCAAAGTTGCCTGAGGCATACCTGGGGAGAGCCTTGGGCATGTTAACAGCTGGACAATGTGCTGCCATGGGAACCAAATAGGTAGCCAACAGCTTCTCAAGATAAAATCAGGCTGGGCAACACATGGGCTTCATGCAGTTCCGGAGGCCTTCACGGCATGGCCTATGCTGTTGTCCATGTTGCCATCTGCTGCTGAACTTGCACAACCTTCTTTGCTTGAGTGCCCCAACTCCTGCCCAATCATGGAGAAAGGAACTGCAGTGTGTTGACAACCTTACCTTTTTATTATATGTACATTCTCAAAAAATGCAATCTTTTCTTGATTGCGGTATGATGTCCATCTATAACTAGTCTTTCAAATAGTCATGTGCTTAGTAGCATCTCCAAATCCTAATTATAGGATTATAGTTGCCAAGTTAATCATGTGAAAGGGATGCTTTCCACTTCCCTGATCTGATCAGATTATCATTTTTGAAGAAGACCCAGCAAGGTAAGCCTGGCCCCTTTGCTGACATCCTTTTGGCACCAAGTAAAAACTCACCCTTTCTCCCCATGCCTTTGATAGACTGAGCTGAGTTTGTTTTATTATTAGTGTGCTGCGAATGCTCCCTAACATTGTTTTATATTAATGTTTTATGTGATTCCCCCATTAATGATGGGGTATAATGGTATAATGTATTTAATTGTTAGTTACCTTTTAGTGACTAATAAATTCAAATCACCATCATCGTATCCACACTGCAGTAACTCCTTTTGATCTGTGCTTTTCCACAAATGTCCATGGCCATAATCTTGGACCTAAGAATCTAGGGCTGGATTCAACTAAACAGCTGCACCAGCAGGAACCAGGGCAATTACTGCTAGTGCAATGAGGCTTTCCCCCATCCCTCCCCATTTGCCCCTGCCCCCCGCCCAAATGGCTGTGGGAGCTGAGGAAACCCCCAGCACACAGGAGATGGGATATTGCTTTATCTGGCAAGCTGAAATGCCTTGCTCTGATGGAACAATCATAAAAGCACAATGTTGAACACTTCCCCTAGCTATATAATAAAGCATCTGCTTCCTGCTGTTTGGCAGTGTCTTTACAGCATCAGAAGCTTTTCCTGCTCTCTCCACAGATGTGTAGCGATCATTTCTCGCTTGAAGGTTCATCAGGCAAGAACATGCATTGCTCAACATTATTACAGACTCTGCTCTGTCTCCTAATAGGACAGATATTGAGGGCACTATGGTCATTTAAATGATCTATACTCTGGCTGTATTTGCACTTCCTTCTATTATGAAACAGGGTTGCCTTTTACAGGTGTGTGTTTCTGATTGCCATGTGATTATTCTATGGGACATTGCAAAATTTGGAGACTTGTGACTTTCAAAGGATGGTTGCATTTCAGTTTTTGTATTGTTTTGGAAACTGCGAATCATCTTTAAATGCAAACGGAATCAAATTTCTTTCCCGTCCCTAGTTTTTAGCATCCCTTCTGAAAGCAATCTGACTCACCTTGCTCAGGTCATTTTAGGAGCAAAAGTGCTACATGCTATAGCAGGAATGAGTGGAAATTGGTCTTTCCATTGCACTGAATGCTGCTCTTGAGAAGTGAGTTGTTATATGAACTACTGTATAGTGGAAACGTTATTGTACCATGGAGCCCTCTTGTGGAGCAATTAAGTTCTGTCCTGAGCAAATCCTGCAGTTAATGTTCACCTAAGCCAGGGAGGGTGCTAACTGCATCCCTCCAAAGGTTGCTGAGCTACATTATTTTTGACCATATTAGATGGAGCTAATTGGAGTTGCAGTTCAACAACATCTGAAGGGCCATGGATTCCCCACCATGATATAGATTATCCGCTACTTTCATGGACCAATTTTTCAACAACATACTTTATTTTTTTCAAGTTTGGGAGGACCGAGATTAAAAAGTAGGGAAAAACCAAACTAAACTGTAAAGCACTTCTCATTTGGCTATATTGTCCTCTCAAAGCAAGTTCAAAATTGTCACCCAATTCATACAATTTTCAGTTGCTGTCCACAGAAATATTGAACAAACGTCAGTGCTCCAGGTCAGCTGAAAAATTACTGGGTCCAGAATGCATCCCGCATAATGTGTGGGGCCAGTTGTGTGTCAAGATGGACCAGCTGTGGTCTTGACAACCATTACATTGCCTGTATTAATAAGGCAGCCTTGGCAAGACTATTGAGACCCCCTAGATCAGGGTTTCTCAAACTTGGGTCTCCAGCTGTTTTTGGACCACAACTCCCATCATCCCTAGCTAGCAGGACCAGTGGTCGGGGATGATGGGAATTGTAGTCAAAAAGCAGCTGGAGACCAAAGTTTGGGGAACCCTGCCCTAGATCCTCCAGCTCCCATTAGCACCAATGATCAGAGATTGTGTACATTGTAATCCACAGCATCTGGAGAAACCTTAGCCTGCCACCTTCTTTTCAGGAGGAGGCTCATTAATTAGATTTTCACCTTGCTTGCACATTCAGGAAGTCAGACAAAGCACCTCTCTGCAGCTCAGTGAGTGGGAATCAATAGATCCTATAAGCCAGCTCTCTATTTATTGGCAATTTGTTCCCGAAACCCCCACTATAGTTTATCAGTAAGAAAGGAACCTATTTAGAGCACTAATGACTTGCAGCAAAGCACATCCGTCTAATTAGAATGAGGACAAACTATGTCTTCATTTGGCTTACAAAAAGAACACTGACATATATCTTAAATTGTGGTTGGCTGGGGGGGGGGAGTGGGCATTGCATGTAGCCTTCTCTCATTAGAAGAGGGAGAGTGATTTGGAACGCAAACAAATTTGTCCCAATTTGACCTATGGGAGTTTTTGATCTACCAAGCTTAGCAAGCCATGCACTTTTGCCGCCACCCCCGCAATTTCCAGTCCCAGGCAGGCAGCAAGGAGGCAAGGGGAAAGTTATGTTTCTTAGGGGAATAAGCCACCATATGTGGCTGATGGGATGTGAGATCAGGGCAATGGACCACAAATTTGCAGCCTTGCCTTAACCAGAAAAGAGCTATAATGGGGCCATGCATCACAGCTGCCGGGGGCCTTCAAAGAAGCCAAGTCAGAACGGCTGTAAGCAGTGGCAAGTAGAAGCAGCCTCTGCTAGACAGAGAAGCTCTCATAGCCATCTGACTCTGTAGGAGCATTCAAGGCAGGCACAAGCTTAGAGAGACTAAAGGTGGTCTGATGGAGAAGGGCAAAGAGCAAACTTCCAGCCATTCAGGAACTAGAATGGCCCTGTGATTAGGCGACTGGACTAAGGACAGCACGCATGTTATATTTGCCAGAAGGTCTCCCACACAAACTTAAATATTTTAGGTCCTAAACATTTGGGAATATCAGCTAAAATTGAAAAAAAATCGCTCTAGATATACCTCTATAGCAGGGGTAGGCAACCTAAGGCCTGTGGGCCGGATGCGGCCCAATTGCCTTCTCAATCTGGCCCACGGATGATCCGGGAATCAGCATGTTTTTACATGAGTAGAATGTGTGCTTTTATTTAAAATGCATCTCTGGGTTATTTGTGGGGCATAAGAATTCATTTATTCCCCCCCCCCCATATAGTCCAGCCCACCACATGTTCTGAGGGACAGTAGACCAGCCCATGGCTGAAAGAAGTTGCTGACAGGGCCGGCTCTAGGTAGACCCCCGGTGGCGTGGTGTGCTAGGGCGCCGGGCCGGTAGGCCGGGCGCCGCGCGGAGACCATGCTGCGCCCTGCAAGGGCGGGGGCGCCGAAGCGATCTCCGCCCCTCAGCGCCAGGGCACGCGACCTGCTCGAGACTGCCCTGGTTGCTGACCCCTGCTCTATAGGGTCCATAGCAGGAATTCTCAAAATGCGGTCCATAGACCACCAGTGGTTTGCAAGCTTCATCCAGGGAGTGTGCCTTCTTTTCTGTCTTTTATCTGATATAAGTTAATGGGAGGCTAGAATCAAGAAGTTGGCCAGAGCCAATGGCAGCAGGGACAGCTTATTCTAGCTTTGTCCCAGCCATCTCTGCTGAATTCTACAAGGGCAACACTGAGACTAAGGAGGAGGAAACTGACAGGTAGTGGCACCCCCAGAAATGGTTGTAAGTAACAAGGCAAGGGAATGACTGAGGGCAGGTTGAGACTGGTGGGGCAGTGCCCACCCACCCTCATGGAGCAGCCTCCACTGAAAAGAGCCTCTTTGGCAGGGCCATGAGGCAAGGTGAGGAGACTGCCTCAGGTGGCAGGACCCACAGGGGCAGCAGATCCCAGTGTAGATCTTTATTTCCCCCTCTTGTTCCTTCACTCGTCCCTTCTTCCTTGGCAGGGAGGGGGGCATCATTCTGTGCTTTGTCTCAGGCACCAAACTGCCAGGTCAGGTCAGTCCTACTCTTTGGATCCCTAACATAGGTAGAAATATACTGAGTAATTCTGCAGAATAACATTAGGAACAAGCACCTTTCATTAGACTGGGAGTCTGTGTTATGTGACTAGCCAGCAAGCACAGCAGAAACTTTGGCATTAAGGAAAAAGTTCTTAGTGTTCAGTTTTCAAGATGCCACTGCAGTGCATGAAGATACCCAGCAGGTGGCATTACTTGCACTCTAATATTGATTCCTATTAATTATTTGCTGGTCAAAGGAGAGAGACCACAGCACTGCTGTTTTCAACTACTGGGAGAGGGAAACATATAAGGTTGCAAGGAGCGTTTTCAGTAAAAAAGTAACAGTGCAATTCTATACATGTCTACTTATAAGTTTCATTGAGTGCAAGGCAAGTAAATGTTGGATTGCAACCTAAATATCTATGATTGTGTACTTCATATTTCCATCACATTTATTTGATCTTTGCATCCTGTTTACTTTATATAAAATAAATAATGACAACATCTTAAATATAAAACACTATTTTTCAGCCCACCAGCAACTTCTAGTGATATGCACAGGGCAAAATCTGGCAAATGTATTTCCAGGAGTCGATAAGCACACACAAAAAATGTCTGAATGACCACAATGCACAACTTAGAATCAATGTCTGAATTCTACAACATCAGACAATGAAAGGACTGTTGGTACTAAATTCAATATACACAGATGAATCTGATTAAGTTTACAATAATACAGATTATAGACTTCAGGTTAGCAGAGCTGTATAGGAAAACAGAAACAAACAAAATGACAGAGCTGTAGACATCTTCAGAAGTGCTGAAGATAGCCAGTCACTTTGCCCATTTCCAAATATCATAATCACAAGCCTAGAATTAAAAAGGAAGGACTTCAACATAGTATGTATACACGATTCAGTGTGATCTTCTGGTGGAGGAACTTCTGCCTACAGCCATACAATTGCATCAACAAGGTAGTCCTAATCACTTACAGTAGAATTTTTTTATATAGTTCTGATTGATTAGTACCATACCACCCATGTTTTCGATGAAAAACTCCTGGAAAGAGGAATTTTCTAAGACTCAGGTTTTTGTAAGGGTAACTCTCCAATTACTGGTGAATATTTCCTTCCTTCCTTCCTTACAGTATACTGTAATGCCAAAATTGGCTTATTGGTGGTTTCCAAAATATAAAAACTAGTTACACAGGCATTTAAATACAAACATCCAGAATTTATATGCAATAAAACAATCCCATTAAAACAACACAGCAGTTAAAACAGGAGGCTCAATTCAAGAGAGCAAGGGAACACATGTAACAGGGGAACCAAAAGCCAGGGGAATGCCAATACAGATGAGCCCTCTCATATTTCAGCAGGGAGTGCAATTATTCCGTAATGACTGCATCTGTATAATTTCAAAGCATGTACAGTTTTAGCTCATTAAATGTAGATTTGCTAATAGTGTCCTGAATTTGTAAGCACTTGAGCACCTCTGCCTATGAGATAATATAAACTGTATAGTCTTTTAAGCTAGGCTGATATAATCATTGCACTCTAATATTGATTCCTATTCATTCAGTAATAATTGATACATCAATAATAATTGATAAAAAATAAATGATGCCTTCCAAAGTGTGGTGCAACATTGTAACCATAGAATATCTCTATCTCAGACAACTCAAAAACTCTCCCCCTTTACTATACTGAAGATTGCTGCAACTGGATCTGCTTTTTAACCAGGGATTTCAACCTTCACTTCTCTCTGTCACTTGTCCTCACAAAGCACATGAAGAAAGCAAACCGTACTCTTCTATTGAAATGGACAGTGCTATCTAATAAACATCACTAACCCCAGAAATCAAGGTCTCTTCTGCACCTAGGTGTACAAAATGGAATGAGAATTAGGACGGTAAGCTTCAGATTCCTGCAGCTTGATCTTGTCTATTGGTTGAATTCCATTGATTGGGAATGGCCTAGGATTGCAACCTTGGCCATGTGATCCACGCCATTTGAGCCAAGATCCTCAGATGCGTAAACGTTTTAACAGATTTCTGGGTTGTCACAAAGAAAATCTTCAGATTTTGTGGTTCTGCTGCACTTCTTTCAAGAATCTCTTCCTAATGAAAGAAGTGCCAAAGGCAAACATATAATTCAGCCCTGTAAAGACGTTTTGCCCAGGCCATGGGGGCTGGAAAGAGAAGAGACCCATATATTTCTTCGCAGAATACTTGGTGATATTCACCAAGTCAAGCAAGTCAATAAACAGGACAAATACCCAATTAATGAGTAACAAGTGCTGTTGATGACAGATATAAATTATCTATTGCATTCTGAAAGGTGATAACAGCATGGAAAATCACAGGCGCCCAAGAGGGAAAAATTAATATATTGGATTGTGAGTTTTATTTTCATACTGGTTTTTTTAAATACATAAACTATTTGTAATGCCTGCCACTCCAGTTCCTATGAGAAGCAGGCCTGGTGCACTAAGAAATAGGTGGGTTTCTTAAAAAAATAAAATGGAAAAAACAGAAGTAGCCTTGTTGGCCCATAGTTCCGTCATTGTGTTAAGTTAGAATGATTGTCCACATCCATCTCAAGACAGTGACGAATGCACTCTTCATCCATGCATGGCTCCAGCCATCAGCCAACTCTCTGCCTCCCTGGTTTGTTTACCATCCATCCTGGGGAGGCCTTCTGAAGAACCCGAAAGCTTGCCACACTGCACACTATTTTGTAGCATTTTTATATTGCCCTAATGTAAATTCTGGAGTTTCCATTTGGCAGAGAGTTGGAAACTTTTTGGATGTTTCTGGGTGATATTATTTCCTTGCAGTTCCTCGGTACGTGGTCACAGGTCAGTGGCACCAACCTGAAGAAAATACTGCAGCGGCAGGGCAGTCAAGGATGGTGACATGGAAGAGAGGCAGACAGGAAGGAAGAAGGGACAGCAGAAAAGAATCTTGACAGTAAGTGTGATTTTTTTAAATAGTATTTTTGTTTTTGTTTTGATTGTAAATCGCCTTTGGACTTTTTTTTGTGGGAAGTGATGTGTGAATTGAAGAATAAACCTAAACCTTTAGAGCCTGCCTTTCCTTCTAGCAGTAGCAGAGGAGTACATAGGGTGCCTTGCACCATTGGCAAGGAGATGTATCAGCGCCCCCCCCCACCTCCCCCAAAAATCATGTTACCGCAGAGAAGGACAGCTGTGGTGTGTTGCCGCATGCATGTATGTCATACTCACCATTTGTCTGATGGGTGATTTTGGCAGGGGAGGGGGCTGGGCCTGAGATTCCAGCCGGGGCCAGTTTTTGCCAACCCTTAGGTACACCTCCATGTAGCAAATGGTAGCTTCTGTTTACTATACTATATTACACCACCCCAAATCTCCAGAGTAATGCGAGGTTCCAGGCACCCATATCCAGGGTCCATGGTTCCTTTTGGAAAATGAGACACAGCGGAGATGGTGGTTCCTTTGTGATATATGGCTTATTTACACATATATACAACCCGAGCATGCAATGGAGGGATGCTTAGCATCCATACGGCAAGAGGTTCCGGCTTCTCCTATAGCCACACAGCAGCCTTGGACTTAAGCAGACCCTGACCATTGCTCTCAAACCTTGCCGCTTACTAATGCCATTGCTTAACTCCCAACTCTCTGCGAAGCTACTGCCCATATGACTTTTAACTCTCTCTTATACTAAACCCCTGACTTTTATCTGCAGAGCGAGGGAGGGGCCCATTCAATTGCCTTTTCATGCTTAGTCCTTTGATCCTGTGTGTTGTCTTAATGGCTCATCCGCAGGCCATCACCTCAAAAGGTGAAGTAGCCTGATTCAATTAGCTTCTAACACATGTTGATTCCAGGGGTTAAAAGAGGTGTCTCATACATAGCCAAATAATGCACAGGGGTCTTGATTAGATTCTAACACATGGGAGTCTAAACACAGTTTTAGTACACAAGACTTAATTAAATTCCAGCACCTATTGGTCCCAGGAATTTAGGGGATGCCTAGCACCCACAAACTCATGGCAACATTGTCATTGTTTTGACATTTAAGGAAAGCCTGTCACCTTCTCTCAATATATCCACCAAAAGGCACCTTCACTGGGATTATGCAATGGCTAATTGTATATAAATGTCATTGATTAATTGGTTAATCAGCCAAAAGATGAACTATTGAAGAGCTTAAACTGGTTGACAGACCTACTGGTTGCTGCTGGTTGTTCTTATATTTCTTTTACCTGGTGTGTTAAAAAAGCACATAAATAGTTAAAAGATACATACAGCATAGCTGCCAAGTTTTCCCTGTTCTCGTGAGGAAGCCTATTCAGCATAAGGGAAAATCCCTTTAAAAAAGGGATAACTTGGCAGCTATGACATACAGTTTATCTAAAACCAATCTACAAACCAGTGAAACTGAAGTCACTGGGATTTAAATGTATACTAGTTGTGCTGTGTTCACTAGGAATGTTCTTCCTGGGCATAATTAGCACATATCAGCACTAACTGTGTTCATCAACATTCCCATCCTCACACAGGAGCACATTTGACCCACATTCTCCCTCTCAAAGAATTCCAGGCACTGTATTTTGCTAAGGGTTGCTGGGAATTGTAGCTCCTTGACTCTCATCTCCACCGCTCAGAACAGTTTAACCCCGTCGCTCACTTGGCAGTGTCGGGAAAGCCCATCATTTCCTTGACTGTAACTAAGGTACAGTAGTTGATGTTTCGTTTGCTTGCTTGCTTGAAAAAGTTAAAGGAAACCCATTTGCATCAAGTCCTTTAAGAACATGCTCCTTTTTCAGGGTCACCTAGCAGAACCAGTCTCGTTGGCCTTCCTCATGTGGACTAGCTGCTTGAGCACCATCGCACCATCTCCTTGAGCAGTGAAAAGTGTTGTTGAGGGGACACACACACACACATGCGGCAGACTTCGGTTGCATGGCCAGTAGATCCGCCCTAAGTTGCAATGCAACGCCAGCTGGAATCTGGCCCCTTGAATCTCACACTTGGGCGACACTTGGATCCGAGGGATGGGAAATTGTAGGTTTTGTAGGCGTGTCTTGCAAAGCCAGGTCCCCCGGCAGCTTCCTACTGGCTGGACAGCGGAGGCTGCGAGGGGGGAGGAGGCGCTGGAGGGGAAATTCATCTTTTTCCTGTCGTAGGTCTGCCAACCGCTCCATTGAAAATATGATATTCTCTCTCTCTCTCGCCACCACCGTCTCAAGCTCCCGGGACCTCCTCGAAGCAGCCCAGCAGCAAGTGGGGGAATGAGACCACCCCACACTTTCTTTTCTGCGAGAGAAAAGTCCCAGAAAAGTCCCTGGACGGAATTTGATCCCAAGGGACAAAAGGAGGCATGGGATCCTTTCACTTCGGCCAGTCCCTCTTAAGGGAAGGGAAAAGTGGATCTCGACAGAGACTAAAGCCAAGCGTAAGAAAGTATTAGGAACCTCAACCCGTAGAAAAGGCACTTCTGAATGAACTTTGAGAAAGGCACATTTCCTTCTCAAGATTTCTCCCAAGCCCTCAATATGTATTATCAGCATCAACATTTTATTTGTTTGTTTTATTTCATAAAATACACCAACAACCCTCAAAGCGATTTACAGAACGGTAAAACAATAAAAATCAATACAAATTTACAGCCGTACTTTAAAACATGCAAACGTCACAGGAATTATGTTTCTTCTTCATCAATAGTTATAATAAATGTTATTGTTTAACAACAAATGCCGTTATTTAACAACAGCAACAACCATAAAATGTTGTTATTATTATTAGTCTAAGAACTTGGACATTGCACAAAGCAAGCCACCGTTACCAATGCCGACTTTGGTGAGGTGGGTGGTGGAATGGAGGTTACTCTTCCGAAGCAAATCCCAGTAATGGCTTTTCAGAGTTGGCCTATTCACCCAACCATCTCCGTCTAATTCCTTATCCGATTGATGTGATGGTGTGGAGGAGTCCCCCTGAAATCGATAGGTTTCCAGCTCCCGACCCGAAGTTCCCTTCGGATCACAGTACAGTATTGAAGAGGCCAGGAGCTGCCGTCGAGGACCCTCGGCGAAACTGCGCTTCGACTGGGCAGCGAACATCCCAGAATAATTCCAGAACCAGGAAAGAAGTCCGAGGAGGCTGGACTGCCTGGACAAGCAATGCCCTGGGATTTTTCTGCCCCTCCAGATGTTGATTTGGGCAAGAGGTGAAGACTAGGAAACGGGCGATCTGGAGAGCAGCAGACTTGAGCAGCAGATCAAAAGGCATCGAGATCGGATCTGCACAGAAGGCCTGCTACTCCATTTGTGCTGTTAATTCCCAGCGGGCACAAAGACTCTCTTCTATATCCGAGTGAGGGGAGGTGTACGTGTTTACTTGCTTTTAGAGACAAAACCCACCCTTTTGGAACCGCAGATGTAACGGTTAATTGCGCTTGGGGAGAATGAGGATTTTTTGTTTGTTTGTTTTAAATCCAAATAAAATATTTTAATTAATGCTTCTGGGGCTACAGTTGTAAGAAAAGGATATTGGGGCAGAATCCGATATTTGTTTCCAAGCACTGTAAATGATTGTCAGGAGACACCACAATCCTGGATACGCAACTTGGAAGTAAACTCCACTATGGGCATGAGTGCAAATTACATGGCACACACTCTATCGTGCAGCTAAGCCCTTCCTGTTAAGATGCGTGTCTTGCATTTGCTGCGGGGGAAACATGCAAACACGCATCAGAAGAGCTGCAGTTCACGTAACATTTTACACAGGTTAATTGCGTGTATAGAATGGAGAACTAGCGTAGTGCCAACTAATCAGGATTTACTTCGTGGTCGTCTGAAAGCAGGTTTTGACGCACAATCACAAGGGTGCAGCTTTTCTTTCTTTCTTTCTGAGAAGGATCCTTTCACCATAAGAATCACTCTGGTTTCCCCTTAAGAGTCATTTGCCAGGCTTCAAAATAATAGGGTTGAGGTACTATTTTGACAAATAAAAACACGAATTTAATAAGCAAGCTTCTTCAGAAACATTTCCCAACATTATTATACCACTTCGATTAAAAAGGAAAACTATCACTGAGAAGCAGTAGGCAGCACTTTAATCCTGACTACATTCCCTTTAAATGAGCTGCAACTTATTTATGTCAGACTTCCTTTCAGGAATGGATGTTATCATTAAAAAGAAGAAGAAAAAGTAGCAATATATATTGGTGTCTCGGAGCTGAAATTCTGGAAGCCCGGTAGAACGAGTTTAGAATTGACGTATGGAGCCGTCAATAAATTCCTATTTAATTTTTTGAAAACTCAACATAATTTTTGTGTCAACCTTGCCAGCGTTTCAAGTACTGTACCTCGTAGGATTGGCGGCTGACTACTATCATGAATGATGTTCAGAAGGTTTTCTTGATCTTCGCCTTTCAAATGTTAAAAAATAATGAATGGCCGAGGAAGGCAGGATTCCTAGGCAGGTGCAGAAGGAGATCATTTATGCCCGTCAAATCAAAGGCTCGGGAGAGCTGAGTTTTGGTCAGGGGCCAGTTTCAAAACCACCTTGCCAACCTCTCGGTCGCCTTAAAACAACAACTGTAAAATCGGAAGGAGAGAAGGGGGAGCTGGGGGGGGGGCAGGACGGTGACAAGAGTCCACGATGTGATCAATAAGGACAAAAGGTCCTCTTTTAAAGGCCTTTTGCTAGATAAGATTGATACATATCAGAAGCGAGTTCAGGCAATAAAAGGATGCGAGAGTCACGCAGAGATAATCATCTACGCCGCGGATCTTAATAGAACTAAAAGACTCGGGGGCCACACGCCTAAAGAGCCCTTCTTGTGGCTTATTCCACGCTTATTTATTGAGCTCCTGGGTGAGAAAACAGATAGGGTGGACAATTCTTGAGGGATAAGAAAAGATCAGCAAATTCAATCTCTCTTTCTCTCTTCAGCTCCTCTTCCGTTTAGACTCGGTTGCTTTACTGTAACAAGCCCTACTGGTTTGTGTTTTTCACGCAATGTTAGACAATCAAGAAATGGCGAGGGATATTTTCCATTGTGAAAGTGGCTTTGGCTGGTCGATTAAAAAAAAAGTTCTTGCTGATCGTCACGATTACGAGAACATGACACATGTACCTATATTGCCGATTCCTTATAAAGGAAAAGAGGAAGGGGGGGAACCCTTAAGCCTAACTAAACTCCCATTCAACGGAATTTATTTCGTCGTTGGAAAGATAAATCAGCGGGCAAATTTACAGCCATTTAAAGTACCTTGACTTTATAATAGAACCTTCATTTAATGTTGCTCTTTTTCTCCCCCGCAATCTTCTGATCTCTCTCCGCCGCGCGCCCTCCCCCCCCGCACGCCCCGCCCCTTCCAGCACACACTTCCATGACGCGCATGCAAAGCGGGGAGACCGGAATGCCCGTCCATTGGCCAATAGCAGCGGCCTCGGAAGAGAGCGCGACCAATCCGAGAGCTCGGCTGGCAGGTGGCTGCGAGGTTATCAGCGCATCTTGTCCAGACTCCGGGATTCCGAGCGCTCGAGTCCATTTCACCGGGAGGGAAAACTCCCCTTGCTTTGGGAAGAACGAAATAAAAAAGCATTTATTTGATTTTTTTGGAAGGTGGGGGGAGGGGAGAAGAAGAAAAAGAGAGGAAAATATAAATATATACACACATATATATACTCCAGCAGCAATTCCCGATCTTCAAGAGGACTTCCAAATTTGGGAGAATTCCCCCCTCCCAAAAAAAGTTATTTCCTACAATTAAAAGCTTGCGAAGAAGAAGAAACCTGAGCCGCCGAGATTGGCGTTGTCGTTTTCCCACCGAGGCTTTGCGGCCGACCCGCCTTCCTTCTCCCTCCCCTTCTTGGCCGCAGAACTTCCCGCCGGGAGTTGCTGCGGCTGAAGCCGCCCTCGACAGAAGGACCCGCGGCCACCGAGCGCTCCCGCCGAGCGCTCAGGAGAACCGGAGCAAAACTTTGCAGCGGCCTTGCCGGCGAATTCCCGCCAAAAACAGGAACGGAGGAGAAGGTGGAGGAGAAGGCGAGCGAAGTCTGGTTTCTGTGGCTCCCTCGGAGGCGGCGGCGGCGGCGGACTGTTGCTGCCCTTGCTTGGGGCCGCCTTCCTTCCCCGCTCCCGCTCGGCTTCGCCCGCCCCTTGATGCCCGCCAATGTTAGCCGTGGGGCAGATGGAGGCTAACCGCCCGCCGGGCGCCTTCGTGCTGAGCAGCGCCCCGCTGGCGGCGCTGCACAACATGGCCGAGATGAAGACGTCGCTCTTCCCCTACGCCCTGCAGAGCCCGGCCGGCTTCAAGGCACCCTCGCTGGGCGGACTCAACGCGCAGATCCCGCTGGGGACCCCGCACGGCATCAGCGACATCCTGGGCAGGCCCGTGGCCGCCGCCGCCGCCGCCAGCAGCCTCCTCACGGGCCTGCCTCGGCTCAACGGGCTGGCCGGAGCCGCCGCGGCCGGGATGTACTTCAACCCGGCGGCCGTGTCCCGGTACCCGAAGCCCCTGGCCGAGCTGCCCGGCAGGCCGCCCATCTTCTGGCCCGGAGTCATGCAGGGGGCGCCCTGGAGGGACCCCCGGCTCGCCTGTCCCGGTAAGAAGGCGGGGGCGAGGAGCCGGGGCTGGGAGGGAGGAGGGGAGGATCTTTGCAAAAAAGGAGATTCCTTTTAAACTTCCCCAATCCTGATCATTAGAGGTGCCAGTGCCAAAGGGGCAGCCAGTCCCATCAAGCCCTGCGCTCATTAGGAGAGACAGGGTGGAACAGCACTCTGCACATGCTCGGAGGCGCCTCTTTTCTCTCCAGTTGCACGGCTGGGCTCTGGGTGCAGCGTGCGGGCAACAGGTGCTAGGGTTAATTCCCAGGAAACAGGTCCATATGGATTGGTTTGGTCAGCCCTAGGCGGATGGGCAGGGCGAGGTGGGGTGGGGGGTTCCTTCTTTTCTGGCTAAGCGGTTCTAGGGCTCGGGTGGGTCCCAGATAAAGAGGCAGCGGGTTTCGCTTAGGGAAAGGGGGTGGCCCTTTGAGAGTGAGCGGGCGCCGTGATCTGCAGCCTCAAAGAAGGACGCTTCCAGCTGGCTGCTGTTTTGATGTCTGGAAATGAAACCGGCAAGGATCGGTTTCCTGAAGGCCAGCTGAAACTGGCCAGGTCGCCTTCGGGAAACTGATGGAGCAGCTCGAGGGTCTTGCGCAGCCCCGATCGCGCCTCCACAACGACTGGCTGGTTTTTGTTTTGTTTTAAACTCTCCCTTGACGTTGCATCTCCTGCAGGCTAGCTGGTGACAAAGTTTTCCTGCTGGGCCCGAGCTCTGCGGCTGCTCTCGGGAAAGGGCGGGTTGGATTTGCGACGGCATTTCAGGTTGCTAGTCCGCGTGAGATCCGCCGAGGAGGTTTCTGCCCGGCGCGCACAAAAGGCTTTGGGGTCCAGGAGGTGTTTTTTCCTCGGCGCTTGACGGGGCTCTTTTTCTCCCTCCGCTCCCCTCGTCCCTCTCTCCAGCCCAGGCTGGGATGGTTTTGGACAAGGACGGCAAGAAGAAACACTCGCGGCCGACTTTCTCTGGGCAGCAAATCTTCGCTTTGGAGAAAACCTTCGAGCAAACCAAGTACTTGGCAGGACCCGAGAGAGCCCGCCTCGCCTACTCGCTGGGAATGACGGAGAGTCAAGTCAAGGTAAGGAGCCTTCCTTTGCTGGCTGCCTCGACGGTCAGCAGGCATCTCGGGCGCCCGAGGCTCCGGTGGCAAGTGGCAAAAAAATAAAATAAATATTTGCGGTGCAATGTTAAGCATGTCTGCTCAGAAGTGTGACCCTTTTTCCGTGGCACTTTTACTCCCAGGCAAGCAGAAATACGAATAAACAATCTTATACAATCCTCTCCCCTCAGAATAAGTCCCTCTGAACTCAAGGTGGGTAGGCTTGCTTCTGAGTAGGCACTTATAAGGTTGCACTGAGAAGACAGTTGGCACTGAAGGGGAGCTGGTTTCAGAGGGACTAGCAGTCCCAGTCTGCGCAAATTTACTTAGAAGTAAGTTCTCCAAGTTCAGTGGGACTTAACTTCCCAGCAAAGTGGCTGTGCCGCCATGCGCCTTCTCTTGGAGGTAAATAAATGAGTTCAGAATACGTGGGCTTAACAGAAGTACTAAGAAACAGCCCGTGGCTACCGTGTTTCCCACATTTTAAGACACCGTCTTATATTTATTTTACTCAAGAAAATAAGCCTATGGCTTATTTTCGGGGGTGTCTTGGTTTTTTTATTAAGCAATCTATTTTTTATTAAGCAATCTTGCAGCAGCGCCACTCGGTTCAAGGCAGCGGGACCCAGCAGTGTCATCCTCATCCTCCCACTGCTGTTGCTGCTGCTAGCCCCTGGGGGCCGCGGAGGACGGAGGCAGGCGCCCAAAAGCGGCGACAAGGCTGGCTGGCTGGCGGAGGAGGTGGTGGAGGTGGAAAAAGGGAGGCGGGTGGAGAGGGCACACAGCTCACTCGCTTGGCTAGGCGGCCTTCCCTGCTGCCGCACCACCAGCCACCGCTGCAGCCCTTGTGGGAGCCGCCTGGCTGGCTGCTGGCTGGAGGGGTGCATACCCGAGCGGGAGCCGCTGCTGCCGTTGCCGGAGGAGGAGGAGCCTCCCGCTGCTGTTGCTACGCCGGAGGAGGAGGAGGGAGGCGCATCGCGGCCAGACCCGAGCGGGAGCCGCTGCTGCCGTTGCCGGAGGAGGAGGAGCCTCCCGCTGCTGTTGCTATGCCGGAGGAGGAGGAGGGAGGCGCATCGCGGCCAGACCCGAGCGGGAGCCGCTGCTGCCGTTGCCGGAGGAGGAGGAGCCTCCCGCTGCTGTTGCTACGCCGGAGGAGGAGGAGGGAGGCGCATCGCGGCCAGACGCACACAAGGAAGGCCGGCCAAAGGGAGCCCGCAGCCGCTCAACAGCACCTCGGCTCCGCTGGGCTTAGCTTCTCTGCCTTGCAGCCGGCTGTGGCTGCCGCCGCCGCCGCCGCTGCCTGTTGTCACAGGAGAGGCAGGGAGCGAGCAAAAGAGGGCGCGTGCTGGCCCAGAAGGAGGAGAAAAGGTGCAGACGGGGAGAGATGGGCGCCCCAAAGCGCCCTGACCATTGGATGTATTCGCTGCCTCCCAGGGTCGAAAAGGAAAGCACCAGTAGCCCCAATAGGAAAGACAGGCCTGCTCCAGAGGGACAGGAAGAGGCTTCCCCCCCCTCTCCCTGTGCGCTCAGCAGGCGGTGGAGAAATCAGCTGAGAGGCGCGTTTTCCCCCCATGCCTGTCGCTGGTTCGCTGGCTCCCTGAGCACACAGGAGGGGCTGAGGAGGTGACAGAAACAATGGTGGCTTACTTTCGGGGTACGTCTTACTTATCTTACTTCTAGAAAAACCCTCCCATGGCTTACTTTCTGACTACGTATTAAAAAAGGGGAAACACGGTATTAGTCTTGTCGAGCCCGCTAAAGCCTGTTTCATTTTTTCTAACCATGAGATGTCACACAGCTTTGCTGTTTACTGTATCTGATAGACTTAGTATCTTCCCTCTACCAAAATAAATATCTTACTAATTCTAATTATTTTTAAAAGTCATAATTAAGAGAAGCTCAAAGACACTAAATTTAAATCTTGTAGCTCCTCAGTCCTAAGCTGGTTTGCTTACAAATAAACTGGCCTCAGCCGATCTGTGTCCTTTAAGGGCTCTTCTGGAGTTCTTCCCAAGGGCAGAGAGATGAGCAAGCTGATCGCAAATATTCCCCACTATTCAATCCATTTCCTTCCTAGAAATAATGTATAAGGTTGCACTGAAAATTAATTTATTAAGGTTGTGGACGGATTATAAAATGTGTTTGCAAGGGATTGGGGGTGTGTGTTCCTGCCGTCTTGTTATTTCCCCCCCCCCCCTATAAAAAGGCAGAACACTTTAAAAGCATAAGTTGTTTTTAAAATGTAGAGTTGAAACAATATTTATAGCCAAGACATTTCTTGCTCTTTAACACACACATCGCCATTTTCCTCATCGTTAGTTGAAATTTGATTCGATCATAATAGAGTCTGACTTTTGAATGAGAAACAGTGAACTCAGCGTGGCTTACTTCTGAGTAGACACGTGTAGGACTGCACTGCAAAAGTGTTTAACATGAGGTGGGTCATTCCTTGATCAATGGAGGGGGAGGCTTACAAACTCATGATCTCATAAGTTTATGGAAAACGTGGGATTTTTAAAAAATATTATCAACAGATATTTTTCTGATTTCATCACAAGAAATTCTGCATTTGGATTGAGAGGCAATTTCAGTTTTTTAAAGTGCATTGCATTCAGTGGATCTTACTCTGTTAGGATTGCCATCTTAGTTCCCGTCATGGCTTTCCAATGGGGTCCCAGTGTCTTATTTGAGCAGTTCATTTGTCAGCACTCAGTTTCCCATGAAATAACATCCTCAGATTCTGGTTTTCCTACTGTTCTCGAAGGCCAGTAATAAAACCTCAAAATAACCAGACAAATGTCTCCTGTCAAGACCCCCAGTGCTTTTATGAGGCCTAAAAATTGGCTTCCTATACCATATTTCTGTACACTTGAAGCTGGAACATGATGCATGTTTACTCCTCAGTGGGTTTTGCAGGATTTGATCTACTTTCCCACAAGTAATATTTCCCCCCTCTTTTTCATGCAAAAGGGGCTAGATTTAAATGCCACTCAGAAATTTATGGATTCAGGAGATGGGGAGAGTCACACCTTTCTTGTTAAGGCTTGATTTGGCTTACATGAAAGTAAGCCTTTTGGGGTTTGGTGTCATTTACGTCCCAGTATGTATGAAGGGAATGAAATCAGCTGCCCTAACACCACAATCCTCTGTACTAAGCAATAAGTCCCATTGAGTTCAGTGGGGTTTGCTTCTAGATAAGCAGGGAGAAGGCAGCCATCAAAGGACACTGAGCATTAACTTAGCTCAGAGCATGACTTAAAGAGAACCTGCTTGAAAGCCACCTGCCGCTGAAGTTGAGGTCTGGGCTGAGAAATCCAGGGGTGTGATGCTTTTGGAGCAGGGATCCAATAGGATGCAAAGTGATGGGATAGCATAAGATGTGGATGAGGGCAGGTTTCCGGAGATCTGTGTCTTTGGGAATGGTTAGCTACCAAGGTGGCGTGTGTGTGTGCGCGCGTGTGCATGCCCTGGTGGATCGTGAGCTTGGTGTGGGTGTGTGGAGCTGTATGCAGATATAGAATATAGGATGGGTATAGATGCCTGCCTGTGCCTTCCTTTGGCCAAGCCAGAACAGGGTCAAACAAAATTGCCTACATTCAGCCAATATTTATTTACAGGATTTTTTACCCTCTTTTCCACCAAGAACAAACAAACCCAAACCCAAAGGCTATCAAAAAGGCCATGATGGGAAAGGAAAATAAGACTGAGTGGGAGTAGGGGGAAAGCAAGCTTCAGCACTAGTTCTGAGTTCCAAAGTTTGTACAGTTCTTTCTGGCAGGAAGAAGAAAGGAAACCCCTGCTCCCTGCAGCTGCTCCTCTTCTGGCCGACAGATGGGGCCACCATGCTCTACCTACCCCTTCCCCAATGCAAGTGGGTTGGGATTCTAAGATTTTAGGAGTGAACCGGACCTCAGGGATGGTTGCCCTCCAGGTTTCCTGGAAATAAGCACCTTCCTGTGCTTCCTTGGAAAGAGCATGCGCAACTTGGAAGTAATGGGGCAACATCCCTGTGAAAAGTCATCTGGGAGTGATGGGGTTTACTTCCAAGTAGACTTGGTTTTGGCTTCCTTAGCAAGTAACTTTGTTAGTAATTCTTCCCTGTCTAGTGGCGATTTTGAACCCTGGTCTCTCAGGTCCGAGTCCGAGACGAGACTCTAACCCCTGCGCCGCACAGCCGGGTACCAGCGCACCCCGATTGTTTCTCTTGCGGATCAGGGTTGGGGGGTTGTTGTTTTTAACCTTTGTGACTTGCGCCCTGGAGACACTCGTGACCAAAGATGTGTGTGTGTTTTTGTCTTCCCCTCCCTCCTCCTCTTTCTGTCTCTTTCTTTCTCTCCCTCTCCCTGGCTCTGCGTCCCAGGTGTGGTTCCAGAACCGGAGGACGAAGTGGAGGAAGCGGCATGCGGCGGAGATGGCGTCGGCCAAGAAGAAGCACGACTCGGAGACGGAGAAGTTGAAGGAGAGCTCGGAGAACGAGGACGACGACGAGTACAACAAGCCTCTCGACCCCAACTCGGACGACGAGAAGATCACGCGGCTCCTCAAGAAGCACAAGGCGGCCGCTGCAGCTGCCGCCGCCGCCGCGGTGTCGTCGGGCCCGCTGGCCCTGCTCAGCCCCTGCAGCAACGCCTCGGAGCCGTCGTGACTGCGGCCGTGCCTTGCCTCGCCCTCGCCCGCCCCGCCACCCCCTCTCGCCTGCCCGACCCTCCCGTTCCCTCCGGCCAAGCAGGGTAGCCGCCGACGCCGCCAGCCCCAGCCAGCCTCGGGACTGGCCGCCGCGACGTCTTGTACAGCCCGCCACTTATGGGGGGGAATAACGTGTGTGTATATATATTTTGGACAGAATTAAGTTATGGGAACCAAGGAGCAGCGCCCCTTTGCTCTCCGACGGTGCGCACTCTCCAAACGCACAGCCGCGTCGCTCGCACAGGAAGGAAGGAAACCAAACACACACACACACACAAAAAAAAAACCCGCAAGAAAAGCTTTCCAACTTTTATGGGTAACTCGACCCTGGTTTATTTTCCATTTCCAACCCTGCCACCCCACCCCCTTTTACCCCCATTCTACATTTGGAAACAAAACAGCCGCCATGATGCCCAACCAACCCCTATTCAGATTAGCGTAAAAAAGAAAACTGCTCAGAGCAAATGGACTTTGGGGAAGGGGCAGCCAAATCACCTGACCTTAAAAGCAGGCGTCCCTGGAAAACGTAGCTCCATCCAAATAGAAAAAAAGACTTTGCCGCTCAATTCAGCTGCGATCCTCAGCCTGCTTACTAGGAGGTAAGTCCCATTGAACTCAGTAGGGCTTACTTTTGAGTAAACATTGTTAATGCGGAGCGATTCTCTTCAACGGCAATCCTAAACGCACTCCTACGAGGGAGGAAGCCCCATTGAACTCAATAGGACTTTACTCCTCAGGATCTTGCTGTAAAGGTTGCATGCAATTTTATGCAAACTGACTCTGGAGTAAGAGCCCCTGAATAGGATCTAGATCTGAGCAACTTGTATGGGATTGCACTGTTATTTCAGAGTGGATGTGTTTAGGATTGTGCTGCTAAAGTGCTTAGGATTGGGTTATTTCCTGATGCAGTGTTCTTACTGGGGCTTACTTCTGAGTAAAAATGGATAAGATTGGGTGGAGCTGTGCATGAAGAACAGGCATATTTCCTTTAAAATACAGTAGGTTCCACTGAGTCCAGTGAGATTCATTCTGTAGTAACCATCCTTAAGGGTGGCAGCCTTAGTTTGCAATGGAGCTTAGTTCCCAGTCACATCCCTATCCTACAAAACACTTGGAAATACAGTTTCATTTTAAATCAGAGGAACTGACTGGGAAATAAATGAGCTTCTGATGGGGTGGAATTATTTGTACTCAGGACGGCTGCCTTTTTGTTGTTGATAA
This sequence comes from Zootoca vivipara, assembly GCF_963506605.1. Lineage (NCBI taxonomy): Eukaryota > Metazoa > Chordata > Lepidosauria > Squamata > Lacertidae > Zootoca > Zootoca vivipara. The sequence continues at coordinate 61,945,739 of NC_083280.1, read as the reverse complement.
TACTTGCCACCCACAGCAACCCCCTTCTCCCCCTTCTGTGGTAGCTCTCCTGCTCCTAACAATCAAGATTTTGTTACTGTTTTGTATATGGGTCCCAGATTCCAACTCAGCCGCTTTGTATATAGGAAATCGCAGATTTTTTTTGTGATGTATATTTCTAGTGTAAAAAAAAAGCGTTTTTCTCGCCTCTTTTGTTTTGGGGTTTGGATGCTTTCGTTTACCTTCCCTTTCCTTTGAATTTCTTTTGTTCTTTTCTAAAGAGAATAAGGGAGAAAGCACTGCATTACTTGATTTTCGGTTGGCTCCAAACTCTTACAGTTGGAAAGACTTTGTATAAATCAATAAATTATTTAACAAGCTTCTCCTCTGGACAATTTCAGCCTTTGGGTGTGGTGGTATGACAACTTCCTTGGAGTTTCGTCTCTCTGTGCTCTTGTTTGGAACCAATATATTCTTGACTTACTGTTTCCTTAAGGTTTTTTTTAATATAAAAAAAATCTGGTCAGTTTCTATGTATGTATTCTACACAATCAGACCCATAGACCCATACTTGACTTAGTAAAGGGGACTACCCCATAACAGATGCCTGTTGCAAAAGCTAGAATACTATTTCCGCTCCTGGACTGGTTTGAATAGGCAACAAGGATCTTCAATTCAGAAGCAACTCTCACTGATTTTCAGTGGCATGTATTTCCAAGTCAGGCTGAGATATTGATTTATTTATCATTCACGGGAGTGTCACGATTGACTTCAATGGGAACTGGATTGCATCCCAGGTGCAGTTGTAATCTGCGTGTTAAGTGGGGTTTGATAGGTCTAAAAATAAAATGCTTTCCTGGGAGCGAGATTGCAAGGGCATTGCTTTGCTATGGAAGGAAACATTTCCAGGCCAGAACGGGATGGGTAATAATTTCAGGGCTAGCAACTTTTTCTACCAGGGCCTTTCACAGCTGTAGTGACAAGCAGAGATGCAGTCTCACTTCAGATGCTGGAAAAAGCTTTACCCATTGATAACAGCTTGAGTTTCTTAACTATCTGGTACAACAGGTGCTGCTTCTATTGCACCATTCTTATTTTTTCTTAAAGCCACAGTGTCTTAAGTGATTTGCTCTCAGGAAGTATTGCGTGTCAGTGTGGTGCACTGGTTCAGAAGCTTCCTTTATGGAACTGAGTCACACAGCAACACAACGCATGTAGGGATTTCAGAGTGCCTGAGCTGGATTGCAGTAGATTATGCTCCCAAGTCTGTATTGGCCTGCTGAAAAAAGCTTCCTCTGTTGAATATCTGTGTGTGTGTCGCAGCTGTTAAAGACATAGGAGCCATTAAAAAAGGTAGCCCCCCTCCACTTGGTTCTTTAAATCAAAATTTGAATACCTAAATATGGTTGGGAGTACCCAGCACTCCACTTTTGGCAGGGGGTGCACTGGTAGTAGGAAACATTTGCAGAAATGATTTGTAAATTGCACCCATTACTCTTTTGATGGTATCTCAGCTTCTGCTTTGCACAACTGCAGTTCACATGTGAAACTTGCCATGCTGTAAAGGTTGCTGCCATTGGTTCCTCCAGCTAGTGTGCGAGGCCACGTGGAGAAAGTGTGCGGCTCTCTGGTGATCATGCAGGGCTTCCAGTCAAATGGAAAACACAAGCAAGCGGCCCAAAGTGGTTGAAATGGGAATGTGAACTGCTCTTTTTGCAGTGCTTCCAACCAGTTTCGATGCAGTTGCTTGTCAATGTAAAGGTCAGTACTTTGTAAAGGTAAAGGGACCCCTGACCATTAGGTCCAGTTGCGAGGGAGCCATCGTACAGCTTCCAGGTCATGTGGCCAGCATGACAAAGCCGCTTCTGGCGAACCAGAGCAGCACATGGAAATGCCGTTTACCTTCCCGCCGGAGTGGTACCTATTTATCTACTTGCACTTTGAGGTGCTTTCAAACTGCTAGGTTGGCAGGAGCAGGGACTGAGCAACGGGAGCTCACCCCGTCGCTGTGTGGTTTAACCCACAGCGCCACCCGCATCCCACTTCGTACGGGCACACAAATAGCACAGGAGAAGCAAAGCTGTTTAAGTCTGCATTCCTACATTTACTTACTTGGGAGTAGGTTTCACTGAACTCAATGGGGCTTCTTCTTGAGCAGACATGCACAGGAGTACAGAACCTTTATGGAAAGATCCAGGGTCTCAACTTGTTTAGAAGGGCCTGAAGTTGCTCTGAGGGGCAGGAAGAGGTTAGTCCTGCTTTGGCAACTCAGAAAATAAGGTTTGGCCTTTCATTGTGAATGAACCTAAGTTCCAAGTGAGCATATATAGAGTTGGAGAGTGAAGCTGGCAGACCTGTCCCTTCAGATTTTTAGGGGAAGCATAAATGGTCGAGGACTGCTTTGTGGCTGTGGCACACAATCCCAGTGATGATGCCCACAGTGGTAGCAGACTAATAATCTAAATACATAACAGCGTGATGCTCCTTTCCCCAATTCTGTTGCCTGAGTCGGCCATCTCGCCCTTCCTGCAGGAAAAGGATGCAGAACAAGATATTTTAGCAAAGTCAAACCCTGCTCTTCAGCATGTTCAAAATTGCAAATGCAAGAATGCAGCCTATTTTAAGAGTTATATTTTTATACCTCAGGATCGCTATAGTGTAATGTTATCAACCCAAGGTGATCATCCGCTTTTTTCAAAGCAAGGAAATTTGTTCCTCTGTCCTATGTTTTGCAGACATAGGCACCTGTGAATATAATTTTACTTTGTTTGTTTTGGAAATTTTCATACTGCCGGGCAATCTTATTCTGGTGGCTTACAAAAAAAAAAAGAATAAAACAATTTAAAATAGGCAAGCAAAAGTAAAAAATACTCAAAAGTAGCATAAATCAGTCTGCAGGTTTGTGGAAATAAAAAGCTCTGAGCCTGGCACCAAAAAGCTTGCCAGGTACGGCTCTTTCCCAGGTTAATGTTTCTGGGGAAAGAATTCCACATCTGGGGAGCCACCACTCAGAAGACCCTCTCTCTGGTAGTCACCTCTGATAGTGGAGGCACCACAAACACCCACCGCTGAAGGCCTTGCTTTGAAAAAAGCGGTAGGTGCATAAGATAGTACCTTGGTCCTAAGCCAGGCATCCCCAAACTGCGGCCCTCCAGATGTTTTGGCCTACAACTCCCATGATCCCTAGCTAACAAGACTAGTGGTCAGGGATGATGGGAATTGTAGTCCAAAACATCTGGAGGGCTGAAGTTTGGGGGTGCCTGTCCTAAGCTATGAAGGTCAAAAGCAGCGTTTTGAATCGCTTGCAGTCTGAAACGTGGATCTTTCTCTCTCTGTGTGTTTGTCCCTCCCTTTAATGGCACCCCTACCAGTTGGTTGTGTTCTGCCCATCATAATAAACAATAGTAATAATAATAATAGTTATTCTCAAGACTAGCCCAAGCCCCACAACGCTATCCTCCAAGCCAGCTACTGTGAGATGTCTACAACAGGGAAGGCTTTGCTGGAAGCCAGCCCGAGAGTTTTCAACTAAAAGGTGGCAGTTTACCCTGAACACTCCTAGCTAAAACGTCTGCCTAAATTCTTAAGGAAAATGGAAGACTCCCCTCCCCTGCCTGCCCCTTTGTTCATGAGAGCCCTTTTGAGAATGGAGCCTCTGGGTCCATTGAGGCTTTCTACAGCCAAGTTGTGAACCTCTTCAGGGTTGCAGGCATATAAATCAAGATTGCTTAACCCCAATGAGGCTTCCGTTAAGACCCTGTAACCAGCCTGTGATATATGAGAAGGAAGGGGACAGATAATGTATTTTCCTCCCTGTGCATATTTATGAGTGAGGTGCAGATTTCATCTGTGTTAGTGGCTATGAATATGGACTCAGGAAGTGGCCATTATCCTGGTTTCACTGACAAGGGTATGATTCTCTCGAAGTCAAACAGAGTCTCAGACAAAAGGATCAGCCTCCCCGCTTAAGATTTTATAAACAAGATGAATGTCCTCCAGAATATTCAAGTTACTTAACTGGAAGCCCTTTTGTAGCCCCAGAATTATAGAACAAGTAAACTGATGGAACTTTGTGAAATAAATCAGCACCGCACAGTGATCTGCGCATGGTGTGCTGGTCATGCGTTTCCATTCCTCATGCCCTTAATTCAGATGTGAAACCACACACTGGCTAGAATATAAATTTTGATTGAAATTTTCACTTTGCATCCCACTTTCACAAGCTTCAGAAGTAATGTGTTACAGACTTAAGGCATGTTTAAAGGTAAAGGTAATGGGACCCCTAACCATTAGGTCCAGTCGTGACCGACTCTGGGGTTGCGGCACTCAGAGCAACACATGGAAACGCTGTTTGCCTTCCTGCTGTAGTGGTACCTATTTATCTACTTGCACTTTGACGTGCTTTCAAACTGCTAGGTTGGCAGGAGCTGGGACCGAGCAACGGGAGCTCACCCTGTCACGGGGATTGGAACAGCCGACCTTCTGATCTGCAAGCCCTAGGCTCTGTAGTTTAACCCACAGGAGTAAATCCCGCTGAGCTGAATGGGAAGGGGCATAGCTCAGCGATACCACATCATATTTTGCATGCAAAAGGTAGCAGGTTAAATTTCCCAATATCTCCAGGTTGAGCTGGGGGTGGGGGTGGGGGGTGGAAACCGTATCTGAAACTCTGACAACCTGCTGTCAGTCAGTGTAGATGTATCAAACTAGATGAACCAATGGACTGATTTTCCTGTGTTTCTATGGATAGGATGGAAGATTGAAGATGTTTTTCATGTAAACTGCAAAAATGGATTGCATGTACTGTAAAAGAATTTTTTAAACACTGGGTCCTAGAGCTGATTCCAGGAATGAGAAATGAATCCTACAAAGACATTGCACCCCTGACCAGAAATTCCTTTCAACCCAAATGTCTCCCAACTGAGGGTGGATGCTGGCTTACTCCCCTGATGAACTGGGAACAGATGAAGTGGGAAATGTGCTCTGCACATGCTAAGAAACACTTTTATATTTCCCTATGTGCAATACTGAGACCTTGCATCAACAATATATATTCAGTCCTAGGATCCCAAAGCACTGAGAAAACCTACAACATGAGAAAGACATTCCAATTTGGTTCCTAGTGTTCCTCATAGTCCAGTGGCAGGAGCTAATCCGAAAAACGCTTAACACTGAAGTAACACTATTGACTTCAGCAGCAAGAGTGCAACAGAAACTTGTTGAATCAAGTTGTGGAATGCACCTTCACAGGGTCCTAAACCTAAATACTCTTATACACACCTGTATCCAAATTAAATCTATGTACACAGCCGCTGACTTGCCTAAATGTGCTTATAGTGGGAACTTTCCTGTGAGTCTTCTTAACTTAAATGGAGCTGACAGTTGCAAGCAGCTGGTTCTCCAGCCCATCCAAAGGAGATATATATATATATATACTGTATGTAGGCTATACATTGGAAGAATTACATATCCTTTGGAAGAGGGAGAAATGTCCACAACTTTGATCGCTGGAAATTAGACACTTGGTCAAAGCAGGAAACCAGACGACAGTCTGCAGTTTAGAACTCTGAATTGGATTTTGCTAAAACAAGATCTAAGGATCTCTTCCCTATGGTGCTTCTGTAGTTAACCCCAAACGGCTGTGAGCGGCCGCCCCTTCCGGAAAAGACATGCTATTGGCGTTGGAGGCCTTGTGAGCGAGCGAAAGGATTCCCCTACTACACCCAGGGTCAATGAGCAGGTTTTTTTCGGCGAGTCTAGCTCGGAGTTTGCCTAACCTTCCCTTCCAGGCACAGTTGGAACAGGCCGGCCAACCTAGGCACACGGCTTAAATGGGTTGTTCCAAGTGGGGGGAATTGGGGGAGGAACGGTGGGAAGCAAAAAAACTTTCACCCGGACTCGAAAGCCGCAGCTGGCTACCCGGAGGGGTTCCGTCGAGCCTATGGTGCAGGGAGGGGCACTTTCGCCAGCCTGCCCTAAGCGAAGGATGCTTCCCGCTCCGAAACAGGACCACCCCCTTCTACGGTCCTGCTGCTAAAGCAGAAGGGAGGGACCCTAATTGAGTGATAGACTAGAGCCCACGCTTTTTGCCTGCGTAAGGTCCCAGGGCCAGCTCAGCACCTGACATCTCTCCAAAAGGGCTCAGGTGGCAGGTGAGGGGGTGGGGTGGGGTGGGGTGGGGTGGGGTGGGGGAAAGAGACCCTGCCGGACAAATAGTGTAATAAGGCAAGTGAAAATGCTCTGGCACGGAAAAGCAGTGATGGTGGGGAAGCTGCACCTGTTGAATGACTACTGTGCCAGAAAACTTTCCTTTGAACTCTCGAAGTCCACAGCAGCCTAGTAGGGCCGTCCACTCAGCTCCTTGCAAGGAAAAGCCACCTCTACTCGGGATTACTGCATACACACGATACCTTTAAAGCACATTCGAAACACACCCTCGCCCTCAAAGAATTCTGGGTACTGTAGTTCGCCTTTCTTAGAGTTACAATTCCCAGCAACCCTTTACAAACTACAGCGCCCAGGGTTCTTTGGGAGGGAATAAAGGCGCTTGAAATGCACAGCATGTGTTCGCAGCCAGCGTTTTCAGCTCGGAGTTCATGTTTTTAAACGGACGCGTAATTTAGGCGTTCGAAACAAGCCCTTAAACCCGGAGCTGGCAGATGGAGGAGGTGGATGTGACTTGGCTGCTCTCTGGCAGGTTCCCGGGCTGCACAGAATTCTTCGGCAGTCGTCCATTTTCTTCAGCTACAGGACGCGCGAGCCAACTCCAGAATTACTGTACTTATTAGATTCAAGAGCCACAGAATCAGACAGGTGCTTCTGGGTGAGTCTGATCTATATCATTCCTTTTCGTGAGCAAACCCAAACGTGGCGGGCAGCCTGTCCAGTTATGGTGGCTGGCTTGGGGCGAACTAATTCACGAGTTTTGAACGACAATGATCTGTGCCCAATGTCTCGTACTGAGCAATAGCGCACTTAAAAAGCAGAAAATAAGACTAGGGAGGATAGCGACTTGCCTCCTCCTCAATGTATTCAGGCTGCAAACCTGGGAGCAGGCCCCATTGAATTAAGCAAGGCTTGCTTCCGATTAGACGTGATTAGCATTGCTCGGGTGCTTTAGGAAGTCTCTGACTGAAGTGGAAATGAATGCCTGCATCGCAGCCTTACAGTGCCAGCCTAAGTGGCTACTCAGAAGTAAGCCCTGCTGAGTTCAGAGGGATTCACTCCCAGGTAAGGAAATATAGGGTTGCAGTCTTAATTCCAGTTCAAATCAACGGATACCCTCATTATTTTGTGACTTTTGCATATCTGTCTGATAAATCCCCGGTAAATCCGGAATCCTATTTTAACACACTTCACTGCACGCGTTCTAGAAGGGCACGGGGCTGGGTCCCTAGCAAATGGGAAAGGCTCAGGCTAGTAAGATCTTGAACGGCCACCGGAAATGTACTTACTCGTGAGTAAGGTTCATGGATCTAATTATTAACCGGGATCCGCAGTCGGATTCCGCCTATGCATTACGTGGACTTACGTTCCACTAAACTGAGTGGAAGTTTCTCCCAAGTAAGGGTGTATAGGATCGCAGCCTTTTTTGTTTCACTGCATTTGGGAAAGAGAAAGAGACATCTTTACGTCCACACGTAATGCGTGGTCTCTTTGACTGACAAGTGGCTTTTGGTGCCCTTGTTGTCCCAAAAGGCAGTCTTTGATAAAGCAATTGCTTCTTGAGTCTTGGATGCTCCGGATTGAACAGTTACTTTGCGCTCTCCTATCCTGACGAGCCTAAATGCAGCTGCTTTAGGTTTCACCAGCTCCTAGCGGGAAAGTTCGCAGGAGAAGGGCTGCTCATTCCTAGCCTGAATTGCAATAAGCGGCGGTTTTAAAGAAAGACATAGAAAACTTTGTGCGAGGGTATAATTATTAATTTCCTACCCACACACCCTTTGGAAAACAACTGACATGGAAATCAAATATGCCTGGTTTACACTGGTTTACTCAGATTAACAGATGGTTCGCACGTACGCGGACACTAGTTGGTTCCGCCGCCTGTGATGACTTTCAGCTGAATGTGGAAACTGACATGGAGCGCAGTATGGGCTGGATCCGGAGTCAGTTTGAACTCCGCTTCTGTTGAAATCAATGGAAGCCTTAACGCCCAGTTAGTTGGATTCAGTAGGACTGACTTCTGAGTAGAAACGGTTAGGTTTGCAGCCTGCATTGAGGTCCCACTGAAATATATTGGGAAACATTAGTCTGCCACTGATTTCAACGGGATTCCTCTGGATCCAACCCCGATATGTGCGAGTTTACTTAGGGTGCAAATGTTTTAAGTGGTCTTTCTACTCTAGTAAATCAAGGATTTAGGCTTCGCATATTAATTCATACCGCTTGCTTTTCTTCCCTTGGTTGAAGATGGAGCGACTTAGGAAATTGTGTGTGTGTTTGTTTGTGTGTGTGTGTGTGTGTTGGCTTAGTCCCAGTTCTTATAAAAGAGTGAACTCCTTACTCAGGCGAAATCCAACGTAGATCCATAGTTAGCCTACCGCTCCCCTCCCGCCGTAAACGGTTCCGGAATAACAGAGGGGAATGGGGAGAGGGCGGTGGATTTATGAGGATGTGTGACGTTTTCACGTAGGAAAAAGGAAAATATAGAGTGATAGAATATGCTCTGGTTTTTTTTTAAAAAAACGTTTATTTATCTGTATTTGTTTTAAAAACGTGTCTCTCTCTCTGCTCGTGTGCAGCTAGTTTTCTAGGACCAGGAGCAGAGCGAAGTTCGTTTTGGATAGGAACGAGGCTCAGCTCAGAATAGTGGCCAAATCACACTTGTTGGCGCGCATAGGGATGCGATCTGTGCGGTGGGGAGGGGCGGGACTCAATGGGCTGACCCTGATGCAAATCACCCAGTTACCTCTTGACACCCCACCCGCTGGTTTAACCGTTTGGAGGCATCCCACGAAAGAAACACAATCGTGCTTTTTCCTCTCCGAGAGCCAGGATCGGGTCCTCTTAGGTGACGTTCCTCCTCCATCTGCTCCTTCTTTGAGAGTTTCAACCCAGTTCGCGGTTTCCTTAATTATAAGAATTATAAGAATTGCTCTTGCAAAAGTCTTCTCAGGAACCCGAGTTTAAAAGAGTCTCTTCCCTGGGCTTCGACTAGACGGGACCTTCCTCCACGTCAGAGAATGATGCCCGCGAAGTCCAGGCGGCCGTGTATTGGGACCTGCAATTGGTTTTGCGGATGCATGCAGCACCACGACGGGGTTTATCGATCCAGCCCGGATCGTATTGCGGTTGTTGGCGGACTTGGTTCGCTTATTCCATGTATAGACCACCATTTCCTTCAAGGAGCTCAAGGTGGTGTAGCGCATGGTCCTCCCGGCCCGCGCCAATTTTATATTCACAATAACCCCGTGAGGTAGGCTAGGCTGGAAGATAGTGACTGGCCCAAGGTCGTCCAGTGAGCTTCATCCCCAAGTGGAGATTTGTACCCTGGCTTCCTAGGTCATAGTCCAGCACTCTAACCATTACACCACACTGGCTCTCAACAGACTATGCAAGGGCTGGGAGTTATAACTTTTTTTTATTGCATCCCAACGAAGATCAAAGCACGCTTCCCGCAGACTTCAGATGACTAAACCAGCTGCTTTCTAGACACGTGGTCGTGCAAGAAAGAAACCAGGCACTTGAGTTTATGATGCTCCGGTGACCCTAATTTAAGTGGGAGCCGCTTGGGAATGGGGAAGGGTTTTCTGTCGAGAGCAGGATGATCTAGAGATGGGAGATTCTGCAGGTGCCCAGGAAATCCGCAGGATTCTCCTTATGACACGTAGGGATCTCACCCATTTTTTTTTAAGGAAGCGTTGTCCTGTAACCCTTTCCTAAAGCGGGGCGGGGAAGCGACCAGGAGGGACAGTGATCCTGTAACCTCTTAAAAGGAGTGCCGGTTCTCCGAGCAACATTTTTGTAGCACCTGCTAGGGATGTGTTCTCAATAGGACGGACGGTGGGAATAACTCTCCAATCAGGGATGCAGCTTTAAATAGCTTCCCTGCTTCCAGGGCATTTAATATGGGCATAATCTTGATGGGATAGCCCAACCCCCTTAACTAAATGCTTATTACGGACGCGTTTTTGTTTTGCTCTTCTCTCTCCCGAGGACCTTATGCCCGTCGAATGAGAAGTCTTATCCTGTTCCAAGTTACTTCCGCGTAAAGGATTGCGCTGTTGCCCCCCCCCCAGTACTTGGGTTGACTCCTTGCATAGGAACCAACCACGAAGCCCCCACAATAAAATATTTGAGCCCCCCCCCAAATTTGATTGGCATTCCTTCTCAAATGCTAGTTACAGGTAGGTAGCAGTGTTGGTCTGAGTCGAAGCAAAATAGAAAAAAATTCCTTCAGTAGCACCTTAAAGACCAACTAAGTTTTATTTTGGTATGAGTTTTCGTGTGCATGCACACTTCTTCAGAAAGCTTTCTTCAGAGCTTTCGTGTGCATTCACACTTCTTCTCAAATGCTGTGTATCATGTGATAGATAGATTATGCGGTGCGAGGCTTAGTGGGCCCCCACAATATTTTATCCAAGTTGGCACCCCTGACACCTTGTTTACCTCGGCTTCGAAGCTGGCGAAGGCCTGTTCCGTTGATGAACATCACTAGGGCCTGAAGCCCGAGTTGAAACCGGTTTACTAGGGAGTAAGCTTCATTGAGTTCCCTGGAGTTTGTGCCTAGATAGGTATTGCGCCGGGTATTGCGCCTTATTTCCGTGTGTTTGGGTGTGAGAACAGCCTCCTCCAACCGGGTGTCCTCTAGACGTTTTGGGCTGCTCTCCTGACCACTGGACGTGCTGGTTGGGGAGTTTCAGTCGAAAATATCCGAAGGGCAGATTTTGTTGTTTACACCAACAAAAATAAATCTATCCCGATGGACAAACATTGGAAATAACTGCTTCCCTTTTCTCTTGGCCCCAAACCCAAACAAGGGCCCTCCCGCAATACTTCGTCTGAACCTAACCTCTCTGGAACATTTAAGTTTAGCACGACAATCCGGTCTTGGCCCTGGAGTCCGTGGGGCGATGACCTGTGATCAGGGTGTGTCTGAGCATGTGCAGAAACCCATTCTCTCCCCTCGGCCACCGACACCCTTGGCGTTGGAGGTTGAGAGAAAGAGAGACGCTTGGACCCCAGCTCTTCGACGTTTGGAAATGCAGCTTTGCGCCGCCCCCCCCCCGCCCCCCATTTTCTGAACCATTTATCTTGCAATAGTAACGCCCGCTAGGAAGTGAGGCGAAACCCCAAGAGACACGCAGCCGTCTTCACCATGATCAGTTTTATTGCTTGAGAACCAGAATGCTCATTTCAAAGTGAACAGGCAAACATTACAAACTTTCTCCCAATCCCCGCGTAGTTTCTCTCCTCCAGCCTTACACGTGTCTGTACGGATACCAGACTTGGGGGTGGGTGGGTGAGGGGAGAGCGTGTGCGCATCAGTGACAATACCCAGCGATGGGGTTTCTCTGATTTTATCGGGGAGGGTTCCTCCTCCTCCCCCGCTACAAGTGGGATTGATTTACACCCCCCCCCCAAGGCAGCCTCCCGCAGCTACCGCCTTTGCCCGGTCCCTGAACTCGGTAGTGTTCTAAATTAAATCAATAAAGCCCTCCGCTTGTGTTTCATCAACAGGCTCGCTAATCGCCTTTTAATGCTTTATGGGGAGAGGGGTGACCTGAGAGAAATGGGGGGGGGGGCTGGGAAGAGATCCCAATCAGAGTGAAGATTTACAGACTCTTTGCCCCCCCCCCCAATGTCTCTCCCCTCTCCCCCAAAATTTCCTCCCTTAGCCATACTCAAAAATTGCTACCTGTCTCCGGGCTGAACTGCCTTTTTTGCATCTTCTTCCTCTCTCCAGCTAGAATACTTGGCACCAGAATTTGCTGCATAAATATGTGACTACAGTTGGCAGATGATGCGTGAGGTTTCTGGCTTTCTTCATATATAAGTACTGTATATATACACACATACATACACACACACACACTGGTGAAAGAAGCCCTTCCGTTGGGCTGGCAACTGGGGGAAGCTTGGAAGTGGGTCTCTCTGCTTGGCATTGGGCTCCACAGGGAGAGGGAGGCAGGTGTTCCAAAGGACGCCTCCAGGCTCCACCCCAAATCCCATGGTCTGCAACAACTTTGAGTAAGTAGGTGTAGGGCTGCTGTAAACCCTACTCACACTTCCAAGTAAACACACTTAGGATTGGGGTGTCAAGTCTGCTTTCCGTTCAAAGTAAATGTGTTTCAGGGTTGGGAGGGGAGAGATCCATGTGGATCCCAACAACATGCCATTGTTTTTGGAAGTTAAAACCTACTTGGGGAAAGCCCAGTGGGATTTACTGCCCCTTGATTAGTGAGGGGGAGGAGGAGGAAAGGCTATTTTGTAGCAGGAAAGACAAACGGTTTGTAATTATAAATTATTATTTCTATATCTGTGTATATATATCTCTATACACACTCACATACAAATATATAAATATATACACTTATAGAAAGCAGCTGCTGTTGTGTGATTCAAAAAACCATGGAACATGGCAGTATAGTAAATAACATGAGAAAACAAAAAAGTCTATAAAAATGACCAGGACAGAACAAAAAAAAAACCCACCCTGCGACCGTTCCCCCCCCCCACTTCAAAAAATCACAGGGACCATAAATCTTGGTTAACATACAATAATAACACACCAGGACTTCTATACAAGGCAAATGTACAAAATCCCAACCTGGCTTAAAGCTAGAGAAGGGTGATGAAAATTGTTTGTTTTTAAATGTTGAATATTATATATATTATATATAATTTCACATTGACAGACTTTTTTTAAAAAAAGAAGGAAGCAGAGTGAAGTCTAAAACACAGTACATCGCGGCAAACTAGGTTTTTGTTTTGGCAACCAGATTGTGGCATAATATATGCATCTCCATATAAAAATAAAAAAAACAAAACAAAATCCACAATTGATGTCACAGGAATATTTACGAGAGGGTGAGGTATGAGAGGTTTCTCTCTTTTTTAACTTGGGGCTCTAAAGCCCAGACTCCAAAGAAAATAGTGTATGATCAACAGCCTAAAATAAAATAAAAACAATAACAATAAAAACAATAACATGGCACGCTGGACTCCGGAGGATGAATAGAGCTGTCACTGTATAAGCGATGGGATGCATCTCAAGTCCTTCCTCTTCCTCCTCACTACAAGGAGCTTTCTCGAAAGATCTTCTCGTTTCGGAGGCATCTTTTCCCTGTTTGCAGAATTGATTGGCAGCTGATTTTTTTCTATTTTCTTTAACAGACTAAAAATTAAGCAAGTAAATAAAATAAAAAGGCCCCACCAAAAAATATGGGGGCTGGAAGGGAATAAATAATAATAATAATAATAATAATAATAATAATAATAATAATATTTTTAAAAGCCGCGAAAGCAAAGAGGGGAGAGGAGGAGGAGGTAAGGAAAAAAAATCTAATGTGATATTTACCACCACTACATCACTGCACGACACAACACTTGTGCACATTGGCAATAGGTTTACCTGCCCCCGCAGCTATTCGGAAGGACAGGAACACGGGCTGGAAGGAGGGAGAGGGAAAAAAAGGTTAGAAGGTGGAGCCCAAGCAGTCATCGACACCGCCTCCCGCCTCCCCGTGCCCCAAGCCAAGCAATAGGGCCTCCGTCGCAGGCACCCCGGCTTCCTCCTCCCCGATTCCCTCCCGCTTTGCTTCTCATGGGGAACACCGGCTGGATCATCCCCCGCCTCCTGGAAGGAGCCACGCGCGTCTTCCTTGGGCCCGCCCCGAGCTTCCCGGGGAGTAACCGCAGTGCCTTACGCGCAGCAAAGCAAGAGTTGCCGCCTTTTTGAACCCGCGGGCTCCAGGCCTCGGCGGCGAATCCCGCTGCAATGCGTGAGGTTTGGGCTGCAGTCGAAATGAAGCAGCCCGTCCCGTCGAACGCAGGCTTACTTTAGAGTAGGATCGGGCGGCTCTTTCGGAGCGAGCGCCACGTTACCGGGCTGACCTGCAGCCCCTGACTTTTAACAAGGTTTACTCAGGTCCATTGATTTCCATAGGACTTACTTTCAGGTATGTATGTATGTAAAACTGGGTCGGCGCCAGCGGTCCCCCTCTCCCTCATTTTTACGTCGGATGACAAACTAAATATACTCTTTCTGGTTAGCTAAAAAACGTAAGTCCTTCTAATATCCAAATATCAGTTCAAACACAGGGATAGATGTTCCTTGCCCAAAGGGGGCGATTCTTACACTCTGGGTCTGGATATCTAGGCTGCCCTCCTACACGCACCTGGAGTTCAGTGCGTTACCTCGGAGTAAATGCTTCTGAACGCATTGGCGCGCCCTTCTGCGTAGGATCGCGCTAGTGCAGGTCTCGCTATTTGGATTCGAGGAAACGCGTCTTTAAGACCGCAGGCTTAAGTAGCCATTAATGGGTTGACGTGCATGTCGAAAAGCAAGATCCGCCCAGGGAAAAGGGAAATCAGGTCTCAAGCCTCCTCCTGCTCTGCCCGTTTCTGAACGCACAGCCCACTCCAACGAAACCGAAGCGGCGTGGCTTTCGGATCCCTGACGGAGGCACTGGGGAAACGAAGCCTCACCGTTTGCTCGGAGCGCGCTTCCAATGGCGCTTCAGGCTGCTTTTACGCACTTTTGGAGTCGGAAACTATCCGCTCTGCCGCAACGCGATCAGGCGGACTGACAGCTAGGGACCGGGGCGTTGAGGGCTCGGGGTACTTGCTAACCTGCTGGTAGCGATAGGTCCTCATTTTCGGGTTTTAAAAGTGTGTCTAAGCGGGCAAGTGGCGCAGCGAGCATTATTTCAATAGTTTTGATACCCGGATCAGAAAATAAAAACGCAAGGGTCTTTCAGATCTGGGGTCCCCTTAACGCCAGGACACTGAACTTCACGCTCTTGATCTTGCCCCTCCCCTTTGAATCTCAACTCGCCCCCAATGAACAGAAAACTCCGAAAAACGGGCGCCTGTCTCCGCGCTGTACTTCCTACACGTGGGTTTCAACTTCCGATCGTTTGGTAGCGCCTTCCAGGCTCCCTAGCTCCCGTTTTCTAACCCGATCCTACGCACGTTTGGCGGAAAACCCCCCCAGCAATATTGATCCTTTGGAATCCTTTCAAGCAAGAGGGCATCTCTCCTGCAAAGAGCCTCCGCCCCCCCCCCCCACGCCCCAAGTCAGGCTGCACCCTAAGGAAAAGCGCCGTGCTTCTGGATCTTGGCCCGCCACAGACACGGGTTCATGCAGCTGTCAGAATGGGACGCGCTTACCTTGTGGTCCCCCATGCAGACATTTGGTCCAATATGGTCGTACACCACTTGCTTCTCATCGTTTTCTGACTAGGTAAAAGCATAAAAAGAAGCCCATAGTTTGGAGAGGCTTTGCACCGAGAATGCGAAGTCGCAGGTATGTAAATACACACAGCAGCCGAGGGGAGGGGAGCAGCTACACATCGACATCCGGGAATAAGGGCCGTTAAAATCAATAGATCTCACTGACAAGGAAATGTATTCAAAGTCGGTGTACCGCCCCCCCCCCCCAATGTTACTACTTTAGGCACAGATGGGAAAAGCCAGCTGGGTGAATGCCAGCTTCACATATATGCAAAGAATTGCAAGATCTGCTCCTAGGCATTATTAACTCACAACACATGCCTGTCTAGGAACATAACTCTTACCCTACTTAGGCAACAGGCCTAGGCCCACTTACTCAAGAGTAAACCTCACAGAATTGGCTGTGACTTAATTCTCAGTAGACACATGGGACTGAACTGTTAAATCTTGAAAAGCGAGTAAACTGCATTTGGAAAAATTTCAAAATGCAGCCACTGTAATTCTGATGCCTTTAGCAGGAAAGGTCTCCTTTCATTAGATCGTCATTGCACTGCAAGCAATTCCTACTTTCTCATTCCATATCCTTGTTGTGTTACTATTACAGTACAGTGGAACCTCGGTTTATGAACACCTCAGTTTATGAATTTTTGGTTTATGAACGCCGTGGACCCATCTGGAACGGATTAATTCACTTTCCATTACTTTCAATGGGAAAGTTTGCTTCAGTTTAAGAACAGACTTCCGGAACCAGTTACACCCATGCTTCGGGTTAAGTACGCTTCAGGTTGAGTACTCCGCGGACCCGTCTGGAACGGATTAATTCACTTTCCATTACTTTCAATGGGAAAGTTTGCTTCAGTTTATGAACAGACTCCCGGAACCAATTGTGTTCATAAACCGAGGTACCACTGTACATAGCCAAAGCCCAGCACATTTAAATGCCACTTATTTCAGTGACGACAATGAACGCAAGTTAACTCCTGTTAAAAAACAGGCCTTAAAAATGCTCAGCTTTGGCTTTATCAGGTCAGTAGTCAGAAAGAAACCTTCAAGGATGCAGCCGTCAATAGTGCTCTAGAAGGGGGTGTTAACAGATTTGAGCTGTCCCTCAGTTGCTACCATGTTTCTCCTAAAATAAGACACTGTCTTATATTTATTTTACTCAAGAAAATAAGCCTATGGCTTATTTTTGGGGGGTGTCTAAATTTTTTTTTTTATTGCCGCCTCTTCCTGCCACGGCTCGGCGCCCGGAACTGGCTGCTGCTGCTGAAGCACCGACAAAGCGCCCAGCAGCGCCGCGCAGAACGCCCTGAGCCGCAGGATTCAAAGTGCTACAGAGCACCGCTGGGTCCCGCTGGCTCGGGGCGTGCCGCGTGGCACTGCTGGGCGCTTTGTCGGCGCTTCAGAAGGGCACGCTGCTGGGTCCCGCTGGCTCGGGCCTCCACGCGGCGCGCGTTGTGGCTCTTCCCGGGTCCCGCTGGGTCGGGGGTCGGCACGGTACGCGCTGCAACTCTTGCCGGGTACTGCCGGGGCTTGGCGCGGCAGGTGCTCCCGCTCGGTCGGGGCTCCACGTGGCGCACGCTGCTGGGTGTTTTTGGAAGGGCAGCAGCATCTGGTTCCGGGCGCTGACAGGCATCTTCCTCTTCCATGGCGCCATCCAGACCTGCTCCCACCACTACGGCTTATTTTGGGGGTATGTCTTATATTTTGTCAATGCATGAAAATCCTGCCATGGCTTATTTTATAGGTACGTCTTATTTTATGAGAAACACGGGTACTGTGGGTCCAAATATTTAAGGGAGCACTTCTTTCTGTATCAACCTGCTCGGAGAGAGCCAGGCAACCAGCCTAGTGTGTTCAGTCTTTAGAAGTGCATCATGTCTGGGTTGATGAAAAGTGAGGGCCTACTTTGTGATGGCACCCTGAGTGTGGAATACCCCCCCCCCCAGAGGAAGGTAAGCCTAGTTTCAACACTGTACTCTTTTCAGTGCCACGTTAAAAGCAGGCATTTAAGATTATTATATCTTTACTTGTTTGTTCTTTTTATTTATTTGTTTTGGTAATGTTAAAGTTTGTTTCCCTGCTGCCCTGAAGTCACACTGGCCAATTAATTAACCAGCTACTTAACCCCCCCCCAAAAAACCCCAACCCTGTATTTTAATGCAGGGGACTCTGTTTCTACATTAATGAAGACTGGTTTCTCTTAGCTAGCTACCGAAGGCTGTAATCTGATGTACACTCAGTGGGATTCCCTACAGCAGGAATGGTGAACCTGTGGCCTTCCAGATGTTGTTGGACTCCAATTCCTATCAGCTTCAGTCAGTGTGATTATGGGATGATGGAAGTTGTAGTCCAGCAACAGTTTGCTCCATTCCTGTACTGTAATCTTTGGGTTGTAAGGCTGAAATCCTACCTGCTTTCCTGGGAGTGAACTTAATGCAGGCATAGGAAAACTTGGCCCTCCCGATATTTTGGGACTACAACTCCCATCATCCCCAGCTAACAGGACAAGTGATCAGGGATGATGGGAATTGTAGTCTCAAAACAGCTGGAGGGCTGAGTTTGCCTATGTCTGACTTAATGGGACTTAGTTCTGAGCAGGCACGGGCAGACTCATGCTTTAACTCTTAACGACATTTATGGAGCAGGAAATCACAAAACTAAATGCAACTTCTAGGCCAGTTTTAAATTGGGGGTGTACTACACAGCACTTCAATTGACATCCTTAGGCTCCTTCCAAGCTAAAGGTACTTGTCAGTCTTCACAGTTCTTAAACTCCTATTTTTCAAATCCACAATTAAATGCCTTAATCGATTAGGGGCACTGATAAAGTGATTAATGCTTTCAGCTCTAATCCTATTACCAGATTTCGTATCAACCCTGTTTAGATCTAATTAGGGTCTTCTGTTGCACAGAATTGGAAACACTGGGAAAAGGAAATGGATTTTAAACCCCACCGCACCCTACATGTGGTCTTTTATGGAAATATATTTTCCCCTCCATCAGATATATCAATAGCACAATATGTTTGGGATTCCCTATGATTTCAGCGGGGCTGGTTTTAAACCAGATATACTTAGGTATGAAGGCTGGAAACATCTGAATCAATGGGAGTCTTGCTATTTATTTAAATGAAATTTTGGATTTTTACATAAAAACGCCTCTCAAAATGAGAGGTGAAATGAACAATATCCCCACCGCTTGATTTATTTCCACTCTGTTCTACCCTGGCACTTTATTCCCTTTATCCTCCCCTCTTCAAACAAATAATGAAATCGACACAGCTTTTGCTACTGCATCGACTATTACATCGACCAACGCTGACCATCTTCTTTGTTTATCTAGCATAATCAGCCTGCTAAAGCAATCACTTAAGAGGGAGGTAGGGAGACTGACTCCGACTTGCAATTTCTCAGGCTGGTTAAACTGCGAGATAATTAAATCTGGAGCCCACACCCTTCTCCCCAGATCTTCCATGCATACATACACACAACCGCAGCTGTGCTTGCAAATAGTTTGCCATCCTCATTTATTTCTGATGAAAAACAGTCAAGCTTTCCCTCATCTGTAATCAGTCAAGTTTGACTGGGCAAGAACTTTATATATAAACAGGCGCATTTGGGACTATAAAGTTAAAACTGAATTATCTTTAATGCAGTAAGAAAACTTAAGGTCATATTTGCTTTCTAGCTTGCTTGCCTGGGAATCTATCTCTGTATCTATCCACACACACACACCCTCCCTAACCTTCTGCATTGTATGCACGAACACTTTCCAATATTTCAAGTTCATAATGCCACCGCCATCGGAAGTGGAGATACATTCATCAAAAGCGACTTGATAATTTACAAAGGCAGCGTCAAATTGTGGATTTTCGAGTGCATAATCTTTAGACAGATAAACAAATTACAGCAGCGCACAAGCAGAAACACGCTCCACTCAGCTGAGCATTCATTACGCCACGCTCTCAGGCAGCTCTGTGACTCCCGAGCAGCGGGCAACCTTTGGTGTGTTAGGGCTCAGCAAGCATAAAATAACATGCTGGGGAGGTAACCGACCGTGGCATGATAAATGAGGTTGTGCTAAAGCTGTTTACAGCCCCATGTCTGTGCAATCTGTAAGGAGCCTACTGCATGGAGCCTGGTGTTTAGGGCTCCCTGCTAATTTGGGCACGGCTAGAAGCTCTTGCCCTATACAAACAAATCTGCCCAAATCTGCAAGAGCTGAACTTGCTTTTTGGATGCGGTAGGGAGAAACACTGGGTGATGCTCAACTAAGTTTTACTCAGCAATGGACCTATCTTAATCATGTTTGGAAATTTAAGGGGGGTCCTACTCTTAAATGAATACCACCTTTTACTTCTACATTCATACAGCACTTTGAAAACTAGCAGAGTGCCTTACAATTTTGCTTGTCCCCATAAATCGACTGGGGATGTAGGTGACTATTATTCCCATTATACAGATAAGAGAACTGAGGCCAGGGGATAGTGACATAACCCAGTGGCTTGTTCTGGCAGGACTCCTGTGCAATTAACAGCTATCTTACCCACCTTGCAGAAGTTTAGCAGATGTAACTTTCACCGAATGCCCTGAAAATCTTTGTGTTAAAATTTCTGCCTTGCCTGCAGGCACTTTGAAGGCACTGAAGCACCACCAGAGTGAGGTTTCCACAGTACTTAATCCGACACTGCAAAATTAGCTGCCAGTCTAAACCCCCCCCCCCAGATTTGTGTTGCTCTACGCTGCTCTACACTCTTCAAAGATTACCACAATAAAGGACAAAAGTGGAAAGTGGACCTAACAGAAGCAGAAGACATCAAGAAGAGGTGGCAAGAATACACAGAGGAATTATACCAGAAAGATATGGAGGTCTCGTACACCCCAGGTAGTGTGGTTGCTGACCTTGAGCCAGACATCCTGGAGAGTGAAGTCAAATGGGCCTTAGAAAGCACTGCTAATAACAAGGCCAGTGGAAGTGATGATATTCCAGCTGAACTATTTTAATTTTATTTAAATTTTAAAAGATGATGCTGTCAAGGTGCTACACTCAATATGCCAGCAAGTTTGGAAAACTCAGCAGTGGCCAGAGGATTGGAGAAGATCAGTCTACATCCCAATTCCAAAGAAGGGCAGTGCCAAAGAATGCTCCAACTACCGCACAATTGCACTCATTTCACACGCTAGCAAGGTTATGCTTAAAATTCTACAAGGCAGGCTTAAGCAGTATGTGGACTGAGAACTCCCAGAAGTGCAAGCTGGATTTCAAAGGGGCAAAGGAACTAGAGACCAAATTGCAAACATGCGCTGGATTATGGAGAAAGCTAGAGAGTTCCAGAAAAACGTCTACTTCTGCTTCATTGACTATGCAAAAGCCTTTGACTGTGTCGACCACAGCAAACTATGGCAAGTTCTTAAAGAAATGGGAGTGCCTGATCACCTCATCTGTCGCCTGCGAAATCTCTATGTGGGACAAGAAGCTACAGTTAGAACTGGATATGGAACAACTGATTGGTTCAAAATTGGGAAAGGAGTACGACAAGGCTGTATATTGTCTCCCTGCTTATTTAACTCATATGCAGAATTCATCATGCGAAAGGCTGGACTTGATGAATGCCAAACTGGAATTAAGATTGTCGGAAGAAATATCAACAACCTCAGATATGCTGATGACACAACCTTGATGGCAGAAAGTGAGGAGGAATTAAAGAACCTTTTAATGAGGGTGAAAGAGGAGAGCGCAAAATATGGTCTGAAGCTCAACATCAAAAAAACCAAGATCATGGCCACTGGTCCCATTACCTCCTGGCAAATAGAAGGGGAAGAAATGGAGGCAGTGAGAGATTTTACTTTCTTGGGTTCCATGATCACTGCAGATGGTGACAGCAGTCACGAAATTAAAAGACGCCTGCTTCTTGGGAGAAAAGCAATGACAAACCTAGACAGCATCTTAAAAAGCAGAGACATCACCTTGCCGACAAAGGTCCGTATAGTTAAAGCTATGGTTTTCCCAGTAGTGATGTATGGAAGTGAGAGCTGGACCATAAAGAAGGCTGATCGCCGAAGAATTGATGCTGGAGGAGACTCTTGAGAGTCCCATGGACTGCAAGAAGATCAAACCTCTCCATTCTGAAGGAAATCAGCCCTGAGTGCTCACTGGAAGGACAGATCGTGAAGCTGAAGCTCCTATACTTTGGCCACCTCATGAGAAGAGAAGACTCCCTGGAAAAGACCCTGATCTAACTCACCGTTCCATTACAAAATAGTAGCAATATAGAAATCACAGTGACAGCCAACCAACTCTTTAGGCTACAAAGGCCAGCTGGAAGATATGTCTTTAACTGTGGGAGTCAACAGTATGATGATGCAGCAGCAGCAGCAGCAGCAGCAGCAGCAGCAGCAGCAACAACAACAAAAAAAGCTAATGCAATTCTAGGTTGTATCAATGGAAGTATACTGTCAAGATAAGGGAGGTCATAGTACCACTGTATTCTGCTTTGGTCAGACCACGTTTGGGAGTACTGTGTCCAGCTCTGGGCACTATGGTTTAAGAAGGTTATTGACAAGCTAGAACATGTGCAGAGGAGGACGACCAAGATGATAAAGGGTCTGGAAAGCAAGCCTTATGAGGAATGGTTGAGGGAGCTGGAGATTTTTAGCTTGGAGAAGACTTAAGAGGTGATACGATAACCAACTTCAAATACCTGAAGGAATGTTACACAGAAGATGGTGCAAGCTTTTTTCCTGCTGTTCCATACCCGAACCAATGGATTCAAATGAAAAAGAAAGGAGATTTTGATTTTAAGAGCTGTGAAACCATGGGATAGGCTACCTTGGAAAGTGGTGGATTCTCCTTCACTGGAAGCTTTTAAGCAGGTTGGAGGGGCATCTGTTCCTGTGTCTGACACTGGAGGTGAAACATAGCCATCATGGCTAGTTGCTGTTTGATATCCTTCTCCATGAACTTGTCTAATCCTCTTATAAAGCCATCCAAGTTGATGACCATCACTGCCTCCTGCGGAAGTGAGTTCCATAGTTTACCTATGCACTGTGTGAATAAGTACTTTCTTTTATCTGCCCCGAATCTTCCAACATTCACCTCATTGGATGTCTATGAGATTAGTGTTATGAGAGAGGGAGAAAAACTTTTCTATCCCCCTTTTTTTCATGCCATGCATAAATTATCATAAACTTTTACCCTGTTACTGAGTGGGGAAAACATATCACCAATGGGAGGAAATGCCATAATCAGGAACCTAAGATCGGGTAAGCATAATTGCTCCCCATCTTGTTAGCTGGCTGATGTGCAGAGTTCGGCCAGGTTCCCCAGGATATGCCTTCATGTGTTTACAGCGGGAGCGAGGATGGAGAAGCTCCCAGAAAAGAATAATGGGAGGGCATCTGGGCTGTGTTCCTAGTCTACTCAAATCAGGCTCATGAATGGGACAGTGAAATAATGGAAATTTCCTGGAAGTCGCAATTCATTAGAATGCAGTGCAGCCTCGTTTGTTTGAAAAGCCTAGGGGACGTTCAAAACATTTGGATAATATGTGGAAGTGCCATTAACATTGGATTGCGCCAATGTGGAATTATATAGAGCGCACACCATAAGGAGACCTGGATAACCCAAGATAAGTTAAGAAAGTCCTAAATGACAAAAAAGATTTAAAAATGGGCAGGGCAGAAGAGCATACCCTACTCTCTTTTTAAAATATCGGGTCATTCCCCCCCCCCCCCAGTGTTTGCGTTCTGTGGTTCTGTCCACATCCTTAGACACAGCTTGACCCCCTAACTAAACATGGTGACTTACCACAGGGCCTGTGGCAAATAACCTTGGAATAAGGAATGAAATGCTTAGCAAGCAACAGCCCAATGGAAGTGACTTTTGTAAGCTATCTTGAAAGGTTCTGGATGGAGCGTAGAAGACAGGTGAAATGATTAGTACACCAGTATCTGATAATCATTGGATTTTTGCTAAGGATGGCTGGGAATCCAAGGTGCGTAGGGTTGTATATCCAATGCTGCTGTTCCACTTGCACAGTGGGATTTTCACTGAACACCCAGTTGTTCTGAGCTTTCAATAATAGATCCTGATCTACAAAATGTGAGGGCTGGAAACTTGTTTAAAAATGAAACCATATGCCACCATATTTTCTAGCAGGTTCGAGGCAATTCTCAATAGTCCAAAAAAAGAGTCCTATGCTTTCAAGTCAGCCCCTTACCTTTAGAATCAGCTCTTTGGCAGAATGTGACATAAGGATCCTGTCACACCAAGCTGGGCATCTAGTGTTCATATACTGCATTCCCTGGCTACAATCTTCACTGTACGGATAGCTGTGGGGACAGGAAAACAGCAAACTCAAATGCAACATCTGTTAGCAAAAACTTCCAAGTTTTACCAGGCAAATTTAAGTAACAAAAACAAATACAGATGCTTTTTCTTTCCATGTTCACTTCTAATTTCTTGCAGGTTCCCCGCCCCCCTTTGTAATTGTATTGCATTGCAATTTGTTGAATTGTTTTATTTTTAAAACTCTATTTTGAAAGCCACCTTGGGAAGTTGACTGAACAAAATAGAAGTACTTTAAAATAAACAAACAGGAGTGCTTTTAAATAAATAGGCAGTACAACGAGATTGGGCTTCTTTTTGTTTGTTTATGGAATGATGTTATTTATTAAGCCACATGCTTAGTACATTTGTATGAAAAGTAAAAACGCTCGAAGGATGCATTTTAAAAAAAACAGAACAATAAATAGATAAGTAATTTTTAAGAGTTGAAATCTATTCTGCTTATTGCTAGATTGGGGAAAAATGGGATTATAGAGGTCTTCAAGATGAAGGTTTTAAAATAAGATTTGTGGGATTGAAACAAAATGCTTTCATGCTTGAAGAGAAACTTATTTACCATCCTACTTGGCATGATATTATGAAACTGAGATGCATAGCTCTCCACCAAATAGGTTTACAAGCTACACTGCCATTAAAAAGATTAGCCGTGGCAAACAGCCAGCTAAAGTATACTGAATGTATTGGAACAAACCAGTGAACTCAGTACCTTTTCCACCTCATCAAACCTAACAAGACTCATTTTCAAAACATATTATGCGAATTCAATTTGCTGCTTCACTGCCATACAGAAGTACAGCTTATTTTTGAGTGTCCAGGGGAGGCGTTGATGATGCAATATTCTTGCAAGCAGCAGCTTTGTCTGCAATTTAAGGGCTGACTTTTGCAGGCAACCTATTAATGTAGCTCTCCTTTTAAGTTGTGCATGAACCTGACATAACAAAGACTACTTTTATATTAGAGAAGTTGTACGAATCAATCATATTCTGTATTGTTCACCCCTTAATTTTCACAGTATTAACTCCCTGAGGTTGCAAGTGTTAAAACTTCACGCTGAGCACATACAGCTACCATGAAGCCCTAAACCAGTTTATATGTAGCCCATATATCTAATATATATAACCAATGCTATTCACGTTTCCTTAAATGAGCACTGCTTTTAGAGCAGAGACTCCCAGCACTTCAACTGGCTCTGACCACACAAGGAACTCTTATGGCCATTATTAACGGTAGACTTAAGAAATAAAAACACAGCTATGTTTGACTTTGACAAGCTGAGCAAAGGTTTACATAGGTGTTTTTGGGCTTCCTATTACTGACCAAACTGCAGGAGGCAGTGGAAGACAGGAGTGCCTGGCGTGCTCTGGTCCATGGGGTCATGAAGAGTCAGACATGACTAAACGACTAAACAGCAACAACATTACTGTGGCACTGTCCTGGACCTCTATGGCTTGGCAGCTTGTCCTCACCCATCTTGATTGGCTTGTGGGTCTCCAAAGATGCACACTTGCAACAGTCCTGACACATCCAGAGTAGCCATGGTTTTCTCATGGGTATTCTGGATAAATTGCTGTCCTCCAAAATTCATAACTGGGAGATGGTGAGTTACATGTGGTTCCCTAGTAGGGAAGAGGTATCATGGGTCCATGGTAGAATGCTTGCTTTGCATGAAGGTCTCAGATTCAACCCCTTGAGATCTCCAGTTAAAATGACCAGATAGCAGGGGATATGAAAGAGTTTGGTCTGAGATCCTGGAGAGCAGCTGCTAAAACTGGGCTAGTTGTACATACAGTGTATTTTCACAAGTTGTCCAATCTGCTATAAAACTTATTCCTTTGTTTCTGTGTTTTGCTGAGAACAGCTGAGGAAGCAATGAACAAGGTCTCTTACAGCAGAGTAAATTTTTGTGGTTGTGAGACAGCCAGGAGGAGGAAGTCAGTCCCCCACCCTCCCCATCATGCCCATGTCCTCCCTAGGGTCCTCCTACATATATCTTAGGTATGTGTACACATAAAAGCCTTCTTCCTGTATAAAATGAACACTTGGCTGCATTTGCACATCATGGTAAACCATGGCTCCCATTTCAAGTGGGAGCAACAGACCATGATCTCTGGCCTAGCGTTACATATGAATTGGGGACTGTGGTCGGATTCACTGCAAGCAAATCATGATATGAAGCCAAGGTTTGTTATTGGCTTGCCAATTGTGGTTTATCTGAAGAGAAACAAACCATGGCCTCAGGTTTAGAAGTAACGCTAAGCCAGGAGTTGTGGTTTGACTCTCCTAAGTGAGGAGCAAAGTGGGAGAGATTTCTGCATTCATGGCAAACCATGGTTTACTGTGATGAGATGACCTGGTTCCGCTTCTAAGAGGTTCAAAGCAATAAGAATTCTGGAAGAGCCCAGGTTTGTAACAAATCTAGGCAAATATCTGAATGCTAGGCATTTGGTACAATGGACGAACAAGACACCCAATTAAAGAAAACCATTTTCTAACCAAAAGGTTCATTTCACAACTTGGCAACTCCCATTAGGGCAGTTTCTGAGACAGGTCAAATGACTTGGGCTTTATTGTTGTCTTGCATAGAAACCGCAGAACCTTTGTAGGTCCATATTGTGCTGTCAAATGCCAATTTTGAACTTCAGCATTCCACTGCTCTTTAGAGAGGAAGATGGCAAAAGAGCGGCAAAAGAACTGCAAAAGAGCAAAAAGAGGAAGATGGCTATGTGACTAGCCCTTTTATAGGGCCTGCTAGGGTCACGCCCGTCTACCTGGTCACATACACAGGGAGGATGCTCCAGAACAGGTATGACAGGAAGTCCTTCCTTTCTGGAGCAACAGTTCCCTGTGTGTCCATTCCAGGAAACAGGAAATGTTGTATTTGACTGCTTCAGTGATATATCCCACAAAAACTACTGGAGATTTATATAGCTTGGAATTTGAAGATCCCAATGGTGTATATCAAACGGGATGATACATTTTATATTTACTTGATGTACCAAAAGAATTCTGATTTCATTTTGAAGTACTTTTGCAGGGTCAACATCTGGTGTAATGCCTGGTATAATGGACACACATCATGCGCCCAGGATTCTGTGACCATAAGAAAATGTCTGCTGTGCTTGAATTGCATTAAATGAATGAAGTCCAAATTGCTAACTCCTAAACAATTGGAGGAGCTGGAAAAAAAGAATAATGAGATATTCACCTTGATTCAAAGGAGATGCCACATTCTCTGCAATTTTTAAAAAAATCTTTTTGGACTCTGTGCACATCAGAGACCTTTGGAGTTTGGCCAAGACTGAAACGTACCTCCAATTAAATCACGGGATGGTTTGCTATTGAGTTCAGTGGAAGGTGACTTTCACCTATTGTCAACAATCCTGTGGCCAGTTACATGTGGATAACTTACTTTCAGAAGGAAATGATAGGTTTATAACTTGGCCTGCAACCAAGTCATAATCTATTTTAGTTTAGTATAACCCCCTTGCCCCCAAACAGATGTATTTTTAGATTTCAGGGAAGACTTTTGTTTGCAGATTCCAAAGGGATTCTGTTACACTGTCACCTTCTAATCTTCCTAGGATCATGGATTGCCATGGACAGGCTGCAGAGTATACATGCTATGCATTCTTCATAAGCAAGGTTCTGATTTTGTCTTAAGGTAACCAGGATGCTTGTTAATGCTTCATTTGATAGGATTGTGCGGCAAATGTGGAAAAAGGCCCTTTAAGAATAAGCATAGCTAGCTGTTCATAGCTAGACACCCAGTAAATATTACTATGCAGAGTGCAAAAAACCCCAAAGCAAAACAGATTCATAGTCTGTTGATGCAATCAGCTTCGTTCATTTGAAACATCTCTCTTAGGCAATGGCTATAATTAATGAGCCTTCATCATGTGCTCATCCTTTGCATCAGGTCAAGCTGTAAGATACACTTCTGTTGGAATTAAATTGACCAATCTGCACTGACCAAAAATGCTAATATTTCTGATCTCCTGTTAGCTAACTGGCCACAATGTGTATTTCATTTGAGCAAAATCAGGAGCGCAAACAAGGCTTGCAAACATAAGAGTTAAAGTACAATGAGTTAAACAGCTGCCGCTTGCAAATAGTAGAACACCACCATGGTGACCAAGCTAACAATCAGAGTCAAAGGTCACAATAAAAGAGGTGTGTATGTGTGTGTCAGGCAGGCAATTTGGTAGCAAAGGGTAAGGAGGATAAATACGTCCTGAATCATTGTTTCACATAGGGTCACATACAAAACAAAAACAAGGTAGAATTATTCCAAGTACAGTAGTAGTTTTTATAGGCTTGTATAGACCATTTGTTACGTTGCAATGAGCCTGCACAATTGCCTCTTGCTGCATTAGCTATTTCTAGTAATATCAATGCAATGGAATGTTTCCATTTGGGAAAAAGATGGCTAAGAACTTCGTTTTTGCTGCAAGATGGCAGGTTACTTCTCCTTACCCTCTCCTTGGTACATAAAATCTGCTCATATCCACACCGCACACTCATGAATTGCCTGGGTGACCGTGTCAACCTCAATGAATGTCAATGTCAATAATGCCTTTCCTGGATCCTCTAGGGCATGTTTAGTTAGTTGTAATGGCCATAAAGGTTGGAACAATAAATACCAACTATAGTATATTTAGCCTGCTTAGATAGGAATAAGAGAAATTAGTATGGCAATATCTTCAACTTTGGGTCCACAAATGTTGCTGGCCTACAACTCCCATCAGCTCTGACCACTGGCTACGCTGGCTGTGGATGATGGGAGTTGTAGTCCACAGCATCCGAAGCGCTACAGATTCTCCAGTCCTGTTCTAAGCGTACCAACACAGAAAATTAGGTTTACTTAACCCTTTTATGCTAGCAATAAGCACTTTACTAATCTAATATTGTGGCAAAAATGGATAGAGCCACTGTACAAGTCAACTTAACCATTCCTTGGCCGTTCATCATAGCCATTTTTAAAAAACCTCTCCGCCATTGCATCTGGAGTTATTGTAAGATTTCCTCCTACAGTGAGAGAGTTCTTGCAAAACCTGGACTCTGACAGCGCTGACAGGGGAAGTTTCCACACAGGAAGGAGACCAAGGAAACCAAGGAGAAGAAAATAAAACAGTTGTTTAATAACCTCATGCTATCACCGGTAACACACGGAGACTAAATACATCACCCAGGTTATGACAGCCCTGTTCAGACACTCATAATGGGCCTTAAATAAACAGGCAAGGAGAGGGGAGCATCCATGAGTGCTCTACACCTGCCCTTTCTTCCCCATTGGTATTTGCATCTTCAAGGATGACTTGTCTACAGCAAGGAAGCATCCTGTACTTGTGGAGGCTTCTGTGCATCTTGGAACCCTGATTTTCCTTGGGGTGCAGTTAAGAGTGCTTCTGCATGATGAATGCCTAAACAATGCTACTGAGAAAGACAAATTTGTCCGTCCCCCCGATCAGGAAAGAAAGGACATTGCCTTATTTCAGAATGACTTTGCTTTACGCTGTTCAGTGCAGCGCAGAGAAAAGAAGAAATGTGACGGGATAAAGCCCAAATTCTTTGGAAGGAGGGGACAGTAGGAAAATAAGCCAGTTCTCTCTACAGAATAGGTCTACAGAATATACTTCTGCTAGGAAGCTAGCAAGAAATCCAGACGAAAAATGCCACAGCTATGAATGAGATTTGACCTGTCATTCTTGCTTAGATGTGTCAAAGCAAAGAAATTGTCAGCGCGGGGTTGGGGAGAGGGGGTGCCTGCTGAAGGAAGGGGTTTGTGTGGAATTCACAAAGAGAAGAGAAGATATCTAAGACACGAACATATGTCCAACCAGTAAATTACATGACAGCCTAATGCAATGACAAACAAGAACAGGTCACTTTTAAGAGAATGATTAATACAGGAGATTACTGTGCGTGCACACTTATCTGAAAGCAAACCTTGTAGCTGGGTGTGAACCCCTGGCAAGTCAGCTCCTATCTCTGCCATACAACAGCTACAAGAATAATTATAATAATTAATAGAGAGAGGTGATAAAGTTAACAATTGCCCACCTGTATCATGGCCAACCACAATGTCCTTATTTCGTTTTTCACACCTACCACCTTTCCATAGTGATTACAGTCTACCAAAGACCTATTTTCAGCCTACCCTGCGCTTGCTGTTTGTTTAATGTCAGGGTGTCAGGTGACTGACAGAACCTACAGCGTTC
Source organism: Zootoca vivipara (assembly GCF_963506605.1). NCBI lineage: Eukaryota > Metazoa > Chordata > Lepidosauria > Squamata > Lacertidae > Zootoca > Zootoca vivipara. Next base: position 61,915,794 of record NC_083280.1, on the reverse strand, counting down.
AAAAGAATTAGTACAGCAGAAAACAAGAGTGTGTTTAAAATGAACAGGCCTCACCATTTGCTATATAAAAGACTCCCCCCCCCCCGGTCCACCAGAGGGATGACTTTTCGGTTGTCAGTGCTCACCAATAAATCAGAAGGGGGCTGTGCTGGTCCTTGTGCTGACAGGCATTCAATTGGGGCGGAGACAGGACCTGGCTAATAAACACATCCATCTTCTGTGTCAGTTAATGCCAACTCTTAGTGGCTTGGTTTGCATATACAGCTAAGCCATGGTTTATTAAGCTATGGTTTTATAAACCATGGCTTAACTGCCCAGCAGCTTAACTATAGTTTGTTTACTGCCAACAAACTATGATCTTAAACCATGGTCTGCCATTGGTTTATGAAACTTGCCTTAACTATGGATTACAGTCTTACGTGCAAACCCAGAACCCACCCTTAACCATGGTTGCCCTTCCCAACCAAGATGTTTACCAAGCTATAAAGTCTTGAATCAAGAGTAACTAGAAAACATGCCAAACCTTGGAGAAACCTTGTCTGTGGGACCAATTGCGGTTAACATTTGCTTTGTTAATAAAATCATGAGTTAAGCAAGCCATAGCATAGTTAATGTTATGTGTGAAGCAGGCCATTGAAAAAGAGAAAATATCATTCACACAGATGGTTAAGTACCTCTTGAAGGTCAAAAACATACACACAGCTTCAGTAGACAACAGCCAGTAATTAACATCACATCTTTTCACCATTAAGATAACAGTGAAAATATGGCCATGGGAGAATACTAGCATGCTAAGCTTCACTCTCAGTTCATGTGGGTTAATCAATAGATGCACAACAGACATCTCCTGTGTGTCCTTTTCAACTCAATTCTGTCTCAGAATGTACCAGGAGTCCTCTCTGCAGAAACCATTTAAAACCATTGTTCTTGAGAGCAGGTGCAGCGCTAGAAGGTCTGTTCATGTTCTGTTTGCCTTGATATGTAGTCTCTCATTTCTTTATGAAGAAGTAGAATCTACCAAGTGAGAGCTGGGAGGGTCCACCAACTTTTTTTGTGGCACAAGGGTTAAGACGCACCTCCGATAGAGGCTTTTGTATTTTGCTTTCTTCCACTTTTCCTCTCTGTTGTCTTTCTTTTGTGTATTTGTTTTGTTTTCTCCTTTTTATATGTTTATTTATATTTGTTTGGCTCTTATTGTATTGTATGTTGAAAAGTTTCAATTTGAAAAATTGAACAAAAAATGAAGAAGCAGAGTCTAAAGATCCCAGCGAATGGGAATCCGTAGGGTAACCGTGGAAGGACTTGCCAGAAAGATGGCAAATCCATGCCGACATGAGCAGAAAGGCTAGTAGCGCTTTGGGGTTGTAAATCCTCTTGTTGCGTCTTCAAATGAGGGCAATTTCCACAAGTGACTCTGAACTTCAATTCTGAATGTACGTAAATCAAATTAAATATAACGCAATTGATTAGAACATACATATGCCTTAACAACGATGGCTTTCTCTTTCCTTCTATATCTTATTTAAGTGCACACTGGCAACCTTTAAGAAAGATGCAATTTCATTTGAGAAAAATTTCTCGACTTGTGCTCCAATTTTTGGAGTGAAAACCAAGGTTCAAATGATCCAGGAGCAGAATAACATTTGGGCTGGATGTGAAGAATCCTTAGGTAGATGCTAATCTTGATCCACATAGCACCAAGCAGTTGCAGAGTCTCCAACCAACAGTGTAACTTCTTGCAATCAAACAGCAACATGCTGGAAAGTTCAGATACTATTTTGATGGTTTTCCTGATGCAAAAGTGGATGTTAACGGCCACTAGCACAGGGCTTACTTCATGTGTTAATTTAATTACTTGATTGTGTATTAATGGCCATGAAGAACTTAAGAACTGTTGATGAGACAGCTACAAATTACATATAATTTCCAAATTACTGTTAGAAAGTTTAAAAAAGCGAAAAAAGCCTTAAAAGCATGGTTTCAATCATAACTAAACATTAAAAGACAAGAATTGACTTTTTGTGGTGGTTTCCCCCCCCCCCCAAAGAAGCGATAACTTTTTTCAAATTAGAAGAAGAAGAAGAAGAAGAAGAAGAAGAAGAAGAAGAACAACAACAACAACAACAACAACAACAACAACACAACCCCTTTTTCCTCCTGAGAGCTAGAAACAGAAGGAAAAAAAATGTACTGGTATTTCTTACATGCAGGCCTAGGGACCTGCAATTCCACCTCAGCCCCAAATGAATCCTAGTATTCAAATGCAATGTTCAATAAGAAGAGACATCTAGAAACGTACTTCATTTCTGCTCCCTGTTAGATAATGATTCTTGACTAATGTTTTTTCATTGCTAAGAAGGGTTAAAAATGTCAATAACTATTTCAGCAATCAACAGAACAAGAAAGAAAGCACAGTATAACAAAAGCATCACTTTAGGATTCATAGGAGAAACAAACCACTACAAATATGTAATAATTAATATTATTACTGGGAAGCACAACATATATACTGTAGTTATGGATACTGTTTTCGGGGGATTTACAGGGGGTGGCAGCTGTTTTCAAAATCAGAGCAAGACTATTGAGCACGAGTACAGATTTTTTTCTTGTAGCATAGTGAACAGTCTAAGCAGAAATAAGAAAACAGATGAACTCTACCATTGCTCTGTGCAGACTCATATCATGAGCTCCTGTATTAGTACCTGAAAAACAGACTCCCTCTCTGCCCTGAGTTTTGTAGTGTTGGTCATTCTGCTAGTCTTGGAAAATAATATACATGTTTTATACGAAATAATTTGCACGCCACCTTTTGGCCTTAAAAGTGCCCCCGGGGAAGTTCTAACAATATATAGTCCAGCATATTTTAAACTTTGAAATGCTGCATATGCAGCAAATGAGCCAAATTTTCATTGCAATTGTATACATGTCTACTCAAAAGTAAGCCCTATTATGCTCAACGGGACTTACTCTGAGCGAAGTGTCTAGAGGACTGTTGCCTCAAAACCCTGTTGACTTTGCTGGGGGAAAAGCTAAGCATGTGCTAAAGCCTGCTATCAAAACCAGCGGGTTTTAAAAGTGCTTAGAATAGATTGTGCTTATTGGATCTGAAGGACTATAGCAAAAAGATCTTCTTTAAATTGCCTTAAACAACGTATAAAACTTGAATCCTAAACAACAGCTCCCAAACCAAGAAAATGAATGGATAACCTCAAAAGATTGCAAGTTGGTTTTTATGAATTAGTTTTGGGGAGGGGGAAACACCCCAAACCCTCTTGAAACACTACTCTCCTTCCCTCTCCCATTGCTTGCCAAAAGTCTAGGCACGCCATCGTCTTTTTTTATTCAGGTCCCAGCGTATTTACTGCCTCCTGTACCTAAACAAGTCATCTTGACTCTTCTTGTCAGACCACTGGCACTTCATCACAGCAGTGTCATGGCTCTCTGGCTCCAGGACTACCACTAACACGGGAAAGCCAAATTCATCACGAGGGTGTGCAGTGTTCAAAGCTGTCACGCCTGCCCTGACGGATGACTTCTTGAGGGTAAGTGATATGAATTTACAGCTTGTATCGCCTTCTTGAAACCAAAACGCAAGTCAGGGAGAATGCAACTTTCTTCAGGGTACATTTTATGCCGCTAAGAAATTTAAGAGCGCTACCATTTCTGGATGGGGTGACTGAGAATTCTCCTAGCATGAAACAAACTAAAAAAAATTCCTTCCAGTAGCACCTTAGAGACCAAGTAAGTTTGTCATTGGTATGAGCTTTTGTGTGCATGCACACTTCTTTAGATACTAGCGTTCTTCTCCTACGGTAGCATTCACCTCTTTCGCTCTGTTGGTTTATATACTCGTGATCATTTTGTAGACTGCTTTGAGCGTACTCAGAAGTGCCTTACAAATGTTTCAAATAAATAATGCCCCTTCCATAATTAGTAAGGCAAACCCGTTTGCTGCTGAAACCACACTTTATCCATCTTTAATGGCCAATGGAGATGATTACAGTGTGTTAAGAAGCAACTCAGTCATTGACACATTCTCTTTTCAGTTTAGTATTTCATTTACTTAGCTGGCAAAAGGATGTTAACTGACAAGGAACCAAAATAGTCCTTGCGTTGAAGCCCATTGAATTTGATGGGTCAATCATATTTCCAGGTAAGGGGTTAAGGCTGCTGTCGCAATTCCTGCTCAGAATTCAGAGGCTCTTATCACAACAGAGGCTCTTATCTGAGAGGAAGGATGAGAGCTTCCTCATCCAGAGAAGCTGTATCTTGGGGGAGGGAATTACCGACCTCTTTCAGCCTCTGTTCCCCTGACTTAACCCACCTCATGCCATCCTCCAGTTCCTCCCCCGTGTCCATCTCAGTCTGGCACTCTATGCCTGAGCCTGGCAATGTCTCAGGACTCATGACAACTGCAGTCTTAATCTATTGTGCACATTTGTCTTATGTAAGAAATGCATTTCAGTCACATTTCTTTCTTCTGCTGGGTAAAGGAAAGCCCTTAGAACAGGGGTAGGCAACCTAAGGCCCAGGGGCCGGATGCGGCCCAAACGTCTTCTCAATCCGGTCCGGGAATCAGCATGTTTTACATGAGTAGAATGTGTCCTTTTATTTAAAATTCATCTCTTGAGATAAAACATGTACCAGCTTTCCTCCAACTTCATTTGTTCATTATTCTTAATGATATTTCTATGGGTTCCTTTTCACCACAAGCAGATGATGAGAACTAAGAAAGAACATAGGAAGAGCCTGCTGGATCAGGCCAATGACTCATCTAGTCCATATCCTGCTCTCACAGTGGCGAGCCAGATGCCTGTGGGTAACCCACAAGCGGGACTCAAGCACAAGACCACTGTCCCCCCCTGAGGTTTCCAGCAACTGCGTTCAGAAACATTACTGTCTCCAAACGTGGCAGTGGTCTGTGTGTATGTTGGGAATTAGTATGGTAGGGACTGAGTAATGGGCCCCTAACAGGGGAAGAATGGAGGGTTGAAGGCACACAGAGCGGCAAGAATCCTAGCTTGCTACTAACACAGAGCAAATGGAGGTGGGGAAATCACGAGGACCAGGGGTCTGGGAAGGAGCAGAAGAATCAGAGCCGTGACATACGTGAAGCAGAGAGTGCGTCTAACAAGTTTATGCTTTGCATGAGCGAGGCTGGCAGGAGTTCCGGTGTGTGGAGGGCAGAAGCCCAGTGAAGAGGCCTTTCTCATTTAATGAGTGTGAAAAGGGTTTTTTTATCCCTAAAGCTGTTCCTTGTGTATTAAATCTACTTCTCTGAGGGTATATAAATACTGAGCTTAACAAAATGGAAAACAGCCCTGTGAAATTTATTAAGGTGTGCATTTTCCCTACTGGAAGTTAGGCCATGCTAACTTAAGAAATATCAAACCTGTTCTTTAGGAAAAGCAAATTCCTCTTTTATGTAGATAGTATACGCCTAAATATATGATGAGAGCTAATGCTATTTGGCACACATCTTCTAACTCTTATACAAAGGCTCCGAAAGAACACATTTGGGCTGAAATGCTTTGAGCTATTAATAACAATTCATCAGCATAATGAAATATCTTTCTTTTCGTTGGTTCCCTTAGCTGGATAATGATTATAACCACTCTTAACGCCGTTAGAGATGGTTTCTTGTGTGCACCAACACATGCATCCTATGCTTTTGACTACTCCACAATGAACATCATTTTTTTACTACTACAACAACAACAACAACAACAACAACAACCGTATAACAGAAAACACTTAAAAATATAAGCTTGTCATTCATACAAATAATGGATTGCCTAAGTTATCTTGCAAAAATATCTATTATATGGAAACTGAGTTAGCTGTTCTCCAAAAACAAGTTACAGATAAAATCTCCTCTGTTTGGAAGTTAGGAAAAATTTGGAAGGAGAGGGGATGCTGATAGGCAGAGATATATTCAACGCAAGGTGTTTAAGGGTACATTGTTACTTTTAAAATCTTAAAGAACTACCAGTCTATTACTACTTAAACTAAAACTGAAGTAAAATTATAATCCTAACATTAAACCTTCTGTTAATGTGCAATTGGCTCTGAATTCTCATTAGGCAAGAGTAATTACACCAACCACTTTCACTTCATTGTAAGAGTTCCACAGAGTATGGTGCAATATAGGTTATTTTTGCTTTCATCACCCCCCCCCCCTTTTAGGCAGGTATCATAGTAGAAACCTTTATTTCAGGGGGAAATCACATGCCTGTAGTTCTATAACAGCTGAACATAAACATGAGAAAATCCATGATGATAAGCAAATTTAAAGAAAGGAGAGCTATAAGACTTTTAGGCGATTAAGAATATTCATATAAAACATTCTGGCCTTAATCCAGAGGAAACTGAAACTACAGGACTGGATACAGTTACCTTTGCATTCCCAACAACACAAACTTTACAATGAATGACATTCTAGTTCTCACTTACCAGATTTCCAAGTGTGTTTAGAGTTAGGATGTTAATTAAATAAACGGCTTGCATACATATCTTACCTGGGAGGAAACGAAATGTCCAGTTCATATAATTTGTCTTTAAAGACTGACAGCTCTTTGTCAAATTCCAAAAGCTAATGGGGGGAAAAAGAAACCAGAATTAAAACAAATAAACAAATAAACCTTTGTTTTCTTCAAAAAAGTGTAATTGTTGAGTACATTTTAAGCTGCAATACTTACACCGTGATAGGTTTGAAGCTATTGTTAATGTTTTGCTTTATGATGCTGTTTTGTGATTTTATTATTTTATTCTACACTGATTTAGGGAATTGTCATGAAAAACGTAAATTTTAAAACAAAATAAGTGAAGAAAAGAAAACATGATGCTGGATTAAAAGTTTTGTGAACAGGTCCATCATCATCATCATCATCATGCTGAGAAAAAGAAACAGCAATGAGCATTAAAACACACACAATATGAATTTCTTATGAATGCTCAGAGTGTTCAACTTTGCTATTATACTAGGGGCCCACCATGTGGGACTTTGCTCAGATTAGCTCAGAATTGTTAAAGAAGCACTAGTTTTACTTTTGAGGAGGTAAAACTAATCAGCTGTTCAGAATATTAATATATAGCAAATTAAGATGCTAACCAATCAACAAAATATGCTCATATGGTGGCAATATTAGCTGCTGTACTCTTCTGCCTAGAAAAGAAGTTATGATAAAAACAAGAACCCAAACGGTCACCTTAAAATTTACCTGCAAAAAACAAAACAAAACAAAACCACAAGGATATGCAGAACAGCCCCATTTGACCACAAAAGCAAGCAATATTCCTATTCAGCTATTCTGAGGCAGTCACAATATTATTTATGTATCACTTGATACAACACCTGATTATTTATAGAGTTGTGTTCCTAGGCAGCAGCAGTGAAGACACAATACCAGAGACAGATATTAAGCCAGCTTTAATGTACCGAAAGGACAAAGTTGTTTCCCTGCAGATTGCCACAAAGAAAGGAAGTGTGTAGCTGAACATTGTGCTCCGAAGCCAAAAAACAAACACCCTCCTCATAAAAGCACAATACTAGTAGTCTATATTTCAAGACAGGAACTATCTTGATGGGCATAAAAAATAATATTCGTCCGAGAACCAAGACCAGCGTCGAGTCCGATGTGCAAATGAACCTATAGTGCTACCGATCCATTGCTGTAAATGCCACTTTCGGTTTTGACAAGCATGCCATCAAAAATAGCTCTCCTTATAGAGCCTGCGTGTTTACTCCCTGTTCATTAATCATGTCCCAACTCACAGCTGTGCTGATACCATTGTATGAATGGCAGAGGTTTCCGAATGAAATTAGATTGTGTTCTTCTTTCCCCTCCGCTCTGTCATAAATCATTCCTGAAATGTGCAATTAGCAGCTACTTGTACACATTAATTATCTGTGTGAAAAGCAGATACCTGAACCACCTGCACAACTGATTAGCTACCCTCCCTGTGGCCCACCCATTTTGTCTACAATCTCTGCAGCGCCACCAACCACCTATCGAGGCGGATTTTTGTCGTACGAATATGTGCCCACAGGAGCATGAAATGCCACTCCTTCCTTTCTTGCATAGCTCATGCCAAGGAGGAAAAAAACCAGAGAAATGGTTTAAGATGCTTTATATATTTTTAAAAAACAACCCTTATTGCAAATGTGTGCAAATTATAAGAACTTTAAGGCAAGCAATCTACATCCAAAAGCAGTGTAAGAATTATCTAGTCCCCGAGGGGCCATAAAAACCACATGGACTTTGATTATGGGACTTTGGAATAAAACAAACAAGTCACTCTAGATCAGGCATCCCCAAACTGCGGCCCTCCAGATGTTTTGGCCTACAACTCCCATGATCCCTAGCTAACAGGACCAGTGGTCAGGGATGATGGGAATTGTAGTCCAAAACATCTGGAGGGCCGAAGTTTGGGGATGCCTGCTCTAGATGATGATCACACGATGGTCTGGTTTACATGCACCAGCTCATGGATTAGCACGAAGACACGAGCCTCAAGCTCCTGAGAAGAAGATTGCAACACTGCTTTACTCCTCCCAACACACGGTTTCATGTGTTGTTTGAACCTGGGTTCATGGCTTAGTTCAGGCTTCCTCAACCTCAGCCCTCCAGATGTTTTGAGACTACAATTCCCAGTATCCCTAACCACTGGTCTTGCTAGCTAGGGATCATGGGAGTTGTAGGCCAAAAACATCTGGAGGGCCGAGGCTGAGGAAGCCTGGCTTAGTTCTCCCCAGACTAGCCCCAAGCCAATACCAAGGTTTGTTCTTAGTTTACAGCTCTTTGTTACTCTGGAAACAGCTCAGCTCAGCCTTAGGGTGGCTCAGCAGCAAAATGAGTGGGGAGGCGCAAAGCGGCCCCAATGGTAAATCCACTACAACTCTCCGGCACAATTTTGTTTAGGCAAGCCTACTCAAGATATGTAGAATGTTTACTCTCTTTTCAGCTCATCACTGATTTTAATGATTATGTGAATGTTTTAAATAGCTGATAATTTGGTTTCATTCCTTTCGTAGACTGCTTTGAGAGTTTCTTTCTTTCTTACAATCGAGCAATATAATATATAAATTGTATGAAATAAATAATGTCCACCCTTGGACTTAGTGTGATATGCAAACCCGGCCATTATAACAGTTGGGGTGAGCTGTGTTTCTCCCAACAACCTTAACTAGTGTTTCCACTCAACTAAGGTTTGAAACAAGTTCAATGCAATTAGCCAATGCAATTCTGGGCTGCATCAATAGGAGTATAGCATCTAGATCTAGGGAAGTAATAGTACCACTGTATTCTGCTCTGGTCAGACCTCACCTGGAGTACTGTGTCCAGTTCTGGGCACCACAGTTCAAGAAGGATACTGACAAGCTGGACCGTGTCCAGAAGAGGGCAACCAAAATGGTCAAAGGCCTGGAAACGATGCCTTATGAGGAACGGCTTAGGGAGTTGGGTATGTTTAGCCTGGAGAAGAGAAGGTTAAGGGGTGATATGACAGCCATGTTCAAATATATGAAAGGATGTCATATGGAGGAGGGAGAAAGATTGTTTTCTGCTGCTCCAGAGAAGCGGACACAGAGCAATGGATTCAAACTACAAGAAAGAAGATTCCACCTAAACATTAGGAAGAACTTCCTGACAGTAAGAGCTGTTTGGCAGTGGAATTTGCTACCAAGGAGTGTGGTGGAGTCTCCTTCTTTGGAGGTCTTTAAGCAGAGACTTGACAGCCATAAGTCAAGAATGCTTTGATGGTGTTTCCTGCTTGGCAGGGGGTTGGACTGGATGGCCCTTGTGGTCTCATCCAACTCTATGATTCTATGATTCTAAGTTTCCCTTGTTTCCCTCATTAGCCTTAACCATGGTTAATGTTAGTGCAGCTGTAGTACAAAACTGCAGTTAAGGCTAGCAGTGCAGGGAGACTCTTGGGAGAGGAGAGGCGCTGGAGACAGAGAGAGCAGGCAGTCCCATCAGAGCGGTAGAACCAACAGTATCCAGAAGTCTTAGATCTGCATCAAGTCCTCTGATTTCACAGCCCTTTCTTTGTATATGATACTCATTCTGCAAGTGTTGATTTGTGATTCGTTCAACCATAGTACAGTAGATGAGCAGGTGCTCCTCAATACATAGATAAATGCCTTGAGCTGATAGACAAAGCCCTGCAGATACTGCCTTGTTTTTGTCCCAACAGTTTGTGAACACTGCACAAGCCCAATGGGTGCATTTCAACAGGACACTGTTTTTTTGACCCATAATATTCAGTTCATCTATTGAACTGGTGAAGTGCCAACATGGTGTTTACATATTCACATGTGTGTTGTAATATGACTAATCAATAGCATCTATTAGCAGTTGTTTAACGGAAATGAAGAGTGAAATCCTGTTTGTGTCTACTCAGATGTAAGTTCACTGGGTCCAATGAGACAAGTGGGTATAGGACCACAGCCTCATGAACATATGGTGCAAAACTGCCTTTCAATACAATTATGAGGGAGAGAACCAAAAAATAACTAGGCCACAGTCCCAACCCCACTTACCTGGGAGTAAAGCCCATTAATTTTTTTGGAACTCCTGAGCAGACATGGCTTAGTGCAGGGGTCAGCAAACTTTTTCAGCAGGGGGCCGGTCCACTGTCCCTCAGAACTTGTGGGGGGGCGGATTATATTTTGGGGAAAAATATGAACGAATTCCTATGCCCCACAAATAACCTAGAGATGCATTTTAAATAAAAGGACACATTCTACTCATGTAAACACACCAGGCAGGCCCCACAAATAACCCAGAGATGCATTTTAAATAAAAGGACACATTCTACTCATGTAAAAACACGCTGATTCCTGGACTGTCCGCGGGCCGGATTTAGACGGCGATTGGGCCGCATCTGGCCCCCAGGCCTTAGTTTAGTTTGGGGAGCCCTGGCTTAGTGTATGTTTACAAACTGACGGTTTTGAAGCATTTATGTGAGGAAAAATTTTTATCTAAGAAGCGAAGACAAAAGAACATTCTGAGAAAGGAGGGGTGCTTGCAAAATATAAAAATGCAAAAGACAGAATAAGCAAACAATGCTTCATGGAACACAATGGTAAAGAAATACTCATTGAGAATTCCAGAAGCCGGGTGTGTGTGTGTGCTAAATAGCTGCATTGTCTTCCTAGATGAATTCAAAATATCTACAGTGTGTACATCCAGTTTGCTTTGTTATGACAATATTCAGGATCTGACAGAAAGGCCAGGGCCTACAGAAGGGTTAACGGTGGTTCAGACACTTAGCTCCCAGCTCTTTCCTCAGTAACAGCCGCAGACATTTCTGACATTTTTATGTACTGTGGGTGGTTGCTTGCTTAGTTATGTGCTGTGTATTGCAGAGGAGCTATTGATATTGTTGTGACACAGATGACAGATAACAGGAACACAATTGTGCTGGCAGCCTCCTGTAGCCTCTCCCAACTCTTTAAGGAGCGGGGACATCCTTACAGCTGCAATGCTGCTTACAAAGCCCAAGCGCCAGCTGCTGGAGGGAGCCGATAGGCGTTCTTACTGTTATTATTTTGGGCAGTTCTAGTACAGAGAAAGGAAAGCTCAGGCCCAGAAGCCAAAGTCTATCTGTCTGGCTCTTAGGACTCTCATTGAGCTGCCTCTTCCTGCTCAGCCACACGCCCCTCTCCAAATGTCAGCCGAGCGTGCAGTGGTGGTGACAAATAAAAATGTCACGTCTCGGATTGTTAGGAAAGGGATCAAACATAAAATGAACAGCATCGTGAGGCTGTATGAAATTTATGCCGCTGCCATATTTGAAGTACTGCGTATATTCCTTCTTGCCACACAGTGCCTGTTCTCAGTAAGCCAGGAGTCATCTGTACTTTAGAACTCAATAACTACTGTACTTCTCCCCATATGAACCGGCTCAGATCCTGCAACCATCATCCTAGGCCTTTCTTTGTAGGTCATCTCCATGAGAGGTCCAGGAGGTGGCAACATGAGAACGGGCCTTTTCTGCAGTGGCTCCCCACTTGCACAATGCTCTTCCCAGAGAGGTTTGGCTGGTGCCGGCATGACATAGCTTTAGGCGCCAGGCAAAAACATTCCTCTTCTCCCAGGTCTTTGGCTAATTAAACAATCTATGGCCTTTTAAAGTGTGTGTGTATGTTTTTTTTAATTGTTTTTGTTTGTTGCTGTGTTATGTATTTTTGTGTTGTTTATATTCACTGTGTTGAAGCATATTATTTACGAGGGAAGGCTGAATTATTTTGAGTGCTTTATTTAACTTAGGGGAAAAGAGACAATTAACAGCACAACCCTATGCATGCCTACTCATAAGCAAGACCAACTGTGTTCAAGGAAAGTGTGCATTTAGGTTTTTTTGGGGGGAGGAGGTCCCCCTAGAAACACTAAGCAGGTTATGTGTTTAAAAATTTGGTTGATCTTTTTCTCTATCGCTCACGACAGAGGTACACACACACACACACACTCTTACACACCGTGTGGGGAAAGTTACATTTTCCTCCCACTCATGAGATTTGAGAAATGAGCCACCCTGAGGAATTGATTGGCAGTAGGAAAAAAAAGAAAAGAAAGAAGACTTTCTTGCACAATGCCTAATTCATTTATGGAATTCACTGCCACAAGTTTCGGTGACGACAACTACTGGCTTAGATGATTTCAAAAGGGGATTAGACAAGTTTGCAGAGAACAAATCTCTCAATGGCTATAAGCTGTGGCGGCTATAGGGTAACTCCTCATTCAGAAAGAGTATCCATTTGAATAACATTTTTTTCTGGGGGGAGTGGGCAATATAGGAGGGCTGGTGCCTTCCTGTTCTGCTCGTGGGGGCCTTCGTGAAGTGTCTGGCAAGGATTCTGGAGTAGATGGAAGCCTGGTCTGATCAAGCAGGATCTGACCCTGAAATCAATTCCACCCCTTGAATCCTTGCAACCAGAGCATAAGGCTGCTATTATTAATGTACAGGTACCGTAAAACCATTTTCAAAAGCCAGCTATGTGTTATGTTGCAATGGGGGTGGGGGTGGGGAGCAGCTTTATCTCACCACAAATAGCAATTTTGAGCACAGGAATGTAAGTTCATACAGCACACACCACTTGGCCCTGGAGTGTGCAATATTTTCCTCGCGGAAATCGCAAATGGCTCGGTGAAAATCAATATATTCTGTTTAGTTTACTCTACTCTTCGTAACGCCATTCTTGAGAAACAGCCCTTTCAAGCGTAATAAGGAGGTGGCGGCACTGGGGCAACTTAAGCGAATGCATTGCAAATTTAATGATGTAGCTCCCATGTGATGCAGGAAACAGGAAGCAGGGTACACATATTCTAATACAGGGGTCAGCAACCTAAGGCCCATGGGCCAGAAGCGGCCCATGGAGGTTGTTTGAGCAGCCCCCGAACTGAGCTGCCTGCTCATGTGCTGCGCTAAACCGGTGCGGCGCAGCGCAGCGCAGGACTTGCTTCTGCAGCGCTGGAAATTGTGTCATGTGCAGACCCTGGAAAGCAAGGGCGCACACACAATCTGGCCCACAGAGGGATCTCCGCGGGACCGATCCGGCCCAGGCAAGATAAACCTTGCTGACCCCTGTTCTATTACATGTTAAGCCTATGGACTGTGACAGACTAAGATTCAAAGTTGATCCACAGAAATCAATAAAGAGTTAGCTACAAATAAGTTAAGTTTATTGGTTTTAGTGGGCCTACTCTTAGAGATGGATTAATCGGATACAGCCCTACAGGTGTAGGTTTCAAGGTCAGTGGTCTTAATTCTATGACATGCTGGGATGACACATTAGTGTATGGAATTGTGCATCCTGTTGCACCCAGTGCCAAGGCATAACTTTGCAACTACCGTACAGACAGCAACAGCAGTTAGTGTAGTATCCTCAATGCCTCCGAAGGATGGATGTACAGTACTGCATGGGACAAATCACCGATGGCAGGCTGGTTCTCAGTAGCATGCATTATTTACTTGGACAAGACCTTTGGGTGCATTTGGAAACACAGATTGACTTAGTTACAGGTAGGTAGCTGTGTTGGTCTGCCGTAGTCGAAACAAAAGAAAAAAAATTCCTTCCAGTATCACCTTAGAGACCAACTAAGTTTGTCATTGGTATGAGCTGTCGTGAAGAAGTGTGCAGGCACACGAAAGTTCCCTGTTTCTCATATTTTAAGACATACCCATAAAATAAGCCATAGCAGGATTTTTAAGCATTCAAGGAATATAAGCCATACCCCGAAAATAAGACATAGTGATAGGCGCAGCAGCAATGCCGGCCGCGGCAGGAGGAGGAAAAAAATAAGACATCCCTTGAAAATAAGCCATAGTGTGTTTTTTTGAGGAAAAAATAAATATAAGACATGTCTTATAATATGAGAAACACGGTTCATACCAATGACAAACTTAGTTGGTCTCTAAGGTGATACTGGAAGGATTTTTTTTTATTTTGTTTCGACAGATTGACTTGTGGGAAACCTAAAGGAGGAGGTACAGCGCTTCTCTATGAAGGGTGCCTAAGGTTCCACTGGAGCAATAGACTTGTAGTTGTTCTTTTATGTTCCATTATTGCCAGTGGTCCTTGGTGCACTGCTTACAGGTGGCTTCCAAGACCATGATGAGAACAGGAGAAAAACATGTACAGACAGATGTTTCCCCACAACACATTGAAGAAGCAATCCACTTCTCAGTTTTAAACAGAAAAAACCAGCTTGTCTCTTTAGCAGCTACAAGGAAAACTTAAGAAACAACAGCCCTTGGCTGCTTGAAGATTTCTCTGTCATACATGCACATAGCTTCACTGGATCATGGCCATGAAAGAAAAACACAGCAGTTGGATTTTAATCTCTCTCCAACAGTAAGAAAACATGGTGGCTCACAAACAACAAGCATACCTAAACAGCAGCTCTTTGCACAATAAAGGTTAAAGAGCCATGGGTCGAGAGCCCAATGGTTCTTGGTAGTATGGAGTCACATCAGCTAGTCTTTCTTTCATTACCTGTCACGCCAACAAGTTACAACTGTGGTATCTTAGGGACAGTGGGCTGCTTGAAAGTCTTTCTACTCTTATGAACCAAGGACAAGCTATGGGTCTACTGGAGTATTTGCCTAGAATATAAATGTACACAATGATTACATTTGCATTTGAAATTAACAACCTGAAATTTCAAATAGCTGGAGAAAGAACACAGTCTGAATAGTTAAATAAGATGTGTAAATATTGCTTGCTTAGGCTCAAAGCAAAATAGCTGCCCTGAAAGTGGGAGGCAGGGGGCGGAATCACTGTCCATAGGGACGCTAGTATAAGCTGCCTTGGCTAAAATCACAGAAGTATGAACCTTTTATAAGGGGGCAACTTAATTCAGTCATTGGAGTAGAACAACAGCAATTACTCATCAAGACCTACAGACCAAAGTCAGAGCATTCTTAGATCAGGAGGTGATATTAGCAGCATTTATCAAATCTATCTGCAGGAACCACCAGAGAATTCACAGCTGCGGAAGGGAAATGAAGTTTCAGGAAGAACAAAAACACA
Organism: Zootoca vivipara; assembly: GCF_963506605.1. Taxonomy (NCBI): domain Eukaryota; kingdom Metazoa; phylum Chordata; class Lepidosauria; order Squamata; family Lacertidae; genus Zootoca; species Zootoca vivipara. The sequence continues at coordinate 61,900,256 of NC_083280.1, read as the reverse complement.
CTCAACACCACAACTACAAGAGAAGATCTAACAAAAAGTAGTCATGGAGATTTAAAACACTGGAATGTGGACCAAAGAATTTGTCATTCTTGTGTGATTCAAAGAAATTAGTGAATGTGTATTTCTAGTACATTCTAGTGCCAGTATTTCATTGCCCCTACTCTAATGGATTTGCTATGCATTCAAATAAGCACAGTAAATCAGATATTATCTTCAACACGAAGGAAGGGAGGAACAACCTGAGGTTTATTCTAAGTCCAGTCAGTGTTATATCTGCACCACACCCCATATATCGTACTCCTACCTGGTGCCTTGTGACACCATCCAAGCAGGTGACAACTAGCATCACTAAAGGAAAACCTGAGCATGGTAAGCTGTGTTTAGAAAGGAGCTCCAAGGCATCCATTATGAGTTGCAGGGGGCATTAAAAAATTCCCATCTACTTGTCTCTCAAAATTATTTTCTATACAGTCCCTTCTGTATGTAGATCCTATGGACTCACTACAGAAAATTATGTGATACAGAAGTTCAATCTACGTTCTTCTCAATCCTCCTCTATGTCCTCTCAACTCTGCTTTTGTGTCCTCACTGTAAACCAGCTAAGGTAGGGCTCACAGACTGACTGGCCAGGCCTGTTCTTACTTCCTAAACTAAAGATAGAGTGTTTGAAAACAAAGCTACAGGAAGAGGGGGGGGGAACCAATCAAATCTGAAATTGTGGAAACAGAAGTCTCAAAATTCCTGTATTGCAGGCAGTTGGACTACTACATGATCCTCGGGGTCCCTTCCAAGTCTATGAGTTTATGACAAAAATTAAGATGCAGAGGCACCCCAAGTTAAATCTTCCACTTTATGTTAAGGAAGAACTGACCACCTACTTTTACCTGTGCTTCCACTGAACTGCCTGGAGGTTCAGGCCCTTGAGATATGCTCTGCGTTGTGGCTTATTCCCTGAACGCGGGTGTCAATTTGGTCATTGGATTTAGTTATTTATTTATATTTTTTTCAAATGAAAGCAAAAGCAAAACGTTACAGAGCTAGACAAGTGCCTCCATATGAGCTTGTATGAATTGAGTTGCTGGTAGTCAGCACTATAAAATACACCTGGGATGTTTTAACAGAAATCGGGGAAAGAAGACTTGCATTCTACAGGGGATACCAAACTATCAGAGATTCCTCCAGCAGTGGGAGAAGTTCCAGGAACGCAGGAAGCTAGCTGCCTTATACCGAGTCAGACCACTGGTCCGTACCATTCAGTATTTATCTGCACCTAGGGTGAGGAACCTGTAGCTCTCCAGATGTTGTTGGGCTCCAATTGCCAGCAGCCTCAACCACCATGTTTAATGGTCAGAGATGATGGGAGCTGTAGCCCAGCAACATCTGCAGGAATAGAGATTTCTCCCTCCTTACCCTACACTGACTGGTAGCAGCTTTTCAGCATTCTAGACAAGGACCGTTCCTAGATCTTACCAGGAGATGCTGGTGATGAGACATGGCTTCTGTTGCATGGCACTGAGCTACAGCAATTGTATGAAGGAGGACCTGCATTCCTTCATCTGCCCTCTCTTCGTGAGATTCAACAACTACCAGACTTTTAGAAGACACCTGAAGGCCATAGCTGCCAAGTCTCCCGTATTTCCCGGGAAAACCCCGTTTTCCCAGCTGTTCCCAGCTGAAAAAACGGTTTTGTCCGTCCCCCCCGGTTTATTCTGGTGCGGCGGCCATTTTGGGACTGGGCGGAGCATGCTCAGAAGCGACTTTTGATGCAGCTCTGCCCAGTTCCAAAATGGCGGCAGCGCTACTTTCGTTCTGCTACTTCCGGTCCGGTCCCTTATTTCTCTGACAGGAACTTGGCAGGTATGCCTGAAGGCAGCCCTGTTTAGGGAAACTTTTAATGTTTAATAGACTATTGTATTTTAATATTTTGTTGGAAGCTGCCCAGAGTGGCTGGGAAACCCAGCCAGATGGGTAGGGTATAAATTAACAACAACAACAACAACAACAACAACAACAACAACAACAACAACAGCAATTCAAACCCACAGCCTCACCTTTACCAGCATGGCACTCTGACCTGTTGAGCTATTGGCCGAATAAGGTAGCTTAGTCCTCCATTTCCACTACCTGCATTATGTGAGTTCCAATATAATCTATGGACTCATCCATGCATGTTTTCGCTGGATTCAAGATTGTATAATAAGGGTGGCCACAGTGCTATAGTCCACAACACTTCGTGCCACAGACAGAAAGCAAAATTCATCTGAAAAAACTGGTTCCAAGCACTGCATTCCTCTTTAAATTATTTGCTATAGTTACCTCACAGAATGGTTCTCATTTTAAGGAGACCAACACACTGATTGTTCTAATATTCCTTTGCATTTTACCACCCATTCACCCTTTCCCCCAAATCCTAGGCAACTGTGATGCTGAGCTAACAGTTCCTTTCCCTCGTCTTAATTTACCCCTGATACATCATATTCAAGATTTTATCTGGACAGGGGCTGGATGGTGTAGTGGATAAACCTCTGCCTTTTCACCTCCGGGATCAGGGTTCAAGTCAAACCCTGATGAAATGCGTTTGATCGCCCTAATCTAGTTCTTAGTGGGCAGTATTCCCATTATCTTTAAAAGGGTCAGAGCCAAGGCCATTGGGAAGAGTGCATTGTGCTATATCTTGTCTATTGATTAATACATTTTCAGTGATGCCATTTCCTTAACCTTCATGTGCACCCATTCACACACACGCTTATCAAAGCTCCGTAAAAGGGCTTTTGCTGATTGGAAACCTCTATCTTATCTCCTCTCTCATCTGCTCTTCTTGGGATTTACTTTGAAGCATTTTTTTTTTAAAAAAATATCAGATTTCTGCCACCTGTTTTCCTTCGCTTTAAAAATTCTTGCTAGAGTCTCTTAAAAAAAGAAAGAAAAGCTGAATACCAAATTATTTTGAATTTTGGAAAGACATATACACACTTTGTAAACAGAAGTGCTTTGCACCTTATTATAGATAACTTTTCTTCTCTATATGAATTTATTAAACAAAGTTCCATAATCAAAGGGCAATTGGAAGTGTTCCCTTTAATGAAGTCCAGCTGTTGACCAGTATATATGCGTCAGGAAAAAAAAATCTCTTTTATGAAATGTATCAAAATATTTTGGATCTGCTAGAAAATGCCAGGATGATATATATGAATCCAGTCTTTTGTTTGGGATTAAGTCAACCAAAGTGGGAAGTTTGTAAATATATGAATGCAAGTTTATTCTAAATTCAGCCCTCGACATATAATAATATTATCTCATCCAACCAGCAACATACATGTATACAGACTGGCTTGCTAAAAATGAACTCAGCTCAGTTTTTACCAGGAAGCCAGCAAAAAATTATAAATGCCTTCAAAGTAGGATGTGAAATTCAGCCCTTCTAGCTCCACCTTTCCAATCCTTTCTGTTTGAACTTTTCTCTCAGGTCATCCTGTGACACCACAGCAACCCCAGGGTTCAATTCTTTTTATTTTTATGACTCCTTTTTATTTTATCTTCTTTGGTGCCAACTGACAATATTTTTCCAAGCAAATTTCCAAGAGTCACACTCTAAACAGAAGGGCAATCTGAATTGATAGGTGTACCACATGAATCAGGAGACAGAGGCGTAGATACAGCAAATGCTAAGAAAACTAATGATGAGAATAATGCTCAACGATCAGAAGCATACTCTTCTCTTGAATGATCGGCAAGCAGATCAAACACCATGTTCCAGATATGGTCAACAGTTAAAGCCAAAGATTAGAAAGGATTATGTGCCAATATGAGAAAGTCAGTCAAACTGTCAGACATACTTTCAGATAGGAAATAAGGGGAATTTAGTATCAGGAATAAACCACGACTGCATTCTCTCAGGCTACTAGAGGGGGTGATGAAACTACCGGAAGGAGGAATAAAAGTCCCTTGTGCAGCGCTTCTCAGTTTGTTGTTAGTTGGTTGGGAACCACAGAGCAACGGGGCTTTGCAGGCACTGTCAAGTGGTGGTGCCTGCAAAGCCCCTTTTGGCGAAGGTCTGTCTTTAACTGCCTGACGCTTGATGCCAAATGTAGGACAGGTGGGCATGGCTTCCCCAAAACTTGGCCTACCGTGCTAAATGGGGAAGCCTGACAAGGCAGATTATGCTTACAAACTGGAGGTTCCTCACCCCTGTTGTAATCCATGCCCCTGTGTTCTAAATGAATGTCAGTTGCAGAATGCACTGTACTTATTCATTTGCTTATTTTTCCTGGGCTAAAGATGTGAATCATGTCATGCCCAGCGAAATAACACTTGACTCATATTTTGAAGGTTAATCTTAAATCTGGACGAGTCATGATCGGATCCCTTCAGTTCTGCTTTGTAATTGTTCCAAGATTCTAACATATCTTTGGTTACACCCTGGTTGAATTTCACCAGGACTTTGGAATGCATTTTGCACATGTGGGCACGTCCAATTTCACTAAAAAGCTGCACAATTGCCCTAATGCGCAGTTCCACAGACAAAAACCATAAAACAAAAATTGGTTTGTGTGTGTGAGTTTGTTGTGGCAGTGGTAAAGTTAATTTAAAAAACGACATATATATATATATATATATATATATATATATATATATATATATATATATATAAAGGTAAAGGGACCCCTGACCATTAGGTCCAGTCGTTACCGACTCTGGGGTTGCGCACTCATCTCGCATTATTGGCCGAGGGAGCCGGCGTATAGCTTCCAGGTCATGTGGCCAGCATGACAAAGCCGCTTCTGGCAAACCAGAGCAGCACATGGAAACACCGTTTACCTTCCCGCTGTAGCGGTTCCTATTTAGCTACTTGCATTTTGACGTGCTTTCGAACTGCTAGGTTGGCAGGAGCTGGGACCGAGCAACGGGAGCTCACCCCGTCACAGGGATTCGAACCGCCGACCTTCTGATCAGCAAGCCCTAGGCTGAGTGGTTTAACTCACAGTGCCACCCGTGTCATAAGTAAATAAGGAAACTAAGGCGCATATTTAGATCACTACTCAATAACTCTGACTTAAGGTGATGCCTTTTATGTGTGAAAAGGCTACCACAGACCACAACTGCAGAATATTGCCCCATATCATCTCAAAGGTGTGGATACACTTGTGGGACTCAGGACCTGTTGAAATCTGTATTGGAGGAAATCGGATGCATGCATGTGTTACATCCTTCTGGAGACCACAAGCATCCAACTCTGCTCTTTTTCAGTTCTAGCAGACTCTCTGGAGTGCAGCCTAGATACATAACCTGCTTCCTACTTCCCATGGTGGGTGCAGCTCCTTAGTCATAGCATATATAAAGGTATAATTTAGAATTAAAAGGAGCAGTTTCTAAACCTATGTATCTCAGCTGTGTTCTTTGTAGAGGGGTGTTAGAAACTTGTATACTACCGGTATAACAATCCAAGCATAAATTTGCCTCAGTTTACATCTTATTTATTCCCAGTTTCTTTTCCTTACACAAGCTGTATACAATGTAGAATTACTCTGGAGTGGCAACAAATTTCACCAGTTAGCCAGCAATTTAACGCCAAACACAGTTTTACTGCTTGTTTTCATGGGGAACTTGTATGAGGCTGCAATCCTAACACCGCTTAAAGGTAAAGGTAAAGGTACCCCTGATCGTTAGGTCCAGTTGCGGACGACTCTGGGGTTGCGGCACTCATCTCACTTTACTGGCTGAGGGAGCCGGTGTACAGCTTCCGGGTCATGTGGCCAGCATGACAAAGCCGCTTCTGGTGAACCAGAGCAGGGCACAGAAATGCTGTTTACCTTCCCGCCGGTACCTATTTATCTACTTGCGCTTTGATGTGCTTTTCAACTGCTAGGTTGGCAGGAGCAGGGACCGAGCAATGGGAGCTCACCCCGTCGCAGGGATTCAAACCGCCGACCTTCTGATCGGCAAGCCCTAGGCTCTGTAGTTTAGACCACAGCGCCACCCGCGTCCCTTCTAAGACCACTTACTTTGGAGTAAACCCCACTGAATTAAGCAGGTCTTACTTTTGCTAAGTATAGTTAAGATCGCACTGAGGCCCTAAGTATTTTCCTTTTTGTCTTACAGTGCAATCCTATGCAAGTCTACTCAGAAGTAAGTCCTACTCAGTTCAACAAGACTTATCCTTAAGCAAGTGTATACAGCAGAACTTCCCAATGTGGTGCCCAGGAGCACAATGATGCCCTTGAGCTAATTCTCTGCTTCCAAAAAAGTCTCTAAGGCCTCCCCATTCACTGACACCTTGCCCAAGAGCTGCTAAGGAGGTTTACCTTTTTCTCCCACGTAAGAATTAAGCTTTGGAAAAGGGTGGCACCCACCACTGGTTTCTGAGAGAGTATTTCTTTCAAAATATTTTTTCTTCTGGAATGTGATGTTTAAAAAAGAGAGATAATAGCGTATGGGTAAAGATAATAGTAAAGTAGCCTGCTGACAATGAATATTTGCCAGGTGTTGTCTCATCTATACAAAGTCCAGTTTCTAAACCTATGAAAGTAATTTCCAGGTTGGTAGATTAGGACTACAGTGCTAGCAAAACAGCATCTGATTAAAAATCCAAATGGCCCCATAGGCTTAAGAGGCTGGTGAACAGCAGCACATTATTGCCATGAGAAGAAAAAAATAAAAATAAAAATACGGGATCAGCTCTAAGGAAAATGTAGCTCTGAATAGAAATTGTACAGTATTTCTGTTGAACTAGTTATTTGCATGTATTTCAGATTTTTCACAAGCATGATAGCCATTTCTACACCTTTTAAAATAATTTTTCTTCTGGATTACGATGTTAAAAAAAGAAGAGATAACAGTGTATGGACAATGATAAAGTAGCCTGTTGATAATAAATATTTGTCAGGTGTTGTCACATCTGCACAAATTCCACTGTTGCTGAAGAGACACCACACTGATAAAAAAAGGTGGCTCTGAAGAAAATCAATGGATCTTGAGCTCAAGCAGTTGCTATACACATAAGAAAACATCTCTATCCAACAGCCATATTGCTGTGAAAATTCCCAAGCCTTGCGTCGGTATAGCTAAGGAAAATTTAATCTTCCCAAATACTCATCAGGGCACTCCATCCTGCAGACCTGACAGCCCCACTTATAATTAATTATACAATTTCGATGGGAATATCGACTAAACAAAGCTATAAATCATAGAAAAAGTCAATAGGCATGGACACATTCAATCATGTCCCGACCAATGATTACTACTCTTAAAATACAATAATTATTTTCAGGAGCCAGCTTGAATTAAATTTCTGTCAGGCTGGTACAAGGCTGGTGGGTGATGAAGGATGCGATGGATTTTTTGGGTTGAATTTGGCCCAGGGACATTTATCCTTTTAGATAGGTAGTTTGTTTTTAGTGATCATGGTGCTGCGTGTTTAACTAGACCATGAAGATTAGATTATCTCCAATGGCTCATTATATCATTTATCTTTTTCTTCCATTCTTGATCTGGAAGATTTCCTGCTTCTCGGTGCGTAAATGAAACGGCAACAGATTTTGAAATATAATGTTCTAAAGTGGCCTGCCTGCCTGCCTGTGTCTTTGCAAGCAAACGTGAGAAGAGTCATGCATGGGAAATTAACCCAACCGAGGCTCAGAATGCTGCTGGGATGCCAAGAACGGCCATAAACAGGAATGATCATCTTTTGCACCATCCACCCCCTTTTCTTTTTTTAAAAAAATGGTACTGAAATACTGCACAAATATAATTATAATCTTTCGAGTTGCTTTAAAAAAATAAACTGAAACACACATATGATACATCAAAAGAGGAAAGCTGTTTTTTTCATTGTTTATTTATGGCTGCTAGTATTTCTGGTGAGATAGCACTATGCTAAAAATTATGTGTTGAAGTATAGCTTTTACATAATGCCCATGAATTCCCCATACCTTCCATGCAGAGGGGATTATCTGTATAAGCAGACAGCCAATGCTCATTCCTTTTTATATACTCATATATTTAGCAGGGGCTATAAACTCAAGGTCTACGAGTCCCTCGGCACTCACAGTCCACTGTCCTAGGACTGTGCCCTTATGCATCTCCTCACCCATAATGGGGAAATCACGCTATAAGGTTCCTCATCTCCAGATATGACTGTCAACTTCTAAATAGGTAGAATGTTAAGAGCTCCATGGCAGGGGGCATTTCAGAAGCTAGTATGTTGGTTTCAGCTCTCTGCTTGCCTATCATCCTTCAGGGACAGATGTCCACATGCCTGAACAGGTAGGGTAAAAGGCCAAAGGCGTAACACAATGGAGGGAAAACTACACTTAAAAGACTGGGCAATTCCTCCAGGCTGTATCTTGCTATTCCTATCAGAATTTCCTGTACATCAAGGGTGACGAGCCTGTGGCCCTCCAGTTTTTGCTCGACTGCAGTTCCTAACACCCCTGTTGACTGGCCAAGCTGGCTGGGGTGATGGGAGATGAAGTCCAACATCTCAAGGATCATCTGCATCGTCCTGGAATAAGTCTATAAACCATCAAGTGTGCAGTGGTGAGGAATGAGATTCAGTACGCCCCAAAATAATAAACAGCTCATAAGGCCTATGTAGCCAGGCTTTTCTGAAATGGATTGGAGGAGGAAACTGGACTAGCAAAGAAGTTTCCCTTCAGAGATACATGGTACCTATAGCATACACTGGTCTACCCCAGCCTGATGTCCTTCAGGAGTTTTGGTCTACAGCTCCCATCAGCTCCAGCTGGTCAGGGATGATGGGAATTGTAGTTCAAAATAGATGATGAAAGCTGACACATGCCATCACATGGAATACACATCTATTGTACAACATATATGCTTCCTGTATGGTATTCTAGGAAGATCAGGTCAATTCCAGCTGGAGCAATGTCAGAGGAGCAATGCAAGGAACTACTGCACTATTTCTAGATATATAAAGTGTTGATGGGGCTCAATCTGCTTCGAAGAATCACCTTCTGATTTGGGAACCCCTCCCCCCCAATTGCTGTGTAGTCAACCCAGTGAATCTGCACTTTCACCACCTTGAAAACCAATGCTGGAGTGAACCACAGCACCAACAAAGCCCTGTATACACCTCCAAAATGTGATGATGGGTACAATAGTCATTCATGCTTGAAGAGTGAAGCAGCCCTGATTCAATCAGTGTAAGAACAAGATAGGAATGGCATATGTATTAATATATGCAAAGGGAAAAGGTAAAGGACCCCTGACAGTTAAGTCCCGTCGCAGACGACTCTGGGGTTGCAGAGCTCATCTCGCTTTACAGGCCGAGGGAGCCAGAGTTTGTCTGCAGACAGTTTTTCCGGATCATGACTAAACCGCTTCAGGCGCAACGGAACACTGAAACCAGAGCAGCGCACAGAAACGCTGTTTACCTTCCCGCTGTTTATCTACTTGCACTTTGATGTGCTTTCGAACTGCTACGTTGGCAGGAGCTGGGACTGAGCAACGGGAGCTCACCCCGTCACGGGGATTTGAACCGCCAACCTTCTGATCGGAAAGCCCAAGAGGTTCAGTGGTTTAGACTACAGTGCCACCCGTGTCCCTAATATATGCAAAGATAAAACAGAAATCCTTCAGCATGATATTACTATACAGTTTACCTTGGAAGCCGAACGCCTTGGCTCCCGAATGATCGAAACCCAGAAGTGGTGTTCCGGTTTTCGAACGATTTTTGGAAGCTCGATGTCCGGCGCAGCTTCCGATTGGCTGCAGGATGCTCCTGCAACCAATCGGAAGCTGCGCTTTGATTTTTGAACAGTTCCGGGAGTCGAAGGGACTCCCGCAATGCGTTCTGTTCAAAAACCAAGGTACCACTGTATAAAGAAATGGCAATTGACAAGAAGGATTGCATTCCTATGTGGTAAAAGTATCCCTGTCTTCATATTGATAAAAAAATGAAATAAATGAACATCCCTAGCAGTACCTGATATTCCAAGAAATTAGTTTGTGCAGTAGATCTCCTTATTAGTCAGATTTACTGCTGCAAACATCAATACTATTGAGGTTTGTGGCTTACAATAAGCATTGTTAATTTACACCCGCTGGTGTTGGGGGCCACAAATACAACAAGAAAGATCTGTAAATGTGGAAAACCTTTTCAAGGTGTCACTGTTCTTTGATTCTCCTATGGTTTCTGGTAATAATAGGTCCATTCCCCGCCCCCCGCTCCCCAAATGTGGGAACAGGCTATGATTCTGTTACACTAATGAAAACATTCTGTTTCATGTTTCATGCTACCCTTAACAGTGTCAAATGGGAGACGAAATGAAGATAGCAAACATATATGAGGCTTGATGAGCCTGTGTGTAAAACAGAATTAAATATTTTAACCATTTGTTGCATCATGAATTTTCCTTCAAAAAGGCGAATACATATTTGAGTCCTAGTGATCTCCAAGGAATTCAAAGCTTTAACCTTGAGCACAATTAAGCTAAATCTGCAGCCCCATACCCATGGAACAGGGAGTTAAGTCCTACTGAACTCAATGGGACTTATTCCTAAACCCTAAACTGTGATTAATTTTCAACTGTGGTTTGTTGCCACAGCTTCCTAAACCATGGTTGAGAATGATCTCGTTTCAACAAACCACAGTGAAAACTAACCAGAGTTTGTTGGGTTGGGATTGTGATTGATTGAAAAGGGAAGCAAAAGCTTCCATGCTCCCCCAACATAGCTATGCCAGAGGAAGGTGTGTGAGATACTGAGGTTGCCCTTTGTGGTGCTAGCCTAGGATTCAGTAACACATTCAAAGTATCTCAGAGAATGAATGTACCTCAAGTTACAGACACTTCAGGTTACAGACGCTTTAGGTTACAAACTCCGCTAACCCAGAAATAGTACCTCAGGTTAAGAACTTTGCTTCAGGATGAGAACAGCCTGGAACAAGTAACCTATGTACAAAATACATGGGTCTTTTGTCAAATCTAAAGAGAAAAGGTGCTTAAAATTCAGCAACTGTTGCTTTGAAATACTCAGTGGCAACCTGAAAAAGATCCAGCATTTTAAGGGAGAAAAGCTTAGAAGCTTAGGAACACAAACTCTACAAACATGACAAGGTAAGTTGTGATTTGTTGCTTCTACCCGAGTTTAAAACATAAGGAAACCCATAATTTGGTTAAAAAATAGTAATCAGAACTCAAGTTAGCTGGAGAATCCAGCCCATGTGAACTTGGGAAAATGTGGTGGGTTTGCTCATGTAATTTTACTCATTTGAAACTGTTTAGCTTGCTTGTCTTTGAAATGAATTTTAAAAGGTTGTGAGCTCATTTCATAGAAATGTAAAAATAAAAAACCAACAAATAAAATAAACTCATGTCAGAGACATTAATGTTTTCCATGCTATGCATAGTCATATTCCTTGGAGCGTCCAGGGTTCAAGAGCAGAGCGTTACATTTATAAAATGCAATTGTACAGCTGGAAACTCACCGCAGTGCCATTGTTATCTCTAAAAACATCTTGATTAAAATAGTCAAAGAGTTTCTTTTCTAACTGTAGCATAACCTGGAAAAGAAGAAGAAAGAGAGCTTGTAAAGTATTTTAAAAAATGATAGTTTTACATGTTCATTAACAAGGGCATTCTTCCAAATTGTTTCTCAATCCCTGTTTTCTTCACCATTAAATCAAGACTCCTTCTGACTTTTTGAAGCAAAACAAACAAACAAAACAACAACCTCCCCCCCCACCAAAGCAAACATACAAAGCCTTAAGAACAATGTAGTTCAGAAACTAGGACTAATCCAGAATGTGGCAGCTAGACTGGTGACTGGGAGCAGCCACTGGGACCATAAAACACTGGTCCTAAAGGATCTTCACTGGCTACCAATACATTTCCAAGAACAATTCAAAGTATTGGTGCTGACCTTTAAACAGCCTCAGCTCAGTATACCTGAAGGAGCATCTCCACTCCCATCGTTCTGCCCGGACACTGAGGTCCAGCGCCGAGGGCCTTCTGGCGGTTCCCTCACTGTGAGACACAAAGTTACAGGGAACCAGGCAGAGGGCCTTCTCGGTAGTGGTGCCCTCCCTGTGGAACACCTTCCCTTCAGATGTCAAGGAGATAAAGACATCGGAAGGCAGCCCTGTATCAGGACGTTTTTAAATGTTTGACAATTTACTGTGTTTTTATATGTTTTGTAAGCCGCCTTGAATGGCTGGGGAAACCCAGTCAGAGGGGTGGAGTATAATTAATAAAATTATTACTATTATTTCTTAATAAGGGGAGGGTCAACACTTTTGGGGGGATACATAGGGCCCTTCTCACATTATGCTTCCCTTCCCCTCCCCACCCAAAACCCAACACTATAGGAGATGTTATGGAAATATCAACTTCCCTCAATAAATTTGCTAGTCAGAAATTGGATAGCTGTTTGCAAGTATGATGCAGGAAGCCACATTCTTGGGACATCCCTAGGAGAAGGATTACAAATATTTTCATACATTCCAGTATACTTGCACTGGTATGAATGACTGTGAGAAGTAATCCTTAGATGGGTACCGGTTGGTTGGTTGGTTGGTTAGTTATTAATTACAAGTTCTATACCAGCCATCAACCAAGTCTGGGCAGCTCATATTCATTCATATATATTTACACACACACACACACACACACACACACACACACACACACACACACACACATTAAGATGTAACTTCGAAGATCACAAGTGGGTTTCCCCCATGCTGATGGAAGGCTCTTTGATCTATTGGGGGCTACAGTTATTTGTTAAGTGAGCTGATTCCCCCTCCCCCCTGTGCCCCCCCACTCAATGCCTACTCTCATGTGCCCCCCCCCAACGTGGTGGAGCTGCGGGGTAGGGGTGGGGTGCCCCCATTCCACTTACAGAAGCCTCCACTGGATCAAAAAGCCTTCCTTCGGGGTGAGGGACACCATTGGATACTACCTAAAATCAACCAACAACACCAGAAAATCAGCAGGTCAACTTAAATGGCAGCACAAGAAGCATAAATCAATATAAAACCCATGTAAAAAACAGCAAATGGGGTGGGGGCGGGGGTGGTGGTGGAGAGAGTACAGTGTCCTTCGCTTACGTGGGGGTTACGTTTCAGGCCCCTGCACGCATCACTGAAATTGCGTAAAGTGGGGAGCACCCCACTTTAATAGGGAGTGTGTGCAGGGAGGAGAAAGAGAAAAAGAGAGACTCGTGTGCCACCAGGGCTGCTGCCTAGAAGCTGCTCAGGGCTGTTGACCGGCCTGTCCCAAGCCTTCCCTCACTCAGGGCCACTGCCCTCCCACTGCAGTGAATGAGAGGCTGAGAGTGACTTCCAGGAAGTGGCCCTGAGTGAGGGAAGGCACACTGTTTCAATCGATTTGTTTATCTCATGGCGTCCTGCGTAAAAGCGGCCGTGCACAAGCAGAACGTCCATAAGTGGGTGGGATGCCAGTACTAAAAATCTAAAACTGCCCCACTATTATCTTCCACATTTTCCTCTCAGGAACTGAAGGTGGTGTACAGTACATGGTTCTTCTTCCGCCTTCCAATTTCCCCCCACAACAACTCTGTGAGGTAGGTTTGGCTAAGAGTCAAAGACTGGCCAAATGACACCCAGAGAGCTTCATGGCTGAGTGGGACTTTGAATCCTAGAATCTGAGGATTCAACACTCTAATCCAGTGGTTCCCAAAGTGGGCAGAAGTTCCACTGCGCAAGCAGGTCAGTTGTGTGAACAGAATAGCGCATTGGATACAACCCCGTATGTTCTGCTCTTGACATATTCACCGTAGAAGTACAGAAGTCGTGTGCTCTGTAGCAGAAAATTGTTAAGTGATGTTTTAAAGTATGGAATCTTGACTCCTTGGGTTTTATTGGGATTCAACAAATATCAATAATTTGAGGCTGAGAACCCAGACTATTGAGGGAAGCCCAGTCACTGAATAATGTGACTCCTCTATTGCCCAGAATTCAAAATTAGACAAACGTTTTTGTAACTAAATGGGCTGTTACATTATTTATTCCACTGAAGTCAGCAAGTGTTTTTTGTTCCTTGGAATCTAGAATGTAGACTAGGTGGGGGGTGTTCAGTTACGTCTGTGCTCTCTTCAATGTCAAGGAGTGCATTTTGTCACCTACCTTTCGGTCATTATCAGATTCACGGAATATAAGCTTGACTACTTCATTAGTGTCGGCAGCCCGGACAGTCTGCATTGTAGCCTTTGCACAAAGTGTCTGTTAAAGGGAAGCATAAACAAAGAGAGAGAAAAAAGAAAGATTTGTTTGTTAAAAACATTTTTAATACGACACGACACAGAATTCCACCTCCTTTGCAAAATGTTAGTTAGTTGAAGAGTGAAAGACAACATTAATCTGAGGAGGTCCATTTATTGCAATGTGTCTGTTCTGAATATGACCACTGTTGGCTCCCACCAGAGTCCCAATTTCAACTCATTCAAAAAAAAAATAAGGAGTAACCTTCTTTACTCCTCCTTTGCACCCACAAAAAAATCGGATGATCATTTGTAAAATTCAAGAACACAATTTATAGATAGGATAACACAGTTTCTTCTTACAACCGCACAGACTTTAATTGTTCCCCTTACAGTTAGGAGAACTTCATAATCTTTTATACTGGCATATTTATTCCCCATCTATGTGGGAAATTTCACCAATCCTTTGCTTTGCTTCTGAAAAGGCAGTTTGGAAGGACAACCAGATTCATAGGATAGAAAGTACCAAAATGGGAAGCTGGACTGCTCTCCTGAAGCAGGATGGATGTGTTTCAGGGAAGGGTACAACTCCTGCAAATGCCCACAAAGGAAAAGGCATGAATCCCTGTTTAGGATATTTTGATTGCAGAAAGCATCTTCTGCCCAGTGCTTCTATGTTAACATCATCAGATGCCACTTGGCTTTTGAGTTGGGAGTTCCTTAAGCATCTTTAAAACTTGAGGAGGCTCAGGGTGATGGGTTGAGAATCACTGTCCTGATAATAAGTGCTCTGGGCACCCCCTGACCCACAACCATCCTAAGAGGAACAGGGGAACTTGCCTTCTACCAGGTCCAACTAATTGTCCATAACATTGCTTACTCTGATAGGCTCTGCAGGGTCTCAAGCAGCGGTCCTTCCTTTCACCTGACAATTTTATCTGGAGATGGTAGAAACTGAACCTTCATGAAAAAATATGTGCTCTACCGCTGAGACATGATTTCCACGCAAACCGATACAGAAAACCCTGGTTTTTTATTATTATGGTGACTAGCCCTACTGAGGGACACAGGTGGTGCTGTGGGTTAAACCACAGGGCCTAGGGCTTGCCAATCAGAAGGTCAGTGGTTCGAATCCCTGTGACAGGGTGAGCTCCCGTTGCTCGGTTCCAGCTCCTGCCAACCTAGCAGTTTGAAAGCATGTCAAGTGCAAGTAGATAAATAGGTACCGCTACAGCGGGAAGGTAAATGGTGTTTCCGTGGGCTGCTCTGGTTCGCCAGAAGCGGCTTTGTCATGCTGGCCACATGACCTGGAAGCTGTACGCCGGCTCCCTCGGCCAATAATGCGAGATGAGCGCCGCAACCCCAGAGTCGGTCACGACTGGACCTAATGGTCAGGGGTCCCTTTATCTTTTAGCCCTACTGATGTCTTTGGAATCCAAAACAGGGAAGGAAGCAGCAACAGATCTGCTTCCTTTACTCTTTTATCGCAACAAACTCCATGACTTTGGGATCTTAAAAACAAAAACTGTTTCAGCTTTCCAAGTGCAGTATAAAAGTAATACATTTTCTTTTTTTCCTTGGCGGTATGAATTTGAAAGCTAACTCTCTTTTTCCTTTGGCTCCACATAGGTACAACAAAGCAATCTGCTGGAACTTCTACTAGCTTTCAGATTCTGAGTTCTGCCACCTAGAAACTATGGTGCTGTTACACTGGCGTAACCAATAGGAACCTGCACAGGCTAGATTTTAAAAGTCATGTCTCGGAAGAACGATGTCCAGCCTATTTTAACGTAGGTCAGCTGTTTGAAAACAAGCTCCAAAGGTTTCTCAGTTAATGAGATTGTGTTACGGGCAACACAGGCAAAGAAGGGAAAGGAAAGGTAGCCATACCAAGCCAATGGAGGCAGCCATTGCTTTTTATTTTCTCCTCTTTAACCCCGAGCTAATCACTTTTTCCACACATCCTCACAATTTGCCTCGGACCCCATTTTGTCTCTTTTGACAAGTAATTAACATTTTGCCATCTGTGTCTGTATGCAGTTACCAGTGAGGTAATCCCCCGCCAAGCCATTCCCCAAAGTGAGCCGCCGCCCCCCACTCCCCACTTCTGATGCCGACCATTGAAATTCAAAGCACAAATTAGCTAATCAGGTCAAGCTCCCCCCCCCAAAAAAATAGCTCTTTGGACTCATGTGTCACAAATCAGTCTGGTTGCCTTTAAACAGCACACCAGATTAGAACAAGCACCCGAACAAACCAAAGCGGAAAACCCGCTGCTCTCCAAAGCTGGTTTTCTAAAGCCCTAACAAATCGCTCCATCTTTCACTCATTTAAACCTTCCAAATGAGGGTCAATATGGTCCCCGAGCATCCAAATGCTAATGCGCTTAAGTGCATTTAAGCAGCTTTCCATAGTGAATGGGCCGAAGAAGGGCTCCCAGGGACAAGGCAGGGTTACTGTCACTGCCGAAAAGTCATTGTAGCCACCCCTAGAGTGGTCGCAATTCAAGAAATTCATGATTTCTGTCTCTTAAAGGCATCTGCTTGGGAACATTCCCCCCCTCCACCCCCTGCCCCCAGGAACTGCTTTATATCTCACAACTTCAGCCTTGCTCCAAAAGAATTATGGTGGTGGCGGCGATGATGATGATGATGATGATGATGATAATATAAAAACCTGAGACTCCTGAGGACCAATGTGAGAAAGAGCTCATGTTGCTTTCAAAAAGTTACCTTATTCACAAACAAGTGATTAGGCAAAGATTCATTTATTATACAATCAGGAGAATTCTTGCCTCCCCCACTCCACCCTCCTTTCGCTTTCTACAAAGTCGTAGTCACCCAAGCAGAAAACTATCGGAAACGTGGGGTTTTTTTAAAAGGCAAGCCTGCTCCCTTATGAAGGGATTTTTTTTGTGGTTGTTGGTATTTAAAAAGAAGGGGGGGGTAAAACGCTACGAAAATACACTGCTCTTTTCAGTCTCCTACAGTCTCTTGAAGGGTACTTTTTGGGAGGAAAGAAGTGAGACAAAGAAATCAGAATAAAATACCAGGGCTTTCTTGTTTAATTGCAGACAATTGCTTTTTCCTATAGAAAATTGCCATTTCTGCCTTCCGGGGGGGGGGGCAGCAGTGGGGATAAAGAATCCATGTCTGAGCTTTATACGGCATGGGAAAAATAAGGAAAGGTGCCACAGAACAGAGAAGTACAATCCTCATGGAAAAAAAGTTTGCATTGTTAAAGAACACAGCAATAAACAAATTTGCTGTAATAGCACACCTTTTCTATGATAGGAATGTGAATTTGAATTGTTCTGATGCTGAAAAGTTTATAACTACTTTTTTTGGACCTAATCGTAATGGGTACGGCTCCAATTTGAAGCCAACAGCAAAAATCTTCCGCTAATGTCTGGGCATGTCCAAACAACCTGGCAGGTCTGGATGATGACATCATATCCTGTGATGCAATATTAACAATGGATCTGCAGACTAGGCTCTGAGCCGAGAGAGGGAGATCAGCTGAAGAGGAGCACAAGCTCAAGATCTTCTAAAAATTTCAAAATGCATGGAAGTCCCATGGCGTAGGTGGTGTGTGGTAGTGTCTGAATTGGACTGCCATATATTGCATCCACCACTTGGTAGTGTCTTCCATTTACATCTCTGGGATTTGTTTCCACTTGGGCGGTATAGAAATTAATAATAATAATAATAATGCTACTTTAAATCACAGTTTAAAAGCAACTACGCAACATGATGGGGAACAGAGTAAAAACTGAGATTGCTTCACATCTCTCTGATTTCTACTGTGCTGTTGGAAGTGAAATGATGGTTTGTCTTAAGGCTCTTACGTAACAAACCCTGGTCACAGCTTGTGGTTTGTTTGAAGAAAGACAAAGCTTTGGGCTTCATCAGTGCCTGAGAAAGAGAGAGAGAGACCACCGGGAGCCCATGTAAGCCACTCTGAGATGTCAAAGGGAGAATGAGGTTTATTTATTTATATAGCCCTATTAATGTGTGTGGTGTTTGACTGAGTACCAGAGGGCAGCTCTCTACACAGATGAAACAAACCATGATCTCTGGCTTAGTGTTACATCCAAACGTAGACTGTAGTTTGTTTTGCTCTGTAAATTGTTTTTCACTTACTGATCATAATGCTAAGCCAGGGATCGTGTTTCTTCCTCTCTTTGCGCTAGCAAGGAGCAGATGGACACATTCAGGGTAAACCATTAGCTATTTATTTGTCTGTTAACAGCACTTTTAGCTTGCCTTTCATCCTATCATTCCAGACTTGGGCTAACTATGGTTTGCAATTATGAGTGAACTAGGCTGGTATATAATTCAACAAAGGGAGACAACTGAGGAAGGGGAAAGAAGTGGAGGGTAAACAGGATTAAGAATATGCTTTATTTTACTTAGGTAGCTATAATATGCTTCAGAGAATTGTGCCAAAGAGTGTAATAATCAAATATTGCACTGACTCTTTCTGTTGCCACTAAATAAATAAATACAGTTTTCAAACAGGATATGTCATTTTGTGTCTCTAAATAAGCCTTATTTACTTATGACACGGGTGGCACTGTGAGTTAAACCACTCAGCCTAGGGCTTGCCGATCAGAAGGTCAGCGGTTTGAATCCCCACGATGGGGTGAGCTCCTGTTGCTCGGTCCCAGCTCCTACCAACCTAGCAGTTCGAAAGTACGTCAAAGTGCAAGTAGGTAAATAGGAACCGCTACAGCGGGAAGGTAAACGGTGTTTCCGTGTGCTGCTCTGGTTCACCAGAAGCGGCTTTGTCATGCTGGCCACATGACCTGGAAGCTGTACGCTGGTCACGACTGGACCTAATGGTCAGGGGTCCCTTTACCTTTACTTATGATAAATACAGATGATATTAGTATTTTTACTTTATCAGGGGATATCCAACAAATTCATACTCAGAATATACCCATAAAAATCAGCAGACTTGTTACTTAACTTTACTTATTTCAGTCTACTGTGTGCATTACTTCTGTGAATAATATGCAACGGGCAATTTGTGTGACAAGACTTCTGGTTTCTCCTCTCGTTTGCCCCCCAAATCTGCTGTGGAGGTACCCCAAACACTGCAAAACAGATTTTGGGAGTTTGGAGGAGGAAGGAGAAGCCTCACTGCATGAGCGGATGCCTGGTTGCACTATGTTATTTCTCGCTATATAACTGCAGTTATATTGTAAATATAATTGCAGTTTCTATACTTATAGCATCGCCATCTTTGGTATTTTGTTCCACCAGGAATACATCCCAGCTTGCCCATGTTTTTCCATGCATGATATTTAAATTTACCTACAAAAAAATAAAGTTGGAAAGGGAGAATGTTTTTTAATTGTCTGAACCAGCAGTTAGCAAACTTTTTCAGCAGGGGGCAGGTCCACTGTCCCTCAGACCTTGGGGGCGGACGGACTATATTTTGGAAAAAAATATGAATGAAATCCTGTATCTCACAAATAAACCAGAGATGCATTTTAAATAAAAGGACACATTCTACTCATGTAAAAGCACGCTGATTCCCGGACTGTCCGCGGGCCGGATTTAGAAGGCGATTGGGCCGAATCCAGCCCCCGGGCCTTGAACTAAAGATGGGTTCTAAAGCATTAGAAAGTTTACTGGGTGTTAATACTGCAGTACTACTTACAACTATTACACTTAGGAACAACTGGGGGTACTTGAAGTTTTAAAATCCTATTGGTCAAGACTGGCAAACAAAACCAAAACCAAAACAGGATGTCTGTGTTTGAATAAATTAAACTGACATTTCCCCTTGTAGATTGCTCTTCTTTTGCCCATGTTCCATGTTCTTTAGCCCATGTGGTGGTTCATGTATTGCAAATCTCACAGCTAATGAAAGCATTTCTGCCTTTCTAGCCAATGACCTGTGAGATGTTCAGAATTAGGCATGCACATTCAAACCTCTCTTTTTATTTTTTTTAAAAGGTTTCTGCAAAATTAAATTAAAAACATTTCAAAAACCCCAAAGGTGCACTCTCCAGGGACAGACGGATGCCAACCAACTAACATGCATGTGCTAGCACTGCTATGTGGAAGCATTTGTTTAAGAAAGCAGCCAGGGAACTTGGTGAGTATGTGGTGGTGGCAAGGCGTTGAGAGCACAGAGCGGTCTATGCTATGGGGTCTAACTCTAAACTAGCCTCCTGTCCTCATGTGTGGCGGATGACACTGTCCCATCACCAGTGCTGAAGTAAGATACATCTGCATGTAGGTGGAATGCCAATTGGCCAGGTGTTGGGGACCTTGTCCTTCGCCTAAAGCAGAAAGGTGCTTTGTGGTTAGGAAAGGAGTACTGTATTTTAATATTAAAGCTGTCAATTTTTTGCATTTTTGATTATTATACTATATATCATCCTGCCCTCAGAGTTATCCCAGGGCAATTACCACCCACCCCCAACATTATGCAAGAAACAGACTACAATTTAGTAGGCTCCTATATATCTTCTGAAAGATCCCGCAGCCCCTGATTTGTAGGATCAACCAGATAGGTGCAAAAAGCAAGGGATAAACACACAGGGCAGAAACTCTGTGCACAGGAGGAAAGGGTTTAGTAAAATGCACAACTTTTCACAGTTTGATAGTGACAATGCACCTTTCTCCCTCATCATTTGAGAGAGGTACAATGCACCTTTCATTGATGAAAGGAGGAAAGGGGAGGAAGTAGACACAAAATATTGACAACTGATAGCTGGAGACCGAATAGGCTAAAACAGCTTTAGAGAAATCACCCCACAGCAGGTTGCAGAGTGTTCCCTGCACCATGTTTTAACAATAACAGCTAGTGAAGTGCTATTCTTTCCTCTACATCTCCGAGAGATGCTAAATGCATTCGCCACTTGATCAGACTCCAAGAAGCCACAAATCTCAGGGCACCCCCCCCCAACATTCAGTGGTGACAGAAATGCTCTGTTCCACCACAGGAACACATTTTGTGTGCTCCTCTGTTCGAAGTCATACATGCTATTTTAACTCATCTGCTTCCTTCATTCTCTCCAGGCCAGGAGGACAAATTGCCCACAGTGGCTCCCTTTCAGAAGCAGCGCAGCGCGCAAAGAATCGTGACTGAGCAGAAACACAAGGAACAGGCACATAAAAATTCATCACTTTGGCCTCTTGACCTCTTACCACTGGGCTTGGCACACCATGTCTCAAAAAGTAGCACCAGGGGAGAACTAAGCAGGCCGGCTGAGTGAAATTACTGACAAAAAATATATCTTGGACACAGGAAAAGCCCACCAGATGCTTCATTGTCTTTGCGGAGAAGTGGTACTAGGAGGGGGGTGAAGGGGGGGGGGTTCTCTGCCACATGGCATATTGGGTGGAATAAGTAGTGTCATTGTTTCAGAAGCAGCTCTGTCACTTTACTGACTGCAGTACAAAGAGGTGTAAAGCAAGATTTAATCCTGACTTTTTAGCTAGCAGATTAAAACCAATCGCGCCAGATGTCCACAAGACTGTTTAACATACAGAAAGCTTCCCCCCCACCCCACCCCACCCCACCCTGCGAGGAGCAAAGGGGTCTAATGCCATCTTCTTTATTTCACTTACTTTCACCAAAGAAGAAAGCACGCTGTAATGGTTTTTAAGATGGGCTTTAATTCTTTTCTTCTCCTTCAAAGCACCGGACCATCAAAAACAACCACGCAGACAAAAACAATATATATATGGTCAAAGTTAAGGCAGGCAAACGAAGTTAATCAATGATGCATATTGCCAGAATTGAGGCAGGCTCCATGCCAAAAAAGCATTAGGGGAAACTAGTGTTGGAGCAACTTACAACCTCCTCTTCGCAGATTAAGGACAGGTCTGTGCTTTATGTATCCTGCAGTGATAGCATAACAGTGGAAGCACTACCGGTAGAGAACCTCTCCCCCATCAAATCCCCTGGCATCAGCATCAAGCTTTGGGTTTCTTCTTAAGGTGCCTGCCTGCCTATCTATGAGGGTGTGCATTTGCATTTGCATGTATTTACAAGGTTGACTCATGCAAATGCCACTTGACCTCAAGAGGACAGCAGTAGACCCTACCTGGATAAGCAACAAACTGGCAAACTTTGGAGCAACACTCCCTTTGCTGTGCTCCTGTCCTCTGCTCCCCCCTCTAAGCAGCAGCAGCAGCAGCTGACGCAGACGCATCATTAGTATCAATGGCAGAGGAATGGAAGCGATGGCAGCAAAGGGGAAAACACTGAAGGCAGGGAGAGATGGCTGTCTGGTTTACAGTTGGGCTGCTTGTGTATGGTGGTGGCCGCCTACTGACTGCAAGGATCACAGGGCCTGCAACACGACTTTGTGCACTACGACAACACAGAGACTCCGGGGAGCACAGGAAGGGCTGATTTAAACAAGGAAACTCAGATTCCAAGGATTATAGCGTTAGGAGAAGCCTCAAAGGACATCTAGTTCAACCTCTTGTTAATGGAGAAAATCTACTGCTACGGCGTCCCTAATAGGTACCTCTCCAGCCTCTGCTTAAAAATCTCTAACAAAGAACCATCCATTGGCTTTTGAGTCAGCTTGTGTTATTACCAGGGAGCTTCTATCAACATCCTGAAGTTTGGTTAAAAGCCCCATTCTTGTACAGGCACCGGCCATTTTGCGCAAGGGGTTCCATTCCTGGCCCCCCACGTGGTCAGCGGGAGCATGCATAAGCCCACTGTCCTGCTCCTTTCTGGGTCCAAAAGGACCCAAGGGTCAGCAGTCACATGTCTATTAGACACATGCATAATGGCCACCACCTGTAATTTAAGAACATAAGAACCACTTGCCGGATCAGGCCAAGGGCCCATTGAATCTAGCTTCCTGTTCTCACAGCGGCCTTTGGGAAACCCACAAGCAAGAACAGAGCACGAGAGCACTCTCCCCTCCTGTGGTTTCCAGCAACTGGTACTCAGTATGATACTTCCACTGACCACAGAGGCAGAGCATAGCCTCAATCGTGGCTAGTAGCTGTCGACAGCCACAACCTCCATGGATTGTGAAGTCATCTGTGTTGGCGGCCATCACTGCCTCCTGTGGAAACAAGTTCCACAGTTTAACTGTTGTAGAGCTGGAAGGGATCCCAAGGGTCCTCTAGCCCAACCCCCCTGCAACGCAGGAATCTCAACTGAAACATCCATCACAAATGGCCACCCGACCTCTGCTTATAAACCTCCAAGGAAGGAGAGTCTATAACCTCCCGAGGGAGACTGTTCCACTGTCGAACAGCTCTTTCTGTCAGAAAGTTATCTTGTACTAGTGGAATTCAGCCCGTTTAGAAACGGGCGCTAGAACGCTGCTCTCGTGCAGCGCCGGCATGGGACGGAGCTTCGGAGGTCTCCAAAGCCCCGTCTCATGCGGGAGGTGCGCGGCGAGGGGGGGGCGGGAGATATTCTCCGAAACTCCGTCCCATGCCGGCGCTGCGTGCCAAGGCGGCGGGGGGGAGGAGCGCTTCTCACACACACACCCCGCCGCCTCGCCGCGGACCTGTCCTTGCTGTCGGCGGCAGAGGGACAGGAACAAAGGAGGAGAAAGCAGCCCTTTCTCCTCCTTCCTTCCTCTCCCTCCGCCGCCGACAGCCCTTTCTGTTGGTGGTGAGGGGAGAGGAACGAACGGAGAGAAAGCAGCCCTTTCTCTCCGTTCGTTCCCCTCCCACCACCGCCGACAGAAAGCACAGATCCCGGGGTTGCCGGCTCTGTCGGGTGGGGGGAGGGAGAAGCAATCCGATCCTCTGCTTCTCCCTTCCCCCACCTGACAGAGCCAAATGCCGGCTCTGTTGGGCAGGGGAAGGGAGAAGCCGAAGACCGATCAGATCTTCTGCTTCTCCCTCCCCCCCACCCAACAGAGCCGGCAACCCCACAGCGGGGGCTTCTCACCGTTTGCCTTCCCCCCAGGGGGAGGCAAACAGCGAAAAACCCCGCCACGCCATACTTCGGCTCCGGGACTGGCTTGGCGGCGGCGGGAAGAAGGGGAGGAATTCCTCCCCTTCTTCCCGCCGCTGCCAAGCCAGTCCCCGAGCCGAAGTGCGGCGCGGCGGGTGCTTTTCGCCGTTTGCCTCCCCCTTCACTCCGGGAAGTCAAACAGCGAAAAGCCCCCGCCGCGCCGCACTTCGGCTTGGGGACTGGCTTGGCGGCGGCGGGAAAAAGAGGAGGAATTCCTCCTCTTCTTCCCGCCGCCCCAAGCCAAAGCCGGCTTCCCTCGGCGCCCGCTGCCGCTTCGGCCGAGGAAGCGCCGTCCCATGCCGGAGGTGCGCGGCAAGGCTGCCGGGGGGAGCGCTTCTTTCCCCCGCCGCCTCGCCGCGCACCTCCAGCATGAGACTGGACTTCGGAGCGGCGGTTGGCGGAGCGGCGGTTGGCCGTTGTCCCTCCGTCCAATCCCTGTATCCCTGGGGCACATGCGCAGTGACCCAGGGACACACGGGACAACTGGACGCAGGGACAACATGGACATTATTATACAGGATGTTTAGTTTGAATCTCCTTTCTTGTAACTTGAAGCCATTGGTTCTCCTCCAGAGCAGGAGAAAAACAGCTTGCTCCCTCTTCCATGTGACAGCCCTTGAAATATTTGAAGATGGCTATCATATCTCACCTCAGTCTCCTCTTTTCCAGGCTAAACAAACCCAGCTCTTTCAACTGTTCTTCGTAAGGCTGGGCTTCCAGACCTTTCATCATCTTGGTCACCCTTCTCTGCACACGTTCCAGCTTGTCAACATCCTTCTTAAATTGTGGTGCTCAGATCTGGACACAGTATTCCAGGTGTGGTCTGATCATCTTTGCCATGGTCCTCTGGACATATTCCAGTTTGTCCTGGCAACCCTTCTTTGATCGATATTGCTTGGATTTTGTCCTCCCTACCACTGTTTCTTCAAGCGCAGCCCTTAGCTCCCTGCCCCACCTCACAGGAATGAGCTGCTCACTTATATGGTAAAAAGTTAAAAAGTGCCATTTGACAACACGGTTGGCATGACTCAGTCTCCTAGGGGCTGAAATGATGGGCTGATTTTGTCCCCGACATTCCAGTCACTTAATCTTGCTCTGATGGGAAAACCCCTGAGAAGAACCTGCCACTATGTGCACAGCCATGTCTGGGTTTCATCTCTTGGTCATGCTGGAGAGTGACACAAGTACTGGTTTTAAAAACATAGATAAGGTAAGAGCATAGACATGGTACACACATCTTCAGAATACAAATGAAGCAACAGTCCTAAACAGCAATAACAGCATTTATAGTTTCATATTAGTGTCATATGACATAGAGAAATAATGATGCTGTTATATTTTCAGAGTCTCTTTGGCCCTGAACTGCCACTTATAATCCATGGGAATTCAATTACACTTATATACTTTGAAAATAAATCTCTGAATGCTTTGCAGTGTTCCATTATAAACCTCATTTATGTTACAAATATTTAGTCTCATTTGAAAATATTTTATTAGATAGTCCCTTGGTCCATTAAGATTTTTTTTAAAAAAAAACTTTTGAAAACAGTACCATACTAAAGATTGCAAATCGATGAGATGTTATTTTGTATCTTTTCCTTTTCATTCTCTATACTGAATTTTTTTAAAAATTAAAACAAATAGTATCTGAATGGCTTTGACATCCAGGGAAAAAAAGAGATGGTTTATTTTAACAACATGTGGGCAACATACAACTCTACAGGTACATAGGGATTGGCTGAATTTATATGAATTCCAACACCTATTCATTTTAAAACGATCACATCTGTAACACACATTGTTGCAGAATGTCAGGAGTGGGTGCCGGGAGCAGGTCAGCAATAACTCACACAGCTTCAGTGAAGTTAACTGTTTATTCACAGAAACAAGACAACTCAGGAGGCCAGGCCTCGAGAGCACAGCAATGCTTCCCGGTAGATCTTGCCCTTATGAGGCAGTTATGAGGACTGAAGGTCCCTGCCTTCCCACAGCTGCCTAAGCCTCCTCTTTCCCCAGATCCTTCCCAAGCAATCTGAGACTCGGTCAATGTGTCTGTCTCTGCTCCACCCCCCTTCATACCTCTTCTGGTCCTGGGAGATCTGCAGGGAGTGGAGCAGGAGGGGGAGACAGACTGGTCTGACTCATCTCTGCCTCTTGGTACCCTCTCGTCTCCAGCCTCCTCTTCTGGAGATCCACAGCATACTCCCATGCCATTTTCCTCCATTAAACCAAAGCCCCATAACAAGTCCACCCTTGGGTAGCAAAACCTAGCTTTGATCATCTGCAGTCACAAATTCATTAGTTTAGTCAAGCCGCTGTTGCATTCTGGGAAGTACTCATAAGACATTATGGGTTGCATGCCCTCTGCCATCAATGATAAGGAGAAAACAAATGAGTAGGCAGTACAATGTATACATTTGTGGCATCCCCCGATGACCTGAGCAGCAAATTCCATTATTTCGGGGCAGCTGATACTACACTAAAATTGCTACCCAGTCCACCAGTAGTAGCCAGTGTGGTGGGGAGGAGCTGCCTTCCTGAGACTCCTACTGGGCTTAAAGTTCTCACCATAATGGGCCAACAAAACAGATCTTCAGGTTAAGTCCCCTCATATGGGGACAATAACAAAGATCTACTTACAAGACTACCACAACAATTCCTGAAATAATGTATGTAATATTATTTGAGCCTGTAAAAAGTATTATTTCTTTCTTACCATGGATTTCATTAACAAAGCAGTAGCTTCTATTCTAACTCTCCAAGTTGTGCTGCCCCTCTTTCACATTATGTACAGGTGAAACTCAGAAAATTAGAATATCGTCAAAAAGTGCATTTATTTCAGTAATGCAGCTTAAAAGGTGAAACCAATATATGAGATAGATGCATGACATGCAAAGCAAGATATGTCAAGCCTTTATTTGTTGTAATTGTAATTATTTGTCGTTAGGCGGGTCAATTATAAATGGAATGTAATTAATGAAATGTAATAGCGATGTTTATTTTTGTTTATTTTTGTATTATTGTAACTATTTGTTTTATTACTGTGGAATTTCCAAAAGAAAGCATTTGTAAAAATATTGTTTCAACATTTTGTTGTTTGCCACCTTGCACTACTTTGGGAGGAACAACAGGGTAAACAAAA
The DNA here is from genome assembly GCF_963506605.1 of Zootoca vivipara. NCBI lineage: Eukaryota > Metazoa > Chordata > Lepidosauria > Squamata > Lacertidae > Zootoca > Zootoca vivipara. The sequence goes on along the minus strand of NC_083280.1, from coordinate 61,872,973 downwards.
TAATAGACAAACAAACAATATGGCCACATCCAGACAATTATATCTCAGCACAATACGTCATTATAGGCACAAACCATAATGCATTTCACAAGAGTCTGGAAAGAAGCCAGATGTTTTTGGTTAACTATAGTTTCCTGTTATGTCCAAACCAGGAAACTATGGCTGGTGGATTCTGAATAAGCTAGGATATGAAGCTATTGTTTAAACTTGACTTAATATCCTGGCCTGTCTGGAAGCCATTCAACACAGATTCCCAGTTTGGATGTAATGGGAAATTAGAGTTAACCGAAGAAACCCAGCCTGCTTGCTCACTTGAATGAAAGGAGCAAAGTAGCTGCATGTGAGGGAATAGGGCCATTTCATATCTCAGCTATCGGTAATTAAGTCAATATATGATTGTCCACCTGTGGCTATAATGTCCCATGATATATACTACCGGAGGTCTTCCTTTCACATTGTTTCTTCAGAATTGCACCCCAGCAGTTCAGCTACAAAATGACTTACTGCCGTGTTTCTCCGAAAATAAGACACTGTCTTATATTTATTTTTCCTCAAAAAAACCACACTATGGCTTATTTTCAGGGGATGTCTTGTCTTATTTTCGGGATATGGCTTATATTCCTTGAATGCTTAGAAAATCCTGCTACGTCTTATTTTATAGCTATGTCTTATTTTCGGAGAAACAGGGTAGTGCCTGAGCTTCAGTCAAGAACTGCAGGAATTTGCTATCACTAGAATCTTTTCCTCAACACTTATTTCCCAAATGTGTGCAACTTTTAACATCATATAACTCTCCCCCGATTTCTGAACTGCGCCAAGCCACCTTCTGGTGGGTGGGCTCCAAGATACATTTTACCAATTTTTCATGCCCATCCCTCTAAATGTGACCCTGCTCCTAGGCTTTTATCTCTTTGACAACTTCACGCAGGAAAACATGCAGCTCCTCTGATAGCATGAAATTGGAAACAATGGCCTGTGGAAACAAAAGCAGAGGATGGAGAGGCAAGATACAGGCTGGGCCCTGCCTGCTTCCCCCCCTTAAAGCCACAAACAGATGTTTATAAGGCCCGATCCCTGAGAAAGCTGAAAGGAAAAGCCTTGTAAAAGAAATGGACCTTAAAGACAATGGATGGAAGAATCTGGAATAAAAGGCTAGATGAGGCTAGATGGGATTTCAGCAGATAAATCTCTCAAATAAAAGCAAGTTGCCACCATGAATTTCAATTGCAGTTTTCCTTCCTCATTTAAAAAACAAAACAAAACACACATTCTGAATCTCAAGCCAAGGATTCCTTCAGACTCTCCATCTAGTGCACAAGTCTGATGTCCGCTCCCCCCCCCACCTCTTTTTAGAGACATACTATAAAAATCAATTTAACCCCACTGGCAAAGAGTGACTTCGAGTTTCAAATTCACTTTGATTTATTGAAACCGCTCTGTTTAGTCCTGAAACAGGAGCCAAAGCTCCTAAGTTCTGGAAAGAGGCTTAGAGCAGCAACAGAAAAGGTTATGCTCAGAGAATCTTGATTGGAAAAGGACCTAATACTAGCTGCTGGTCCCAATTATGTTCAGTTTCTTTTGCTTTTCATGTGCATTATTTTGGGCTGGGGGGGGGGAAGGGACCATGTGAAGAATCTACTAAGCGCCGTCATCATGAATCAAGCCATAGGTTCTTTTTCACAAAAGGCGATATGCATCATTTGCAAATGGAACAAAGTGCAGTGTGAAGTTTTTGCTTTTGTGATTAAACCTCTCTTCCTCTTTCTTGCAGAGCCTGCTATCCAAAAGGCCCAGCACTATGCTTCAGTGCACAAAATTCATGTATTCATCACAGAGGGGAGAAATCCTTGAAAAATTAGCACAAAGGAGGATGCATAACTTAAAGCCTGCTACGGGTAGCCCTCACTTGAACCCTTTCACATTTACATAGTTTTCTTATTGACACACAATATAAATAGTGGGGGTGGGGGGAGACTAAAATAAGCATTTTGTCAACTATTATCAGCTTAGATGCCTATTTCATTTAAGCAGCAGCTCTCATCAAAGCAATACGAGGCACAAATATTACTTTGGGGGACAAACAAATTAGAAACTGGAAATATTTTTTAAGAATGCCTGTTCCAGGACATGTTACAGGTAGGTAGCTGTGTTGGTCTGCTGTAGTCGAAACAAAATAAAAAAAAATTCCTTCCAGTAGCACCTTAGAGACCAACTAAGTTTGTCATTGGTATGAGCTTCTTTGTGCATGCACACTTCTTCAGATACACTGAAACAGAAGTCTCCAGACCCTTATATATAGTGAGAGGGTGGGGAGGGGTATTACTCAGAAGGGTGGTGGGAATGGGTGATTGGCTGATAGGTGTGGTAAATTTGTTGACGACTGTCAATGACTGCAATTGGTCTTACAGGAAAAAGCAAGGAGTGAGATGGCTAAAGATAGCTTTATCATGTATAATGAGATAAGAATCCAATGTCTCTATTCAGACCAACTCTCTCCATGGTTTTAAGTTTGGTAATAAGTTGCAATTCAGCAACTTCTCTTTCCAGTCTATTTCAGAAAATTCACCTTAACAAAAGATGCTGAATATGTTGAATATGTCTGCAAAGACACATATTTCCTATAGCTAGAGCCAGATTTGGCGGACTAGAGCCAGATTTCTGAAAACATTTCTGAAAACAATAAAAAAGTATTATTTACATGGCTACCATCTTTACAAAGTTTGGTTTTAAGAAAGTGTGATTCCTTAACCATAAATAATTTTCTACAGTGCACAGAGAAATTATATATATATATATATATATATATATATATATATATATATATATATATATATATATGCCTGCCAAGGCACATAAAAAAGATGTCTCCATATAATGTACTTGTAGCTTCAGGAAGGTCAGTGTGTGGCCAGTTTGTGGTGCGACTGCAGCTCAATGGCAGAGAATCTGCTCTGCACACAGAAGGGCCTTGGCTCAAGTCCTGACATCTCCAGCTAAAAGGATCAAGTGATGAAAAAGTCCTCTACCTAAGACCTAGGAGAGCGACATTCATTGTGACAGTAGACAATACAGAACAAAAATGAACAGATAAGAACACAGGAGCCTGGCTGGATCAGGCCAATGGCCCATCTTGTCCAGCCTCCTGTTCTCACAGTGGTCAACCAGATTGCCTACTACATAATTAACATGTATACATTATGGGTTTAAATAACTAATTAATTAAATTTATATCCTGCCCTTCCTCTCAAAGGAGTTCAGGAACACTTCTATGATATTTTTAAAAACCAGATATATATATATATATATATATTAAAAAACCCACGTATTTAAAACATCTACAAATTGTTAAAGATATCTAAAAACAATAAAATACCCAAAACAAAATTTGAAAACAGATGTAACCAAATCTTTTCTGTGGAAAGGCCTGGTGAAACAAGAAAAGTTTTCAGTGGGCATCTAAAAGAGTACAGTGATAGTGCCCATCTAATGTTGAAGCTTGTTTTAAAGAAGCCTTGCACATTTAAGAAACCCAAAAGTTGAGAGAGAGAGAAGTTGCTTCAGTCAGTCCCCCACAATAATGTTTAGAAAACAACTCTGATTTCCACCCCCCCATCTCAATCACACCATTGCTTCCCCACTCCCACCTTTGGATAGTGAATACCTCTGGAGTAGAGTCTGACCTATTTTCCATCTATTGATTGTCTACAACACAATTCAATAGTATTATAAAGTAACATATTTTGATGACCTGTGTGCGTGTTTGCGCATCTTTTTATTGAAAAGAGGTAAGTGGGAAAGTAATCAGGAAAGGTAACTTCTAATGGTCACGAGGCTGGTTGATGTCTTTCTAGGGATCAAAAGGGGAAAGAGAACAAAGGGGCATGGGAAGAGATCTGTTGCATAGGGATAAGGGAAGAGCTCAGAGATACCAGGACAGTTGTATAGTGGGTGGGTGTGTCAATGTGCCTATATCTAATTGTACACACACGTACACCCTGCGTTGGTCATCCATCCACTATGAAAGAGGATAGATTGACTGTATACATGGGTGCAAGCAGGTACACTCCTCATTATATAATAGGGCTATGCAAAATAATTGGACAAATCCCAAATGAAGAACCAAAGTTGGGCTGCTTTGGACAGATTTGGAGCTTGTCTGAGCTGAAGCACGGGCCTCTGAAATGCTTTGAGGTGCTTCAGAGATTCATGGCGCTTCAGAAAAATTTTCAGGTTCTTTTCCTAGGAGTACCTCCACAATGTATGCCACTTCTATAATAAAAAGATTTGTTTATAAAACTACAGGGAGGGAAGCAAATTCATTTTAGGTTTCCACTCTCACCATCAACTTCACAAAAACCCCTGGACCTATTTTTCTGTAATTTGCTATGCTTTTATCCACTCCAGAAGGACTAATATGCCTGCACATTTCATCCATTTCTGTCAAAAAGGGAAAGAAGTTCTAGCTATTTGATTCTCTTCTCACAAAAGCTAATGGGAGAAACATGAAACTTTGTTTTTCCATATCAGGTTTTGAATTCAGACCCTGTGCTGAACTAGACAGCTTTTGAAGTGCTTTGGACTGAATCTTCCTCTCTTCCAAAGTGGGTGTGAACTGAATCTTCTGCTCAGTGCACACTCCAATTATTTATCATATTCCACATGTGATGAGGGGTAACAAAAGAACCAAAGCTCATTTCTGCAGAGTCTGCAGCAGGGACAGTTAATGCAGAGCCCTCCTGATGTTGTCAGCCTATAACTCCCATGACCATCGGCTGGGGCTGGTGGGAGTTGGGTCCAACATAATCCGAATGGCCCCACATTGGCTGTCCCTGGCCTACATACTAAGATGAAATGGAAAACAGATCTATGTTTTTTTTAATGTATCTAAATTTTGAGAATAAGGGAAAAGGGTGACCAGAACTACTAGGATACTAGTTTTCTCAAGCTCCAAATCCACTTGTCAATAGAAGCCAGTAGAAATTAATAGGAAATAATAAAAGACAAGCTGGGAGAGGCCAATAGAAGGAAATGAATGGATTCAGCTGGGATTTCCATGAGGGTCATTACCTCCTACTTCCTAGAGGAAGACACCATAAAAGCAAATGATCGTTTTCAAGAACTGTATTGGCATACCCCCTGGGTTGTTAGGGGAGCACAAGAAAAATCTATTACTGATTGTTCAGAATAACACCAGACTGTATAGGTCAAAAATTGACTGACATCACTCTGTACAAGCAGTATTGAGACACAACAAAGAATCTGTTGTGCTTCTGAGCTTATGGTGCATTGCAATGCAGTAAATGAAAAGCCACTATTATGAGGAGATGTTTATGTCAGTATCTGAAACAAATCTTCTTTTTCCTGGAATAATGCTGTCCTAAACTGTTAAATGTTGCTCCGATAAACAACATGTGATAAAGATCCTATAATCCCTGCTTGCAGGACCCACTCTTTAACTCATTAACATGCTGATGAGTCCGTACAACATTTGTCAAAGCATTCTCACTTAGATGTTATGACTTCCATTAAGAAGTTGCATATGAGTTTCATGTGTTATTCTCCCATACTACAGTTTACTTCTGGGAGCAACAAATAGGCTGGAAGAAGAGGGCACACTTCCTCTAGTTTTGAAGCGTTATCTTCTTTCCAATTCATTTAATATTTTCTATTTTTACCAGCTGTGTCACGGTATGTCCACTGCTGTGGAGAATTATAATTCGGACAGTTTTAAGCCATTCAAACAACCTGTGGGACCACAGTAGGTACGCTGGAAGCTTCCCCTTCCAAACATGGAAGTTTGCTCGTGGGGAGCTGGGGTAGGCACCTACCAGTCGGTTGGGGGTGGGTGAGTTGCAAGAGGAGGGTGCAGCCTTGTCATGTAGGCCAAAAAAATGATTTTGAATGGACAATCAATATATTTCAACCTATTGAAGGAGGAGACTCTAATCACATGCCCTGTGTGCTGCCCAGGTGCTAAATGGCTTCTACCTCCCTTCTTATGGCTCTGTCTCTTTAAACTGGGCAACTCTTCAGATAGACAGACACTTCTTTCCTAGAGAACACTGCCAGCCCTTCAAATACAGAACTATATTTCGTAAAGCAGGATGCACAGCCAACCCTACTGTGGGCTTCTGGGGAATTGAGGTGGTCATGTCCATAAGCAGGAAGTTCAAAGGTCACAGCAGATGCAAAATATAGATGGTCACTTTCCCTCTCATTGGAGCTTTACTGTGTTTTGCCCAATGCCTTTTCTTCAAGAGGCAGGGAAACAACCTGGGTCTCCATGTAATTGTTTTGAGCTCTGTAAAGTTTTATATTCCAGTTTCTAGGTTAGTGAGAAGCATCTGCCGGGAGACAAGGCCTGTTTGCTAACAGAGCAGTCTCATTATACCGCTGAGCTCAGAACATGCCGAATGAGCTTGAGATTTATTTATTTTTAGAAAAAAGCCCTACACCATTAAAGAGCTAAGACTGAAAGATAATTTCATCTGAAGGTCTGAATTACGATGTTATGTGTCAGCGTGATCTTTCGTCTCTCCAGTTTCCTTCCAAAAAGCTGTTTTACTGGTGAAGGTGGACAAAATCCATAATTTTTCTTTACTGGAAAGGACAGTTCAATAACTTGCTGATGGATAGGTATGCAACAGTGGAAACAGGCAATTAAAAGAAAGAAATTATATAAAATTTATAGTAGATTGGGAGCAGTAGGGGATAGAACCACCCATGAAGCAAAACTGATTGGGAATGGTTAGAGGGAAGTGAAACAGTCTTAAATATTGACACACATTTGAAAACAATGGGATGAATAAGCTGTTTCGCAATTAAGAAAAATGCACCACACTTGGCGCTAATAAAAGTACGGTGAACTATCATGCTTTAGATAGACCCATAATGAAGTAGCTGCTCTCGCTACAGAGACAATCAGGTATTTATTGCCCCTTCAGTGTATTTGAATCGCCATGCTGGGTAGCAGTAACTTACTCCACCACACAGGAAAGTTGTAAAGCAGACCAAGAAATCATCAGGTCCAATTACACCAGGAAACGACTGTCAAATGTGTCACAATGGACATCTAAATCAAGTAAAACACATATTCAGCTCTTGCCAGTAAAAAAATAACAAAGGCTGTCTGGAAGCCCTCCAGGGTTAAAGTGATCCCACACTACAGAGGCTACATCCCAAACAGATAATCACCTCAGACACCACTGCATCAGCTCAGCCAGGTCACATGACAACGGTAGGTAATGGGTAGCCTTCATCCATTCAGATGCTACCCCTTTGGTGTGGGTTCCAGCCACAGGCAACTAGCAGCAATGCGACAGAAGTCATAGAAACCAGCCCTGATATGTGACACATCAAGTGAGCATGCACTTAAAATGTGTGAAGCCATTACCATAGATACGCCGCCGCAGATTTCTCAATCCGTGCCTGCCACCTGTTGTCAGGGAAAAACTTGGGGAGATTACTGCGCCGAACAATCGGGCAATTGAGTAACTGTTGTCAGTGTGCTGAACAAGAAGCAGCTCGCCTGCTTCCAGCAACACCCCCTGTCCAGTCATTTCTAAGCATGACAGCACTCTGGTCTATAAGCACTGAGCCCGGAATACAGTCCCCCTAATTTCAGTGGACCTTATCCACAGGGGGTGGGGCAGGGCGTAAGAATTCCTGATATCATAACCAACAGCCAAGTGTGCCTTTTTCCTTGGAGAAATTCTAAAACGCATGCCGCGCTGAAAAACATGCATTTTCCTAAGAAGGCGAAAAGGCAACGGTTTACATCTTCTCCTTCCCCAGATTACTCTGGATTAAGTCAGGCGTGCCTCTTTTCCCAAAACTGACGCTCTATTTCAAATATCCCTGCTGAGAAATATATGTATGTATACAGTTGAGACCAATAATAACAATGAGGAGGATAATAAAACAAACCCAATGGCAATAACACAGGATGGGGGGAGGGAAGCTTCCGAAAAGCCATCTATCACAATCGCTGTCATCTAGGTGATGAACAGCAGGTGCGGCGGCAGCACCCAGCTCTACCCCGGATGGTGCCGAGACGATCGCTACTGGTACTGCTCTCACTCTTTGTCACCCAGTGCCAGCTGAGTCCCCAGCTGCCAGTTGCCACCATGCAAGGCATAAAACATACCCTTGGAACAATTGCAGCGGCACAGAGCACATCGGCTGCATTATTAATTAGTTTAATGACGCTCAGCCCTATTAGAAAGCAGGCAGTAATTGTATTTAATTTGTGTACGCTTTTAATTACGGCCACAAACGATGCCAGAAGTTGATCGGGAGTATCGTTCATATTCTGTTCTGCTCCGTAACCAGGTTTGTATTAAATTTGCATCTGAAGCAGGGGAGGAACTGCATGCTATTTCCTGCTGAGAGGAAAGTCTCTCTCTCTCTGTTTCCTAAATGGTGTCATCTTTCACATCTTGATGCTGGACAAAACCCCACATGCCTGCTGATAACTGTGTCCTCCTTTCCTGTAGCCACAAATTAAAAGCAGGTTTGTGACCACATGCGGCTAGGCCCCTCTAGGGCCCTGCCACAAGCCGGCTCAAGAATGAGTCCATTCAAGCCCACTCTCCCTTCGTTGATAGAGATAGAAACAATGGCATCATTTAATTTAGTATTGCAAAGAGGATATGGCTCATTGGCCCGTCGTTGTTTTGAAGATGGATTTAATTAACCTCCAATGAATCTTGCCAGTAAGTGTGAGAGCATCAGAGTGGAACTGGATGTGTCAAAAAAGCAACTGAAGTGATGGGTAATCAGCATTGCTGAGTCCAGTTCTACCTACCAAAATGTGTTCTCCTTAATAGTAGTAGTAGTAGTAGTAATAATAATAATAATAATAATTACATAACAATAATGAACTTTACAAAGAGGAGAGACAAGTTTGCACAAGCATTGTACATACTTTCTATGGATCTTGATTGAATAATTTTAAATAGTCAACAGAAAGTACAGGAAGGAACAAGAAAAATATAAAAACCCTTATTACATACGTGCTGCGCACATGGACAAGTGATTTGCCACTGGCAGAAAACAAACAATTACAATAAAAATGCTGTGAAGTAAACATCCAGTCCCTTGGGAAGGCGATCAAGCTTGGCGACATCATGAAACTCATCACAATGTCCACAGCCATAATTTATAATGAACATTTAGCAGGTGCCTCAGATGGACAGATATAATTTGCCTTCATTAATAAAGCCGTCCTTACCAGAGGTGATGTTTATACCTTTTAATCTAATAAACCTTCATCACATTATCATTGCACTTGAGGTCCTGTTTGCAACACAGAACCACACCAAACTGTTACAGCCATGGGGCGAAGGCAGGCTGCTCTACTGTGGTTTGAAAGGGTTGCTTAAGCCTTCTTGTGTCGAATGCCCCATGATCAGCACATACCAGTACCAGAAGAGGTGGAGGAATAGCAGGGGTGCTTTTATTCCCTTTGTTGCAAAGTGTATGCTTCCAGGAGACTAAATCAGAAAAAACCTCCAACTTCATTAAATGGTATTGGTGGCATACAATCACATGTGCCACTGGAATTATGTTACCAGTGATAATCAGAGATGCTGGTTATCCCATAAAGAAGTAGAGATGTTGTGACACAGATTACAGTGAAAACCTCTCCATGTTACTCAGAAGTTAAGGCCCACGTAATTCAACTCCCAGGGAAGCGTGCATAAGATGACACTGCGCCTAACGCCTAGGGTAATTACAGGAAGCAGAATAGACCATGTGGCACTCCCAGCCTCAATTGTGAGTTTAGTGATGCTCCTTTTCTGCCAATAGTGCTAACGACTACAGTAAATTGTGACCACCAGTAACAGTTCATTTGCTGGTGCTTACCACAGTCCCTATAATGGGCTCTAACTTGTCTTTGAGTGAACTCATCATGTGTTCTCCTCCACCTGTGTTCCTCTTCCAGCTTGCTTCATTGCCCCCAGCTCAAACGAACAGCAAGGAGCCACACAAGCATTTGTGCGCCCTGAAGACGGCATTTTTGTGACCATCATGTCAACTGCTCAAGTTTTCTGTCCGTTCCTGAAAGCAATGGGCTTAGTTCGGACTAATACCAGTCACCTTGTGTTGTTCTTTTGGGGGCGGGGGTAGGCAGAAGCAATCCAGCCTCCCACCCCCTAGGCAATCTGAAGCAGCTCAGCTCCAAGACATCTGCTATGGGCAAGAACTATGCTTCAGAGGAGCCGTTTTGCGCCAGTGCTGAGTTATCAAGACTCCTCATTACCATTTCCACTGGAATGACTTCATCTTATTCTTTAGAATGGGCACAACAGGCACAACATAAAGGGTGTTCTTAGGGAAGATCATGGGGTGGTTGGGGACACAAGCAAATGGTTTTCTGTTGCCCTTTTGCACAGGATCCAAAGAGTTGTCGCAACAGTTCTTCTCTTTAGTGCAAGGACTCACCTTGAATTTACTCGGTAGGTAAGATGGGCTTGGGGAGCAGCTGATATGTGGGAAGGGAGTTCTAGTGGGAATTCAAGATCTCTTGCTATGCAGTTTTGCCTGCTATGGAGTAAACTTATACAGCGGTACCTCGGGTTACAGATGCTTCAGGTTACAGACGCTTCAGGTTATAGACTCCGCTAACTCAGAAATAGTACCTCAGGTTAAGAACTTTGCTTCAGGATGAGAACAGAAATCGCGCAGTGGTGGTGCGGCGGCAGCAGCAGGAGGCCCCATTAGCTAAAGTGGTACCTCAGATTAAGAACTGTTTCAGGTTCAGAGCGGACCTCCAGAACAAATTAAGTTCTTAACCCGAGGTACCACTGTATACAAAGTCATTAAGTGGACAAACAGTCATTAAGTGGTTTCTCCTCAGTGACAAACCAACTCAAGAATAACATTGAGGTCCAGTTCTGCCCCCCCCCCAGGGATGGGTTTCACTTTGCTTTGGCAAGAATGGAAGGAAACTCCACTGTGTTCTACACCACTGGTCTTTATTTGAGGTGCAAAGAGCACATCAATGAGAGGATGAAGGAAAGAGGGGACACAAACTACCTTAGAGGGTGGGGGAAGGCAGCTAGAAAATGAAAATTGAAGGCAACAACAAGTGTCATGGAGTAGCTGCTGAGAATAAATGAAAAGGGAACTTTCCCATCGGACATGCCATTTTAATAGAAGGCCTCTCTTTCAACTGCTTACAGATGGATAATAGGATATAAGTAATTTTGGCCTGGCTGACCACAAGTACCAGTAAGGCCTCCATTAATTTACCATTTCTGCTGGAAGGGAGACCACCTCAGGAGAGTTTGGTGACAACATTAGTATCCACACGGCTGTGCCTTTTGTTCAGCGTGAAAGGCTGTTTGAATAGGGGTCAACTGTAGTCAATTCTCTCTGTTTACCACAATTAATTGTTCTGTGCTGGAGGCTAAACAAATCCCAGAAAATATTTCTGCTCCAGAAACATGCAACAAAGGTGGGTTTTTTGTTTTTGTTTTAAATGACACTGGCACAAGATGCCAGACAACAGAGAGCTGGAAATGCAGTATTTCATCCTGTACAATATAGGGTGCCTGTATTGTAAAAAAGGACCATAAAGTTGAAGTTTTAAATTCATACTGCCACTTTTCCTTCAAAAACACACGTCGAAACTGATCCACCCTTTAAAATAAAAAATAAGTAAATTAAAAATAAACTTCTGCAAAGTTCTGCATGATTTGTTGCTGCAAAGCCCCAGTGTAGAATAATGTATGAGCAAAAGTGCAGGCGGTAGTTGTTTTAAAAGGTTGCCCTTACCACGACTCTTAAGAACTCATACCATAAACATGTACAGCACCTGCCAGGTTGCACATTAAAGCTGCAATCTTATGCACTCCCAATTTTGAAATGCGCAACACGACTTTGGGGCTTGCTTCTGCTTAACTATGCACAGGATTGGGCTGCACATGTGTAAGCACTTAAGCATGAAGTGGTGGGGATTGATACCCTGTAACTCAACTTCTTCATTTAAGTGTCCATTCCATTGCAAGTACCGGTAATATGGCAGGGAGTCCTGATACCAAAGGATACACTGAGTCCAGGAAGGAGGCGTGAGGGCTCAGACAGGGTCCTAGAGTCCTCCCTCCTCATTCCCAAAGCCTAGTTAGTGCTTTCCCAGCTATAGGAAGAAGGTAGGAGAGCTCTAGGACCCTGCCAGAGACTTGTATCTCTTTCCCAAAGCCCAGCACCTTGCTTATCCGGCTGTGGGAAGGCAGCATGAGGGCTGGGGTGTGTCCAATTTTAGCCTCCTCCCACATGACAAGGCAGTGTGCGGATTGCAGGTTCCATGTCAAAGTACTCTTGTGGCCCACTTGGTATGAAAAGTTGCCCTCAACATCCCACTGTTGAACAGACAGGTCAGATATCAAACTTTGACACCTCGGCATGATACAGGAGACCGTGGCTGTCCTAACATAGATCATCGGCCTTTCCTCAATTTGCCACACTTGGATCAAAGGCATTAATGATACTCAGAAAGGCATTAGATCACTTAATCTTTGCTGCGTAGCAAGACCGGATGACATTTCCATTTGTAGATTAATATGACATTTTCAACTATGAAGCTTAAGAGCAACTTATTTTATTGAATTACCGCAGAAATAAATTAGCATACTGATATAATAGCTTATTATGGTTCTGCATATGAAAAAAAAAAACACCCCACAGTGACATTAATCTATCAAATTGCTGAAGGATAAATAGCTTTGAATTGTTGACTGTATGAAACATGATACTGACCAGATTCAATCAAAAGCGGTGGGAAACAGAGCATGTCTACCTAACTGCATTTTCTTCTGAAACAATTTGTGCTGCCTCATGCACAACATAGATGGTATCTGTCTAGGATCATAGAAGCATTATGATCCAAAGCAGTTAGGTAGGTGAAGTGAAGGAAGAGCCAGTAGTTCAGTTGGTTAGAGCATGGGGATGATAATGCCACGGTTGCAAGTTCGATCCCCTTATGGGACAGCTGCACATTCCTGCATTGCAGTGTGTTTGACTAGATCAGTGTTTCTCAACCAGTGTGCCTCCAGATGTTTTGGGACTACAACTCCCATCATCCCTAGCTAGCAAGACCAGTGGTCAGGAATGATGGGAGTTGTAGTCCCAAAACATCTGGAAGCACACTGGTTGAGAAACACTGGACTAGATGATCCTCGGGGATCCCTTCCAACTCTACAATTCTATGATTCTAAAAGTTGCGGGGAAATGAGGGTACCTTTGTTTACATACAAAAATGGGAAGTGATTTAGGCTTTCACCCGACGAAAGAAATCTATGTTGATAACAGTATGAGGTTTATCTGACAAATTCATCAGTCATATTTGCATAAATACTCATATGCCTTCAATCAATAGTTACCTCTCAGCTAAAACAGCCCCTTTTCCTTGCCAACCTGACACCTCCAAGAGGCCAGGAGGTGAGGATGAGCAATGGCGCCAGCATATCAGCTTTCTGAACAGCTAAGTCTGTGACTCCTTTCTCCCATCAAATGTAGCCTGACAAACAGCAGGTGCCCATTCGGAAGTGTGCAGTGGGCAAGTTGGGGGGGGGGAGAAAGGAACATCCTTTTTAAGAATGCATTCAATTAGATTGGATGCACTTTATAAAATCTTGGAAGGTCTTTAATTAATCTCTTAGTTATTTTGTAGCTGGGTCAGAAAATCCATCATCAGTTGATTGGCATTTCATGTAACAAAACGTTTTGCCAAGAAATAAATGAGATTTCCCGACTTTTGGGAGTCACATTTGCCCTCCGTATGCTTTTTGAATAATAGGTAATTAAACGGATGGTGATTCCCCCACCCTCCCCAACCAATTACATTGATGCAAATTGATAATTCAACATAAACATCTAATTAAGTCTATTTGGAATGTCATTTGTAACTCAATTCATGTTAGACCCCCAAACTGATACAGACAAAGTAGGGCGCTCCAAAAAATAGAATGGGGAGATGGGGCGAGAAAGAAATAAGAGTGAAGGTACTTCTTCAAGGATGGGTGGAAGATGGGAAGGGAAGAGAATATGGTACCCTAGAGGTTGTCACCTGATCTGGCAGGTTGCCCCTGAGGAGTCAAATGTGGTAGGAAGACAAACCTTTAGAGCAGGGATGAGGAAGCTGTAGCCCTCTAGATATTACTGGACTACAACTCCCATTATCCTTGACCACTGGCCATGCTGGCTGGGGCTGATGGGAATTAAGACAGGCTCTCTCTATCCCTGGTTTAGAATCTTCTCTTAGGGAGCTCCTCTAAGTCCCCCTGCTCTTGGGGCTCCACATCCTACCTTTCCCCAATAGTTCGTCATCTGAAGCAGCATTTCAACTGACCCCACAGCTTTCTTACCTTCTCTCAAAATGAAGTCATAATGAAGCTTCCATAATGTGCCAGTAATGTTGGATTGTTTACCTCATGCTGTTTGGCCAAATCACGAGAGAGACTTCACGTTAGTCTCAGCAGCTTTGAGGTAGGGAGGAAAACTAGAATGGGAGGTCCAGACAGCACCTATTCTGCCAACTCATGTGGTGTTCCAGCATAGCAGTGCAATGAAGAAAGCCCCAATGCACTAGCAAAAGTCCTTGCGCAGGCTTCTGCTGGTGTGACACATTAGCTGAACTGTGCCCCAAGAGTCTGAATTTGTATAAGGCAACTTCTTATGTTCGTGGCCACTTTTGAGTTGGATGCCTTTAACAGCATGGCTGTTAAAAATTATCAGATTATTAAAAATGGCTAGGTCCTAAATGGTACCACTTTCATAAGACACAATGCCATGGGATTTCATAGATGCAATTATGTCCTTGCGTAGTTAGCTATCACGACAACTGCTATTTTTATTATGCATTTCAGTGCAGGAATGCCTATTTTTATTTCTTACGGTGAAAACAGAAAAGCAGATTCAAAGGAGGTTGCTTGGTCTGAGTAACGGATGGGACAATTTTAAAGAGAGGAAGCAATACTCCGTTCCCCCAACCCAAAAGCAGCAGAATGGAAAAGAAAACCGAGGAAGCCAGCTAAAAACATGCCTTGTCTCCATCCGTAGGGCAAGGAGTTAACCTGGTCATCTCGGCTACAGTGGAAGACCACGCAGAAAGTCTGATTAGCAATTCCTAAGAGAAGAGACCTGCCCACGCCATGGAAAAGTTGCTGTTTCCTGCTTCATTGCCTGAAGCACTATAGAAAGAAAGGCCAACCCCCTATAGGTCAAGCCCCACCCTCATGCCAGGCAAATCAATCAAGGACAGCTGCTCTAACAAATGCAGGGGAAAGGGCACCTCTGCATGTTAAAAGCACAAAGTGACAGCCTGCACTGGACACCAATGTGTAGGCAGCCTTACAAATTTACAGACAGGGGTTGTGACCCTTCCACTGACACTTCCATACATTCATGTGAATTAAGGGGGAAAGGAATGATTTATGGGACTAATTCCGCTGCCAAATTTACTGTAGGGAACTATCTTGAAAACAGCTGCAGAGGTTTGCAGGTTGGGCCCTGGGTTCTGATTAACGAAATGCAGCAAGAAGCAATAAAATGCAGAACTCTAATCAGCCAAAATATATATTTATTTATTTTTTAAAAAACTTTGCGTGGTCTATTAGCAGGCATGAAAGAAGGTGGGGATAAGCTGTGTCCTCTTTCTCTCTGTGATTGTCAGAACAGAACTCCTTGCCTGCTGAAACAGAGACGCTGCACATTTAATTCACTCAACGTTGGTGAATCTATTTTCATTTGGCTTCACATGAAACAGCTGACAATCTTTCTGCAGTATAAATGATACATGCAGATCCTCCCAATTAGCACCTGCAGTTCGGCTTCAATAAATGGGAGAAGTTGCAGAGCTACGAGTCCAAGTTCTCTAGTTGCATTCAAGAGATTCCCCAAGATACAAGCACTGCAGTAGCCAATATGGTACCCCTCCACATGTTGTGGACTACAACTTCCATATTATTCTCAACCACTAGGTATACTGGCTGGGACTGAGGGGAGTTGTAGTCTCAAACACCTGGAAGGAACTATGCTGGCTGCTCCTGAACTAGGACAACCACTGTAAAGACAGCACTTATCAACTGAGCACCACCTGACAGCATTTCGATTCAGATCTTCATCTGAAGTTTAAATGAAAGGGCTATTGAGAAGTAAGAAGTGATATACAAGTAACTTGAAACTTAGGCACATTTAACTTGTGTGCATTCAGCGCTGAAGCCGCTAGGGTGGAAAAAGGTGGAAGAAAGGGTGCTTGGGGGAAAACACATTGGCAATTAGGGTCGCCAGACTCAATAGAGGACAGGACTTCTGTGCCTTTAATTGCCCTGCTCTCTTTTGAGTCTGGAAACCTTAAAGAGAAACCAGCAGACCCTTTGTTTAATTTCCAAGCAAAGGGTCTGCTGGTTTCTCTTTAAGGTTTCCAGACTCAAAAGAGAGCAGGGCAATTAAAAGCACAGAAGTCCTGTCCTCTATTGAGTCTGGCAACCCTATTGGCAATCCTACCAGCCATTGAACTCAATACCGTATGTTTTGACTACACACAAATTTGGCTTTAGGTGCGATCCCCGCAATGTAACCCCAGTGTAAGTTGAGAGTCGCCTGCATCTCATAGGATCAGCATTTAAGTTTTGTGGAGAAGTTGTCTGGCTGCAGCAAAAGCAACATACAAGAGACCTGGGGTATCTGCCTTCCGAAAGACCCATTCTAATTAGGGAAGCTGTCGTGTTCCCCCGCCGCCACCCAAAAATGTTGCTGTTTGAACTTGCGTTCAAACCATGCAGAAACAAACGGAGGTTGCGTCACAGCAGTGCATACTTAAGGGTTCTGCCCTTAATTCATGAACTGGGACAAACAAGGAAAGCTGCTATGTCCCCACTAGTGCAAACACAGCTGGAGCAGCTATGATTAAAAGAATAATGAGCTAAAACCTCCATCTACATTATCTGAATTGTGACAGAGTAGATACCAATTAACAGTGGGCTAGAGGATCCAGCCATTGATTAGGTGTGCAGGGTAGCAAAGCAATGAAGTGATGTTTATTCTTTTAGTCTGTTAATGTAGTTAGGGAAGACTGGTGATTTACCAGAAAGCTTTTAGCTCCAAGTTAAACTTTGGTGGCTTATTGCTACAGCAACACACTGGCCACTAGAGCTAACAATCTGGCAGATGTTTGCATTACAAAGGGTGTCCCCCCCCCCCAACGCCAGGGAAATTATTCCCATGTCAATTAGAGCTACATCAAGTCCTTGCTAGGAATCATCAGTGAGAAAACAACAGGTGGGTATATCTTTTTAAACTGCTGTTTGACCCTTGACAAAACTTTGTATGTTGCTTTGAGTGCTGCGCTGCAGCTTACGGATGTTTAAAATAAATATATGGTTTTCTCTGTGTTGTGCAGAGAATGCATCTTGGTAGGTATTTGACACCCCACCCCACAAAGATGCCTGCCCCATGCCGTATTTGGGCTGTAACGGTTCCCTACAGTGCACAAGAAGTGTGAGTGAAACCCAGAGAGTTAGATAAGATGAGGAAAAGTGATTGTGCAAGGCTCTATCTAGACCATCATGACAAAGATCCAGTTCCACATTTTTTAATTTTTGATTCATTTTCAGTTTGACAAGGCACATTTTGTGACCTATACAGTGGTACCTCTACTTACGAATCTAATGCCTTCCGAACGCACATTCGTAAGTCGAAAAAAATTGTAAGTCGAATCCCATAAGAATGCATTGGGAGAAAATATTTGTACGTTGAAGCAACCCTATCTAAAAATTCGTAAGTAGAAAAAATCCTATCTAAGCCGCATCCAAGATGGCGGACAGAGCTCCGTAAGTAGAAACATTCATAAATAGAGTTATTCGTAAGTAGAGGTACCACTGTAAGTGCATTTCTCAGTCTCCTTGACCACCTATGGCTCTCTCTCGTGGATAGTGGAACAGAATTTCATAGCAAAAACGGTCTGTCTAATGCTTTGGAGACGTCTTTACCCTCCTGCACCTAAAACCCTGAATGATGATTTATTGCTTCTTAATTACAATTTAATATGGCCAATAAGGTGGCAGCTGATTTATGTTACTCTGTATGAGCATAAGAAAATCTATTTTTGAAAAAAACCCATATATCTTCTCTTTCAGTAGCCCTGCTGAGGATATCTTTGGAAATATACTGCCTTGTGTTGCTGTTTAGGTAGGCAGATCTAATAGTTCAATGCATCAAATTTGGCGCTTGGATCTTCTTGTATTACCTAAACGTTTGGCAGAATCATTTCACAAGGAGATATTTCCAAATGGGTGGAACAAAGAGGTGAAGAAGGGGGGAAAGTCTATTATAGCTACTTACATTCACGAGAGAAGAAAGAGCTAATATATAGGTTACCTTCAGAGCTTGGATACTATGACAAAGCAGCATTCGCCAGTTGGCTCCTGTGTCAGACCAGTAACATACACAGGACGCTCACATTACTTTAACAATCTGTGTACACAACAGTTCAGCTGTATAAATCAACCAGTGTACACTCTTTCACACCAACTTAACACCTGAACATGTGTAGAGATGCCTTGTACCTGTATTCAGTGCAATGTATGAATAAGCCTACAGGTAGACTGAATAATCAGGGACGTGGGTGGTGCTGTGGGTTGAACCACAGAGCCTAGGGCTTGCCGATCAGAAGGTCGGATGTTCGAATCCCTGCGACGGGGTGAGCTCCCGTTGCTTGGTCCCTGCTCCTGCCAACCCAGCAGTTCAAAAGCACCTCAAAGTAAAAGGTAAAGGTAAAGGGACCCCTGACCATTAGGTCCAGTCGTGACCGACTCTGGGGTTGCACGCTCATCTCGCATTATTGGCCGAGGGAGCCGGCGTATAGCTTCCAGGTCATGTGGCCAGCATGACAAAGCCGCTTCTGGCAAACCAGAGCAGCACATGGAAAGCACCTCAAAGTACAAGTAGATAAATAGGTGGGAAGGTAAACAGCATTTCCATGTGCTGCTCTGGTTTGCCAGAAGCGGCTTAGTCATGACGGCCACATGACCTGGAAGCTGTACGCCGGCTCCAACGGCCAATAGAGCGAGATGAGCACCGCAACCCCAGAGTCGGTCACGACTGGACTAATGGCCAGGGGTCCCTTTACCTTTAGGCTGAATAATATAGTGGCTCCATCAGGTCCTTTGACACTACCTTTGCACCAGTTAAATCTGGTTTAGCCATGTTGCAATCCTCATGGCAGCCCTATTAATGCACTAAAAGGAACACCTGTGGGCTTAAAAGTGAAGAGGGCGAAGAGCTATCTGTGCACATCCTGGCATCATAGCGTCTCCATGCACACCTCTCCCTTCCCAGGGAAGACTTCTGCAGGTAAAGAAGTCATCATAGGAAAATCCCCCTCTGTGCACATGTTTCATGCCTCTTGTTTTGTAGTTGGAGATAAATCATTAGTATTTTTCCCAGCACAGTAACTCATAGCATTTAACTATATGCATTCATGGATAAAGTTCTAACTACAGGGGAAAGTTCTGCGCTTGGCTTCCTACAGGCAGGTTCTCTCTTTCTCTCCTTTCCCATTTGGATTATGTGAACATATGCCAGCAGCATATAGAAGTGATATAATCAGTCCTTTCTTCCGCAAATAAAGGGGGGGGGGAGGAAAGGTGGTGTGGCTTTTCCTAGAAGCGCTGCCTGCCTTCCCTGCCAGACTGGGAAGGGATACTTGTTCCTGGCAAGCAGGCAAGTGAGTTCATTGAATCTTCCCCATTTGGATTCCCAGGAAACTTTAAGGACCCTTCCTTCTTGAGGCTCTCTATAAACAAAGTAACACTGCTCACAGAGTTAAGTTACATGATCACAATGCAGGCTCTTTTATTAAGACATTGCAAAGGGCGTGCAATTATTCTTTTATAGCTTGGTACTGTTGACACATGTAAAAGTTTGATTCATGCACAAGTTGCACTCTTCGTCTCTAACCTTAGATGTATGGTTGCAGCGTAACATTAATTAATGTTCATAAAACACTCTGGAAATGAAAATAGACACATCAGGATTAGAGAAGGTTATTAGGAGGATTTCCCATTATAGGAAATTTGTTGTGCGATTCTCAAGCTGCCTATGATTTATCGCAGGGAGGAAAAAAGGAAGGGATGAGAGGTTTGTTCTTTTTAAAACAAATACACCCATTTTAAACCTAAAATCTGAGATGAAATTTCTGTGGAATGAAATTTGGGGGAAAGCTGTGTGGAAATTACTCTGCGTGGGAAACGGCATATTCAGGAATGTCAATACTAAGGAAAATGTGAACTGTGAACCTGAAAGGTCTTTAGTTCAAATTTCACCTCAGCCACAAATTCATTAGCTGACTAATGTATCGATATCAAATTACACACAGTCCAGTTCTGACCCAATTATAGTTATTTCCAATCTCCAGAGCTGTGCCAGAATGACGTGGTCTTTGGAGCCCTGGCTGAGTGGCAGCAAATTCACTACCCAAAATATCTATGCTGGACTTCATGGGTGGACTGGTAGCGATGCAACAGCAATTAAGGAAACCCAGATGGAACATTTTTGATGGCTGTGACCACCTTGGTCTATTGAGAACTTTTCTGCAAGCCTAAAAGCCAGTTAACTTTCTTAAGCAATTTTTAAAAAAAAAACTGAAGAATTTTCAATGGGGTCCAGATATAAAGAAGAAAAGGAGGTCCTACCTCTACCACTGACTTTGCATCCAGTCGAAAGTTGAAATCTCCAAAGACAAAATATGAAACTCTCTCAAACCGCTGATCTATAATTCTGAAAAGGCACAATGGGGGAAAAAGAATTAAATGCAGTATGCTCAGCTGTATGTGAAAGAAAGGAATCTGTAAAGTACCTTCACTTTAAAAACAATACCCAGAATTGTAACTGCAAAGAGATTACTGAAACCCTGCCAAGGTCTTGGTGGGAAGAGGGTCTGCAAGGTGGCGCTGGGCAAGCGCACAAGTTCCTTAGAAGAACTAAGGTAGACTGACAGAGAGAAGAAGACTTGAGGATTGTGGGATCCACTTGGTGGGATCCAACCAAAAACCCACTCCTGGCCACACCAAGCTTTCTTCATTTCAGCATTATTAAATTTAGGGTGGTGGTGGGGGTGCATGTCATTCCATTATTAATATTGTTACAACAATCCAGAATGAGAAATCCTTGTTGATCTACTGAAATTCAGCCAGATACAATACAGCCAGATCTAGCACACCCTTGATCTAGGATGCCTGGAGGAGCCAACCTGGAGGAGCTTCTCTGCCACTGAAAGAAAACATTGATGAGCAGGTGCTCATGTTTGGATGTGTGTCTGCATGTGACCAGATGAGTTTAAAATGGCACCTCTGGTTAAGAACTTAATTCATTCCAGAGGTCTGTTCTTAACCTGAAACTGTTCTTAACCTGAGGTACGTCTTTAGCTAATGGGGCCTCCTGCTGCTGCCGCACCGCCGGAGCACGATTTTTGTTCTCATCTTGAAGCAAAGTTCTTAACCTGAGGTACTATTTCTGGGTTAGCGGAGTTTGTAACCTGAAGCGTTTGTAACCCAAGGTACCACTGTACCTTTTTCATTGCTAGATTAGGCAACAAAAAGCGTAAAGGCTAGCCACTGGTGTGGACATTGTCTCTCGTCACTTAGCCTCAGCCCTCCCATCAAAAATACAGTGGTACCTCTGGTTACGAACTTAATTCGTTCCAGACGTCCGTTCTTAAGCTGAAACCGTTCTTATCCTGAGGCGCGCTTTCGCATCCTGGGGCAAAGTTCGCAACCAGGAGCAGCTACTTCCGGGTTAGTGGAGCTCGTAACCTGAAGCGTTCGTAACCAGAGGTACCACTGTAGAAGCACCAACTGTATCAGGCAAGGCAAACAGCTGAACATAAATAAACCAGCTTCTTGCAGGTGCTGATTGAAGTTCATTATTGTGAAGAAATTTGGAAGTGTAGCCTGTCAAAAAATGTTGCAGTGTCGAGTGCTCCTCTTCAGAGTTCCATCCATGCTATACTACTGCTACTACTATTATTAGTAGTAGCAGCAGCAATATTACTACTAGTATACTCCCCCCCCCCCGAGTATATTCCTTAGGAATGAACTTCAAATTGAAGTAGGCAAATTTGAAAAGAGATTTATGAGATTTTTTGAGGTGAAAAATATTATGATGCTACAGCTTGAGTAATAGGAATATGGTTTCTATGACAGTTTTGATACTTTAAGTTAAACAACGACAACATGTATAGCTTTGCTCCTGGGAAAGCTACCTGTTGCAAAAAAAAAAAACAAGAAACCCTGAAGGCGTGAAAATAAATACATCAAACTGGCCTACTGCTTAGTAAAATAATTTGTGTTAAGATATTTTCTAGAGGGTGGGGCATCAGAATATGCTGCCAGATTAACTCGATCTGCAGCCTTGCTTTGAGTGATCTCAGAGAGATGAATGGGTTTGAACGAGCAGCATACGAAAAGCATGTACTCCTTTAGGTTTTAGCAGTTAACAACTATAAATCTCGACAGCTCATCAAATATCAAATATATTCAGGAGGGTGTTCCCCTCCCCAACTGACCAGGAGAGCTTTAGAAGTGGCTTCATTGTAATCCTGCATTACAATTTCCTTTTGAACATGCCATGAATCAAAATTTCCTATAAAAGGTTGCAATTAATCACCCAATGGAGTGATAAATTTCAATGGTGTAAAAAAGGAAGCAGCCAAGTCATGTCACCAGCATTAATTTAATGTTTCACAGTGGGAGGATCTGATTCTATTTCACATAGTTCTTATCTGATGTCCGCATTGCATCATCAAAAATACTGTAATTTATCTGCAAGACTTACAACCCAATCCTATGACGCTACCACAACCGATCGAGTTAAAGGAGCCCACCACTGGAATGAGGCCACCATTTGCTGCTCCATCTCTTTGGGCTGGTATGACTGCTTGGCAGAATAGATAATGCTGCTGAACCAATGCTGAATATAAGGTAGCTTCCCTTGCCTCTGTATCCTGAAACCCAGGAGAACATGACCACTTCCTCCCAAGTTTCCAAGCACTTCCACTTCATCAATCAGTTCCTCCCTCTTGGTGTGGATCAGGTCCAAGGTAGATGATCCCCTTATTGGTTCTTCCACCTTCTGGGAAATGAAATTGTCAGCGAGGCAATGGAGGAATTTGTCAGACCTTACACTCTTGGCAGAGTTTGAGACCCAACAGATATCAGGGAAGTTGAAGTCCTCCAGGATTATTATTTCTCTCCTTTTTGAATGTTTGGCCATCTGCTCTAGTAAGGCATCATCCAAGTCTTCAGTCTGGCTTGGCGGTCTATAGCAGACTCCCATAGTAAGGTCACACTGTCGTTCCTCTCTCCTACAATTTTTACCCATATACTCTCAATCTGCTTTTCATGCTCCAGGTCATGGATTTCTTCACAGGTGTACACATCCTTTATATGTAATGCTACTATATTTGAGTTACTTGTGACATCAGCAACCAGACTGAGTGACCTAATGCCCTCCAGGGAACAATGACTATTAACATTTTAACTGAACATGCAGGAAGAATAGTCCAAAATGACCATTAGGAAATGCCATTGGGCTGCTTCAGCTGCAACACACCAAACCATGGTTTGTGAACAAGTTTGAAGACCCCCATGCCCACAGTACCTTGCTATGCTTCCATCCCCTCCTTCTCTCCTTAGTGCCTCAGTTCCTTCCCTTTGTTCTTGAATTGAGGAAAAACTATGTTGCTTATAAATCTGGCCGATTAGGTGACATGCCACTCACAGCTTGCTTGTTTGAGTGAAATGAGAAACAGTTGTTTGCTTTAAAGCAGGAAACAAAACCAGAAACAGTGGATCATGAGGGGAAGAAGAATGGAGAAGTGGTTGAGCCTGAGGGTCCTTCTGGCCTTGTTGATGTAGAACCAACTCATGGGTTTGGCATTATGTCTGAATCAGCCCACAGCCAGAAAAAGTGTAATTCTGCCGTTTAGTCTCAACGTTCCATGTTTTTAAATGTATCCGTCACATGCAACATATGCTTTGTGAAGTGTTTCCATAGGTGAATATTCCGGCGGGGGTGGGGGCAAGATGGAAAGCAACCATCTATCACAGTTATGATCCACTTGCTTGCTGTTGTTAGATCTGTGATGGTGCCTTCCCTTCTTGTTCAACAATGATTCACATGCCACATTAAGTACTCTTACTCAGTTCAATATTTGCAGCAACGGCTGTAGCAAATATAAAAATCCATACTCAAAACTGACTAACTTATGAACCATAAAACTGCAATATGAATTCCTGACTTTGGCCCTCAGTAAATTACAAGTACTGCCTGAACTCAACATAACTGAGAAGCAGTCTCCCATGCTATGTCCCATCCACAAATTTCCCTCCACAACTCCAAGACTTGCTTCTCTAAAAAAGAAAAAAAGAGAAAAATTTGAATGAAAGATGAAGTGGAGGGCACATAAACGTTAAGAGGTTGCAGGCAGCTGACCAGTTTATTCCATTATTTATACTAACATGGACATAAATGGAATTTCAGAGTCGCAATGCACTGAAGGAGTTCATTTCATGACAAGGGCCTCCTCAGTTATTACGGTACCTGTAAAGAGGGGGAATGAGTAGCAAGGGGCTGTGGGGCTGCGCTTTCAGTATCACTAAAAGCTTGTGTAGGCAACTAACAAGTGGTTGCTTTTGCAACGGGGAGTTTCATTTGCTCATGGAGTCTTCTTGCGTGACGTAGAATGCTGATTTTCCCGGGTTCTAAATCACTCAGAGAACTCCATGAATACAGCAGTCTCCCCACTGCAGAAATGAAAATTCAAGCACTGCAAAAATAGGGGGCAAGGGGAAAAGTGCAGCCCTGCAAATCCCTTGGTACTCGCTTTCCCCTTTCATGCAAGTAAGCACTGAAAAGGGGTAATAATGAATACAGTACCTTCAAGGCACAGGGAAGAGGGGGGAAGGGAACCTTTCAAATTTATCTCAACGGATGAGACATCATAAAGCGTGCTTGAATAGGAGATTATGCTGATGCTGCTGGTAAAGAAATGGAAGAATTTCTAAATCATTACTCTAAATGGAACAAATCAATAAGCCCTTTAAACACAGATATGCATAATTTCTACTTAAAACTGAACACTACATTCATTACACTGGAATCCCATGCTTCCTCCAAGGTGATTAGGTCGGCGTTACCTCAAATTAATCTCAGCATCCCGTTGAGGAGGATTAGGGGGAACATTAAGAACATACAAAGAGTGCCCAGACCAAAGGCTCATTTAGGCCAGCATCCTGTTACCGCAGTGACCAACTAGATGCCTACGGGAAGCCTGCGAGCAAGACGTAACTGCAAGGACAGTCTTCCCACTTATGCTCTCCAACACCTGGCATTCAGAAGCACCAGCCATTGGCAGCCATATCCTCCATGAATGGATCTAATCCCCACTGAAAGCTGTCTAAGTTGGTAGCCTTGTGGTAAGGAGACAGTGGCCATCCAGAAGCTTCATACCAGAGTGGGCTACTGAAAGCGTACCTCTGTGGCCCACATTTTAGCACTCTCATTGTGGCACTTAATTAAAGCAGAGTCTGGTTTCCAATGGAATTCCAGTTTTCAGGACTTACTTGCAGCCCATACGATGAACTGCTTTGTTCAAGTGGGAAGAATATACACCGGGTGATCAATCACTGCTTTGGGGTTGCATTCATAATCTTACTTTCCAGAGTCTTATCTTTTAAAAAAATTGTTATTAAGACCCACTATCACAGTCACACTTTCACTCAAGTCTGATATGCTTTAAGGTTTGTCAAGCTACCTGGAAACAATTCACCAAGGCTACAGAAGAAAGCTTCTATCTGTTTCTATCTGTTTAGAGTTGGTCCTTGTCTGAATACATTTTGCAAAACAACAATGAATGGATAGATGGATGGAAAGAAGGTCTGGTAAAGGGTTTTTTGGGGGGGGGGATAGATGGCTACTATTGTTCCAAGGGTGGCCAATATTTTTCCTGGTGTTTTAAGTGATTAAAGTTTTACATTAATAATTGAGACTTTACGGCTTTCTTTAACAACAGCAAAACAAAACACTCTAAGCAAATAATTGGCATTTGGGAGTTCAAACCCTTTCAGAAAGTTGTTGTTGTTGTTGTTATATAAAAATGTTGGAGGAATTTAGTTATTTAAAAGAAGAAGTAAGAAAGAGGATGTAGGAACTTTAGACAGCCAGCATTTTACTATTTTGCCTTCAGTACTGACAAGAAATATCAACAACCTCAGATATGCAGATGACACAACCTTGATGGCAGAAAGTGAGGAGGAATTAAAGAACCTTTTAATGAGGGTGAAAGAGGAGAGCGCAAAATATGGTCTGAAGCTCAACATCAAAAAAACCAAGATCATGGCCACTGGTCCCATCACCTCCTGGCAAATAGAAGGGGAAGAAATGGAGGCAGTGAGAGATTTTACTTTCTTGGGCTCCTTGATCACTGCAGATGGTGACAGCAGTCACGAAATTAAAAGACGCCTGCTTCTTGGGAGAAAAGAAATGACAAACCTAGACAGCATCTTAAAAAGCAGAGAAATCACATTGCCTACAAAGGTCCGTATAGTTAAAGCTATGGTTTTCCCAGTAGTGATGTATGGAAGTGAGAGCTGGACCATCAAGAAGGCTGATCGCCGAAGAGTTGATGCTTTTGAGTTGTGGTGCTGGAGGAGACTCTTGAGAGTCCCATGGACTGCAAGAAGATCAAACCTATCCATTCTTAAGGAAATCAGCCCTGGGTGCTCACTGGAAGGACAGATCGTGAAGCTGAGGCTCCAATACTTTGGCCACCTCATGAGAAGAGAAGAATCCTTGGAAAAGACCTTGATGTTGGGAAAGATTGAGGGCACTAGGAGAAGGGGATGACAGAGGACAAGATGGTTGGACAGTGTTCTCGAAGCTATGAACATGAGTTTGACCAAACTGCGGGAGGCAGTGGAAGACAGGAGTGCCTGGCGTGCTATGGTCCATGGGGTCACGAAGAGTCGGACACGACTAAACGACTAAACAACAACAACAACTGACAAGCTGGGGGGATGGGAAAATATTTCAGTTCAGAAAAATGCAAGCCTTCCTAATTCACACTTCCAGAAGCAATATATAAATTAAAGCACAGCTATTCTTCAAAATTTGCATTTTTTTTCATTTTCACAGAAGTTTAGTATCAGATATGGGTGCAAAAATGCGCATATATATATATATATATATATATATATATATATATATGGGAAGTATGCATCTAACATAAAAACTACTATATTGAGGGGGAAATTACAGTATTTCAAAAATCTGTGTATCGGGCAAAACGGCATGCAAAAAAGTGTCTATTAGGAGAAATGTGTGCTAAAATGCTAATGATTTTTCAGGAGGACTTTTGAAAACATAAATCACAAGCCAGTGTAGAAAATGTGGTGAACTGAAATTAACACTGGAATAAGAGGCAGTAGCAAACAAAAATTTGAACAGAATTGGGAGAAATTTGGAAATTATATGAAACAACAATGCCCCGCAATAAAATCTTGGATCCATTTCTAAAGATCGGTACTGGGTGTAAGGATTATAAAATAGAAGGGAAAATGAGTAAAACATAGAAAGGTGAGGGAAGCAGTATCTAACAAAATTTAAGGAGATCAAGAAGCAGACAAGTGGGAGTATACGAATGGGGAGGATAATGTATTTGTTTTGAAGATTTATGAGATATAATTTGTATATGATTTGTTTTAGTTGAATTAGATTGAGTAAGAAGATTGAAGTATGTAATAGCAGGTATGTATTTGTATTATGATACTAAATCTGTTAGGGTTTGATTGTTGTAATTTGATGTAATTTAATTTGATTTGATATGTTTTGATTTGAATCTCAATAAAGTTTATTTGGAAGAAAAATGAAATTAACACTGGAAAACTGATAGAAAACTAAATTGACAGACTTGCCCCTTACTTATACCACAATCCAATGCATGTTTACATAGAAGCAAATCTCAGTGCATTACTCCCTAATGAACACATTTAGGACTGAGGTCTGACTTAACAGTATTAATTTAGTACAACTTTTCTGACTAATTTTCAATACATTAAAGGCTTGCCTACCTATTTCTTCATATGCAAAAAAAGTGAAATGTAATCTTTTAAGTAATTAAACTTTATTCCATAAATGCCACTCAAAATTTGCAGCAAGGTGGTTTAAGATCCATAGGATTTTTTCCCCTGGCTCCTTCAATATGTATTTTATGCCTTCAAGTTCATTTCAGCCTTCCAAGGGAATAATAAAAGACAAGGAGAGATGCAGCTGGCTTTCAATACTTATTCCCTCGGATACTGCAACAGAGATGGACAGGATTTTGGGGAGGGGTGATGGAAGAAGGAAGCAGTTGCGTATCAGCTCTGTGTGTGTGTTGGGGAGCTGCTGAACATGATTCAGTGTGACAAGAGGCACAGTGATCTGGCTAAACCATTTCTCAGCGCACTTTGTAAGGAGGATCAGCTGCATTATTCCTTTAATAGCCATGTCTAATGCAATAGGCAAGCGGGTTTTGTCCCGAGTCAAGGTATCAGCTGCAGGTCAGAAGGTAACATTCTGTTTACAAGATTATTTCCTAAAGCACTTATCTCGCCTTCGGTGTGAAAAGTTGACTTTTCTGTTTGTAAGGGGGCCAAAAGAATTGAGGGAATGGGAAAAATTAGCTACACTGGGCTGGAGCTGAATGCCATCAAGTGGGAGGTCTGAGAAGGGCCTGCTGTGGCTCTCAGCAGGATACCTTATTACCCACGTCATCGCAGTTCATTCAGGCAAGCAGTAACAGTGTCACCAACATTCCCACACAAAGACAAAGTTCTTCACACAGTCTATAAACATGCTTCCCCTGGCCGATTCATCCTAGCTTGACACCAATGAAAAGGGGGTTCTTCTCTCACTCTTTTTTTTTAAATGAATAACAAAACAAAACAAAACAAAAATCCCAACCTCAGGCCAAAAAGGATGAATGGAAGGAGGGAAAAAAAAGAAAGCAGTTGCATTGTCACATATCTAGGGAAGAAACAATTTGGAGGTCAACTTTATTTAATTCTCACAGACACCTTTCTAATTGTACGGAAAACTTGGGAGGCTAAAGATTAATATTTTATCTACTCTCATGTTTATAGGTCTACTTTTCCGAGAGCTGGCAATTCCCACCGTGGGTGTGCTTTGTGTACCAATGAAGGCAGTGACATTAAACAGCGTTGCAGGGTAATTTGATGTTAACAATGAAAGAGGGACGGACACACACACACACACACACACACACGCTGAAAGGACACACACAGGGAAATAATAATAAGCAAATATTTAGTACGGAATTCAAGCACACAAGCAAAGCCATTGAGAACTCAGCAGCGACGCAGAGAAGAGTTTAAACTCTTTTCAAAACATATTTAAAGGGAGCTTTGTAATGTTCTGAAAGTCCCATGCTGCATATTAAATCTGAGGACTCTACTCAGGCAGCTGACATAAAAACGTACCTTGACATCTATAAAGTTGCCTTTATAGAAGAGCATGGCAATTATTTAACTTTAAAAAAAGAAGAAAAGAAATAAATGCTTTAAAGACAAGAAATACTGTAGTTTTGACAAGAGGCCAAACAACACGACCAACTAATTGTATCAATTTGGTGTTAGTGTTTGGCAGCATTTTTGTTGTTGCTGAAACGACTTGTCCTACTTTCAAGTTAATCTAAACTTTGAAGCCAGAGTCTATTTCAATTTGAATCTAGTAAAAAAATAGTAGCCTGCAGTAGGTCTCAACATGCAAGCCGAAACAATTCTTTTCCCATTATGTATCCTCCCTGAAAGGTTTAGAAAGCGGTTGAGATAAGTAGAGACAATAGGAGTGTTTGCATACATGAAGGATGCTAAATCCCCCCCCTTTCAAAATGACAAGAAAGGGATCTCAATGTGGTTCCAGAATGAAGGTCACAGAAAGGTTATCGGATAGAGGATGTTGGATTTTATATTTGCTCTTAATAGAAAGTATAGTTAGGAAGCGTTTTTCAGCTCCAAAGGAAAGAGAATGTTTGGATTAAGAGGCACTAGACTTATATTGCTGAATATAGGGACAAATAAGATGATTAAATGCTTACAGGACTTTATCACCATGCATGAACTCACTATTGAGAAACCCTCTTCTAAGTGCCCACCAAAGCAAAGCAATGCTATCCCTCTCTTCTCTGCCCATGCACCCCCTTAAATTTCATTCTAGGGGTTCCCCCAACCCTCTGGAGCAGATTTGAGGAGGGCGCACAGTGTGAAAAGAGGGCGAAAACGTCTGTTGGGAAAGCAGAATCTTTGTGCTGATGGGACATGTAACTAGAATACCACCCAAAATAGCTAAGGCCACCAATCTCAGGAGCTCAGTATCTAGTCTCCATTGCCTCCTGTTGAAGATTCTGGAGAAGACATCATGAGGTAAGTTCAGATCAGGAAAGCAGGCAGCTGAGGAGGCTGCAGAGCACGAGAAACATTGAATGGAATAAACAAAACCACACATGGGCGACATTCACCCCAGCCACCTTGCAATGACAATGTTAACCCAACTCTCACCCATCAAAAGTCATCTCTCTCTCTCTCGGCAGAAAGATGGGTGCCTTTTTCACAGTGACAGAAAACCTCCGAGAGGTTGGAGGACAGGTTTTGGCATAGCCCTACTCTAGAGAGAAAGGCCGATGAGTAGCAATAAATAAGGGCCTGGAAGTAAAGAGCCACAGGTACAGGCCCTAGTTCAGTGCTAAGAGTGTGTGTTTGAAACCCTGAAGAGCTTCTGCAAAACAGAGTAGACATTACCGAGCGACAAGGACCAATGGCCTGTCTCACTGTAAGGCAGATTACCATGTCCGTAGATGGAAGGAACAGCAGGCATGGCTTTAAAAGGGTATAAGACAAGTTCATGGAGGGTAACGCTTTCACTGGTTACTAGTCATCATGGCGTGCCTAACCCTGGAAGACCACTTGCTGGTAACAGCGGTAAAAATCTGGTTTGTCACTGTGAGAAAGAAGCAGGGTTCTGGATTAGGCAAGTTTTTGGCCTGTCCTACCAGGGCTCTTCTCACATTCTATAGTTCTTTGAATTTCTGAGGAGAACCTTGCCCTGTACTTCTGAACAATCCTACTTGCGACTATGGCCTGCAGAACCCATCTAGAAAGGACTGGCTAGAAACATAAAGGGGAAACATAATTGATGACAATCTAAGAGCAAATGAAAAAGGCCTAATGTAAGTGCTTTCACCGACACGTTTGAAATGTTGTAACACTGACATTAAAAAGCTCAACTTTATCATATTCTTGAACCTCTTGCTTTTTTTTAAAAAAAATACACAATAACCAAAACCTATTAATAATACAAAAAAAAATTCAAAAGGTCAAATAGCAAACAACAAGATGAAAGGTGTTGTCAAGAGGCTTAGGTAATCATCTTAATACTCAGGGCATTTGGCAGCACCGTTTAACTAATATGCGAGTTCACTTTTAATTTCAATATAGTGCCACAGGAACAACAACAAAAGCTATATATTTTTAATTAATTACCATGTCAGCAGATATTAAGATGGCAAGAAAGACCACATCAATAATATATATGTAATTCAGGGAAAGGATTACAAGAAGAGCTATAAAAATCAATTTTTAGAGCTCGAAAACTGGCTCACTTTAGTTGGAACGATATTTCCCTTCTATTGACAAAACCATGATCTTATCTGACACTGACATTCACCTAATGCAATGTTAGATATGTATAATGATATAAGCACTTGTCAATTCTGCTACAATAAAACACAACTCTACTCCTACTGAAATGGGCAAGGCTGCTGTAAGTGAGAACTGTTTTCCCTGGAGAAAGAATGCTTTTAGTTAGGACAGATAATATGTCCACTCTGTCCCATTTTTGCATCCATCTGTGATTTTTTTATTTAAAGAAACCGTACAAAGATTTGTAATTCAATACAAATTTTACATCAATGTTTGTACTTCTAAACCTATCCTAAAACACATATTTTGGTATTGTATTCGTGTGGAATATGAAGATAATTATGCCCCGATCCACCTATTAGCATGAAGGGCAACATGTGCAGTTCAGATTTGTAGGGAAGCGGTTCATTCATAAGAATGATCCTATGACTCAAAAGTCTAAATCTTTGTGCTAAGATTGTCCTGTGGATCCAGACTAACAGCTTTGGTGGGAGTAACTGGATAAGCAGGGTTTTTTGAGGCCAGTTAGTTACTATTCAAAACTCCATGATGCATAATTGTATCTCAGTGTTATATACCTCATGCCAAGTTCAAGAAGAAGAATTCAAAGAAGTTCAGCAATAGGATGATAATCACACCCTCGATTAACTGCCTGGTGCTTCACATTTTCTTACATGGAGATTGTAATATGCAACAACTATCCTTCCTTTCTAACCAGCGGCAGAGGAAGCCGCTCGGGCGCCTGGGGTGAACTGCCCATAGGGAGTCTGCCTGCCTCCTCCCACTCGGCCGCCTTACAACTGGGGGGGGGGAGGCAGCGGACGGACCGTTTGGGTAGTGAGGAGCCTGCGTGCGCCCAGGAGAGATGCATGGCTCGGGCATGCTTCAGGCCCCACGGTGAGTGCTGCCCGGCATTTTGTCAACCCCCTCAGTGGTGACACCCGGGGCGGCCAGCACCCACTGCACCCCCCATCCTCCACCCCCGTTTCTAACCTAAATACAAGAAGAATGAATACCCAGGGAGTTACAGCTACTAATGGCCAGTGCTATTCGTCTCTCTCTCCCCCCCCCCCCGATATTACAAACTGGCTGTGTTGGGTACAGGGAGCTAAGCACATTATTCTTCAAACCGTGGCCTAGGATTGCATTTCTCTATGCACTGCACTATTTGCAGAGTATACAAAACCAGTGTGTGGATTGTGTTCTGTTTCTCTGTGCTATCTGAATAACAAACATTCATGACTTTCTGCCCAGTGGTGTCAGGCACCTATAAAGATGAACTAGTAAAAGACAGAAAACAGATTGGGGGGGGGGAACCAAACATTGATGACAAAACAAAATGTAAGAAGATAGCTAGGCAGCAATCCCTTATTTGAGGGATAAGGTAAAAGTATACCTATTTTAGACCCTTATGAAAATAAAGGAGCAGGAGGAAAGCAAAGAAGATAAAAGTTGAGATGGCCCAATGAGTTTGATTAAAAGTTGTCATCCTATTTGATGTGCTGGGGGAAAAAACCCTTTAAAATTGTAGTGATCTGTAGATCCAGGATGCAACCACATTTGCTAAGTAGCAAGTCCCACTGAACACTGTGGGACTTGCACCTGAGTAAACATGTACTGTTGGTGTCTTTGGCTAGAAGCTAAAATATATCTGACCATTTATTTAAATCTCTGCCAAGAGAGCCTGCTCATGTTACAATTTTCCTGCTTTAAATAATAATAACAACAGCAGCAACAGCAATATAAATAACAAGAATAAAGGAGTATTTACAAACACTCCAGGCCCTCCAATTGGTCAAATGACCCAGATCTTTAACACAAGGTTTGCCTCTGCCTAGAAACGAAGTGGCTTTTCTTCCTCTCATTCAGCTGCAAGTTCTGGGAAAAGCCCAAAGAGAAACATTTAGATCGGAGGGGCCTTTGAGAAGATGTGACAGTTGACTGATGAGCATCCATAAAATGACAAAGAATTGCTGTGTGGAGCCTATGCCTCACATCTCCTCACCCTGGGAAACTAATTGCTTTGAATTGTTAATAGTAACATTATTTTTCTGGCAATCATTTCTTTTGAATACTCAAAATGAGCATGAAACAGCTCCTTTGACTGGACATAAAAGTTAAATGTCCCAATGTTGATCAAATTAACTTCAGCTATGTTACAATGGACTATATTTGTGAGAAAATAATGAAGGTCACAAAGCAGGGCTTTATGCCAAGATTTCACAGTTGTAATGTAAAAATAATTAAAAAAATGTTTCTGTTCAACTAGACCAAGCTACGCCTTTTCTTTAAAACAGAAGGGCACTGTCATGTTCGAAAGGGGGGGGACACCCCCCTACTCTAAGTCACTTCAGGGTGTTTCAGAGCACAACAAGAACAGTCTCTGGCTGGTGTCTCAGCATCCTGGTTGCAACTATAATTTTTGCTGAATGTACCCAAATCCTTCAGTTCTTGCTTGGGTGAAAAGTGTCTTGGTTGAGTTCCTTCTCTCTCCGCTAGAATACAGATCTGATTCAAAATAGCAAAAGCTCTCTGCGATTCAGGGGGAAATGTTAGGAATTGTAAATAGTAGCTATGCAACTTAGTGAAGAGCAAATTCTGTTTCCAAAGCATCTTTCAAAAATTTAACGGGTAATTGTTTTTTTGTTTGGTCAGAAAAACTTAAGAACAGAGCCTGACGGAAAGCGTTTCCATGAGAAGCTTCTGAGGTTTGGTGCCGTTCTTACCATAAAGCTTTGAAATTGCTTTCCAACTGGTAAAGCTATATATATATAG
Source organism: Zootoca vivipara (assembly GCF_963506605.1). Lineage (NCBI taxonomy): Eukaryota > Metazoa > Chordata > Lepidosauria > Squamata > Lacertidae > Zootoca > Zootoca vivipara. The sequence goes on along the minus strand of NC_083280.1, from coordinate 61,838,441 downwards.
CAGCTTTAAAAAATAATTAAGGGTGCACTATACACCTGCTCTGTTTTTGGAAAATTTGATTCTCTTTATCAATGCACCAGCTTTTTCTCTGTGATCATGATTTTCAGCAGTTTTAACCCCCCAAATGTTAAACTACATTATAACTACTTTATACAACATGTGCCTTTTTCTTCTTCTTTTTGGTAGGTTCAACTCTTTTTATCCACCCTATTTCCCCCCCCCCCTTTAAAAGTTCATTTGCATTTGTTTCCTTTTTGCAAATAATTAAGACGGGAATGCAGCCTATGGTGGTCACTTCAGTCTTGCATAAATTGCTGCTATTAACTGGCTGTTCACACTGGCCAAGATGCGCCTAGCAGACAGGACTGCTTCACTTACTCCCACAGCGACTTAAATCAACTGTGAAAAGATGTTTCAGTTTCATTCAGTGAGGGGTTTAGCTCATTAAACTCTTTTCCTTCTCAGCATTGTTCCCGAAAAGCTTGAACTGCAGTGGCTGTTAAATGCTCTTTAGCAGTTTAAAGGCTTTAGAGGAAAAGACTTATCAGCCTCTGGTTTTAACAGCACTAAATCTGCATTATTAGGGCATGCAGATAAGGGGATTTAAAGGCCTGCCTTGAAAACCTCCTCTCTTCTGTGTTTATCTGGCACTGCCATTGCTCCTGTAGCTCAGCTGGAAATGTAGATCTATGAAGCTTTAAAGGGAGATTAAAAGCCAAGAAAAGAAGTAGTTTCTTTCCTATAGATACTCTCACTTTCCCCTTTCCTACTGTCTGAAGGAGTGATGGCAGACAATGGTCCAAGATGGTTCCCAAAACCTTCTGAATGGGGGCACTGTTGGTGGTAGCATTCATTCAAAGTGAGCTCCAGTGTATTGTCCTCCCCAATCAGCAGATCAGAATAGAGTTTGCTGGTGGCTGCCAAAAGGTTAGCAGTGCTGATGAAAGGGGTTTCCCATTATTCACTGCTCTTACAGAACTCCCCTTTTGTGCCGGGCAGCCCATCATTTCACTACGGAGGTCCGGATCTGCGGCTGGCTGCTTTCTCAAAATGAGCAATCTATGTGAATGTAAGCCCCCACAGTGGTAGTGCCACCTAAAAAATGGAGGGTTTTTCTTCTTCTTCTTCTTTTCCTCCTGAAAAGGCAGGAGAGCTGGGTCTGGTTTTGGCACTGTCACATTCTAATGATATACCGCCATGACATCCTTGACCCGCGGTTAACACTGTTTAGCCCTCACTCTCGCTTGCCGAGGCATTTGTGGAGGGGGTCTAAGTGTCTCCAAAAGAGCTAAAAGGAAACACACAGTGCAAGTTTAAAAAACAATGCAAAAGTGCTTTACAGCTCTGTCAGCTCCTTTAGACCACAAGAAGAGATGGAGGAATAAATACCAGATGGGAAAAAAAGTATGAATAATTATTTCATCTCGAATAATATTATCCTGAAGGAAGCCTAGCTAGTCAGGGCAATAGCTTAATAATATAACATACAGTATGGGGGTGGGGGTGGGGAGGACAGACAGCCAATCATTCTCCAGATGTGGGCTACAGGCCAATTTCCGGTGGACCACCTAGTGCTTGCTGGTTGCTAGGATCTTTGCAAAGAATGCTGGACCAGGTGGATGTAAATCTCTGCCTGCAAAGCACTTCTTAAATTCTTAAGGAAGAGTTGCACCCACAGGATCACGTAACACAGATCTGGCTATGCCTGAACTGGTGTGAGAACCTGAGTATTCTTGCTTTGTTAATTTAGTACGCACGGGTGAAACGATTGAAGTCAGACCACCCCCATTAGAATTAAAAATGACAACTACACTCGTCTATTTCTAGTTCTGGGATTGAGTGAGCGGAAGAACCGTTTGTAGACTCCTTAACCACAGAGGTTGGGGCATGCCAGCCAAGGCAGGACATCAGTCTTCTACCAGACAACTCGCGTAAACTATCCAAGCCCCATGCCAAATTCTCATTCTCTCTCTCTCTCTCTCTCTCTCTCTCTCTCTCTCTCTCACACACACACACACACACACACACACACACACACACACACACACACACATTCTAGCTAGCAACCTCCTCCACCTTGCAGATATGAAAAAGCAGGAAGAACTGGTCAGTGCTAAACATTTAGTTTACCTTTAATACTAAGCTTTATAGAAGGTTTCTAAGTTTTGGGAGGGGAAAAGCAACCAGGGTTTCTAAGACTATTCTAAAAATTATTGCAATTTCCTAGGTTGAAATATAGCCTACAGTGTGAACCAATGTGCAAAGCTAAGTTATAACCAAATATGCACTAACACTGCACTTTGAGTTATGCAAAGGTTATGCAATTAGCCGTCAGAGATCAACCACAGATGCCCTAGGTGGCCTTCAGCAAATTAGCAGTCCACTCTCAGTTTCTTACCTATTATTAGTAATGATATTTGCAGACTACCCTTCAACTTGAGTTCTCAGGGCAACAAACACTTGACCATACCAAATAAAGCACCAGAAATAAAACGATTAAACCCCTATAAAATGAGAATAGCAGTGCATGGCAACAAGAAGCAGAAAAGTGCTTGGTGTATGGAAGACAGATTAAAATATATTGAAAGTATTTAAGATATTACAGGATGCCGACAGAAATCCACAACCACCAACTTTAGAGTTAATGGGATTTCCAAGGAAACTATATCAGTAAGTGGGCTGCAGAAGCAGTATAAATGCTCTCTTTATGCCTAATTTTCTAGCAACTCACATGTTCCTCAGTTCATTGGCTTTCGGGGGGAGGGGATGAAATAGGTATCTGGTAAGTTTGTTAAGGCATAGGACCGGACTGGCACACCTGCCTGGTAGGGCAAAGCTGCATCAAAAGCCTCCCTGCAGCGGCGATGCTGCTGCTAGGAAGCTATTGCTGTGGCTCCGCCCCATCAGATGAGCTGCTGCTGGGACTGGAGGTTCTAGCCCAGGCATCCCCAAACTTCGGCCCTCCAGATGTTTTGGACTACAATTCCCATCTTCCCCGACCACTGGTCCTGTTAGCTAGGGATCATGGGAGTTATAGGCCAAAACATCTGGAGGGCCGCAGTTTGGGGATGCCTGTTCTAGCCAATGGTAGTCCTACTCAGGAATACTATTGCCCTCCTCAGGACTACCTACTCGGTGAGTAGACCCACTGGAATTAATAAACATGGCTAACTTAGGTCTACTGCTTTCAGTGGGTCTACTCTCGAGTAAAACTCAGTAACAACCCTAGATATTTGGCATTTCCACAGTTTGCAATTAAAAATAAATAAATCCTCTGTGCTTATTCATTGCCTGTTCTTCTAGTCCCCTGGAGGTTGGCCACATTTCAAGACAAAGCCACAGCAACGACAATTACTTCGTATTTGGAACACAATGCAAAATGCAGGGCAATAAAAGAAACTAAAAAGGAGAGTGTTGACAACCTACCTGTCAAGTACATAACTGAGGGCCTTATGCCTTATTCCTGAGTAAACCGACGGGCTTGTTTCCCAAGCAACTAAATTGGAAGCATCGTGGAAAAGATGGATGTTTACCAAGTCAAAGGCACTGTGACAAAAGGAGGAGAAGAGAAGTAAGGACATAGGCAAGAGGGAAAGCATTTGATCTTACTGCACTATGATCTTGAGTGACTGCAGATTACGAGCTCTATTTTGAAACACAAGCAATGAAATCAATTGAAATGAGTCTGACATTATATCCCTGGTCTATATGCAGACCTCCACGAGCATTTCCATTTGTATGTGCATTAAACTCGTAAATATCTAGGGCGAGATCCAATTGTGGCTCTCACTCTCAACTGATTTCCACTTGTGGGAATGGGACTTACCCTTCCTCCCATCTCTTCTGGAACCCCCACCCCACTGGAGTGGAGGACAAAGGGGAATCTGGTCATATCTATTGGCGTGACTGTTCTTGCCCATTATATTACATTCTTACAAATATCAAACACTACCAAGTATTAAGCTAGCATCCGAAACAGTGGTCTGAACCTGGTTTGTGAGGGTCAGGTTCTGCTGACCGTAGTTTGCCATTACATCTAAATTTGGACTAAAGATTAGTGTTCAATGTGAAATTATAAAGCAGGAAATGAAATGGTAAACCTATAAATGATCATTCCAATATCTATCACCGCACAGTGGGATCCATTGATTTTATTATACGTTGCAATCTAAAGCATTTATGGCCCATATACAAAATCATGTTTTAAAAATGTGCAACGACTTGGTGGGAAATGAAACTTTCCTGATTCTACTAGAAACTTTACAAAACGAATTGTTTTTTTTAAAAAAAACCTTCCATTTTACATACCAGTCAGTAATACACCACCTAGTTCGTATGAAGCCTTTTCTGGACCACTTACACTGAAAAGCAAAACAAAATGCAATAGAAACACATTTAAAATACAGGAAAGAAAAGGGGGGGGATACAGAGTCAACCTTTTGGTAAGCTAGATAACAATTTCATTTCTATACTTGTGCTGAGAGTATTGAAAATAATTTAAAAAACAAACAAACACACATGCTGCAGCACAACAATGTCAGTGACAATTTAGGGCATATCTAAACATTACTTTGGAAACTAAAGCTCTTTTCACATGCTGTTCTGTGAAATGGCCATGAGGGCAGAAAGGGGTTATGGGGCAGGGCTTCCGGCTCCCCCTGTTCTGCCATCCACACGGCAGAGAAGGGTGTAGTCTTCCCCACCTCAGATTTCTTCTCTGTTGCATGGACTGCAGAGGTGAGGCAGAGAACAGAGTCACACATTGCCAGATGGAATCTGCTGCCCCTTTCTGTCATGTTGCCCCTTCACACAACTATTGCTATTATTGTTGTTTTGTTATTGTTGCTTATTTAATTTTTAAACCAGCCCTTCTGAAAGATCCCAGAACCAGATTATTATTATTATTATTATTATTATTATTATTATTATTATTATATTAAATATCTATACCACCCTTCATCTGAGGATCACAGGGGACTTTACAATATAATTGTAGTTGTTCTGGCCATGACGGCCATATCAGTCACAGAAAGAAAACTACAACTCCCATTACCCTTGGCCATGCCATGCTTTCTGGAGTCAATGCATGTTGTAGTCTAATGATATCTGGAGGACCATATGTTTATCATCCTCACATTAATAGGACAGTAACATATTTTGGACTGTGCTCTCAACAACAAGAACAAAAAGTGCAGCTAAATACTTCTGTGGGCCTAACAGCAAGTTGTTATTTTCTTAACAGCCATCTAAATTTCTTTTCTTACTGTTAAACAGAAATAAAACATGTATTTTAACACCCACATGGAAATTATAATGGTACCGAACCTTCTAAAAGAAACTGCAATCATCTTTGCATATATCATGACACTGCCACTCACAGTCACATCTTTCCTGAACGGCTGTCAATCATGGAGAAATGTCATCCCTTGTAAATTTTCCTTAAATATGAAGTGGCAACTATACTGGGAAAATAGAAACGCGCCAGGCCATTCTTTTTCCATAGGGCTCCACTACCCAAGGCATCTATGGTGTGACATTCCATTCATCAAAGCAAGCTATGCTCCCATTCCACCAACAAATCAATTTGTGACAAGCCGTGGTAGGGTTGGCATAGAAAAAGAATTGCTTTCCATGTCTGTGAAAGGTGATCACAAATTTACTCCACTGGAAGAGAAACAGAATTAGGATGCAAACGGAGGACAGGGTTAGTTAGTTAGTTAGTTAGTTAGTTAGTTAGTTAGTTAGTTAAGAAAAGCTGCTTCCTGCCCAGCTCTATAGGCTCACAGTGGGTTCCAAGCAATGAAAGAAGAAGAAGAAGAAGAAGAAGAAGAAGAAGAAGAAGAAGAAGAAGAAGAAGAAGAAGAAGAAGAAGAAGAAGAAGAAGAAGAAGACGACTGTGGTTTGGACTCCAAGATGTGCAAGCTAAATTCTGCTTGCACAATGTGGGTTTCCTGATTCCTTATTTGGGCTAAACTCTCTTGGGACCCCCTGAAAGGCTACTCTTGAGAGTCAGGAGACCTCCAGAAGATAGTGTGAGACTGGAGGGGGAAATCAGTGGGAACTGGAATACCCCACATTGTGTGCTCAGGAGCACCTTACACCAAGGGTTGGGGCTCTCTAGATCTCACATAATAAAAATATGTTGTCCATATAGCAAAACAACCCAGTTAACACACTTCACAAGCCTGTTGAAGAAGTAAGGCTTCTTCTTGAGTATTAACAGCAGGAAACTGTCCTGAACAAACATCCATGGTGATATAAGACCTGCTGCATCGTGACATGACATGGGTGTTGAGGATATGCCTGAAAAGTCTCTCACTGTTATTTGTCATGGCCGTTTTATTATCTTTAGCTATAGTCACCTTGTGTGGGACAAAAACAGATCAGCTGACAAACAATTGTGAGAAATCACTCCGGATTTCTTCTTCTTCTTTTTGATGAAGTCATTGGTCCAATCTGCCCACCTTCTAATCAGCTTTAAGAATAAAAATAAAAATGCTCCTTTAGTGGCTACTGAAAATGCCGCAGTGGATTCTGTTAATATACCAAACTGCGTCTGAGCCTGCTTGCGAATGAGCAAATCAACATACAAACCATGCATTGCAAGTGGTAGATGTATCAGAGATGGCCATGTTTGGTCAGCACATTCTCTTGAAGGCAAGACTGGGTTATAGACCCTTTCACCCTGACAAAGATTGTGTCCATCCTTTCCTGGGATATCTCTGAGAAAGAGAAAAAGACCAGTGTACACTTGCCCCGTGGATGTTAGGGGCAATCCTAAGTAAAGGGCTATCCAAGCAAAGTCACAGTCAGGAAGTGGGCATTTAAACAGATTTAGTCAGCCAAGATGAAGGGTGTGAGAGGTAGAGAGAGACAGAGAAACGTGATGTGTATTTTGAACAAGTTCCTTTTTCATCAAATGCCAGTGAGCTTTGAAAGCACTTTGGCATACTATTCCAGTAGATTTCTTTATTCTTCTCAAAACCTCTATGACTAACAGTTGTTACTGCTTGTAATTTTGCTGTCATAACACTGCTGCTGACAGAATTGAAAAACAAGATAAAACACACACACAAATACAGGTTTCTGTTTTTGTTGTTGTTCAGCAAAAGCAAATTGCACAATGATTTATCTTCCATCATCTTTTATTCATAGATTGAATCATGTCTACGTAAGATTTGGCTCAGATGCCTTCCTCCACAATGGGACGTGATAATTTGATCAAGAACACACTATTTGGGCATTAGCTTCCCATGGGTGTAGCTGTGTAGATTGGAGAGTCTGCTGTGCCCATTGGCCTCACTCCCAGCATCCATGCTTTGGTGAGGGGAGGTCAGAAGAGGAGAGACAGCTCTTCATATGTAGGTTCCATTCATGAACAAGAACCCTAATTGATGGCCCTTAGTGGTCTGCAAGAGGAGTAGGAAGACATTAGGCAGTGCATTCTAACACTTCTTATCCAGTTCCCTAATGTTCTGGAAGGAAGGAAGGAAGGAAGGAAGGAAGGAAGGAAGGAAGGAAGGAAGGAAGGAAGGAAGGAAGGAAGGAAGCTTTCTGTATTGCATCAGCACTAAGACACTGGAGAAGGAAACTTATAACAGAGAATGAAATTAGCACTACCAAGGCAGTCTGGCTTCACAGAAGCATCATGTAGGATAAAGCAAGCTCTTTCCTATCTCCTAGAAGGGGAAAGATGTACATAGGTCTCTGTGGCTAAATGAATAAGAAAGAGTGCACATCAGGAGACTCACTAACATACCAAAAAAAAAAAAGGAGAAAAAGGAAGCACCTCTTCATTAAATAAAAGAAATGATAAAGTGATTATCAGGCATGTCCAACAGGTATATCATGATCTACTGGTAGATCACTGGATGTCTGCGGTAGATCACTGGTAGATCATTGGCTCCCCCCAAAGAAGCTGAACAACTGACAACTGTGGTTTCCCTAAAAAAAGCTCAACATTTTTACCTCCTTCCTAAAAAAAGCTCAACAACTTTGACCTGAACCCTGCCAGTTTTTAACTCTGTGAGTAGATCGCAGTCTCTTGAGAGTTGGCCACCCCTGAATAAACCATTGCAGGTCTGTGGGGAGGGGACTAAAAAATGCAGTGTTTTAATGTGCGTGTTCTCTTATGTACGTGTTTTTTTGACACAGAAATAAAAAGACTGCCTATAAAAGCAGCAGGGAAGTGCAGCAATAGCCATCCCTCGTGAATAATCAGAAAAAAGCAAAAGGGAAGCCATATTTTGGGCATTCTCCTTGATGTGATTAAGAATGGTATGAGGTGGAGAGCGCAGCCATGTTGGGGCAAAGACTTCTGGAGGGGAAAACTGACCTTCCATGTGTAGCCCGCTCCCAGCCAATGATTTACAACCCGGGATGCACAGGGCCCTAAATCACAAGGGTACCTTTGCATGTAGAGCAAGCTTCACTCATAACCGCCCCTGCCCCTCTACAAGGGGGACAGGGTGATGGAGTTGTAAGGGTTCAGCGGTGGTGGGACCAAATGAGTGAGGGCCTGCTCTCCCTCTTGCATGATGCTTAAACATGGGAGGGGTACATGGAGGGGAATGCAGCAGAGCCAACCTACGAAAGAATTGCAAAATAGAATGGGGAAAACATGTGCAACCCTATCTATTATGGAAGTTGAGAAGTACTTAACAATTCTACATATTAAACACCTTTAACGGCGTACGTTGGTATCAGATGGATCCTTCTGGAAAGAAAGGCCAGCAACGAGGTTATGGTGGGCAATAGACTTTGGGTATCATATTGAATACAATGCATGGTTAAAACTGTGGAATGAAAATTTAAAATTTACAGCTTGTGTGGCATTAAAAGAAAATGTAATGAAAATGATGTACAGATGGTATTTGACACCAGTAAAATTGGCTAAAATGTATAGGATGAATAATAGAATGTGTTGGAAATGTAAAGAAAAAGATGGAGATTTTTATCATATGTGGTGAACATGTGACAAAATAAGATGCTTTTGGGAGATGTTATATAATGAACTTAAAAATATGTTTAAATACTCTCCCCCCCCCAAATGGAAGCATTTCTGCAGGGGTTGATGGGGGAAGAAATTGCGAAAGCAGACCAAATACTGTTTTTTTATGCCACAGTTGCAGCAAGAACTGTATCAGCCCCAAACTGGAAATTACAAGAAATACCAACGATTGCGGAGTAGCAGATGAAATTTTTGGACTATGCAGAATTGGCAAAACTGACTTGCAGAGCCAGGAACCAGGAAGACATAAAATTCCAGAGAGACTGGAGTAAATTTATTGACAACATTAATAATCATTGTAAAAGTTTGAAGATACTAGCAGGACTGAAATAATTCCTATGACGTGGACTTTACAGTTTAAGGAATAAATGTGAGATATAGATTGGTAATAGAAAGCTTGTTGAAGGAGGGGAAGGAAGTCTTAAGCCTGGCAGAGCATGGAAAGATTAGATTGGTTATGTAAATTGGAATTATTGTTTGATGGAAAAATGAATTAAAATTATATTTTAAGAAAGAAAGAAAGAAAGGCCAGCAACATAAATAACCCCCGAGTTGTTAAAAAGTAAAAAGGGATGTCCAGGAAACATTAACATGACAAACATCAAAAATAAGTAATGCACACAAGCCATGCTAGATAATGAGTAGCACAGCGTCCTAATTCATCTTTTCTCCATCATTTTACTGAAAGGAGCCAAATCAATTTACAGCAGTGACCCACCAGGGGTTCACTCAACCATATCAAGCAGGAGAGATAAAAGAAAGACATTTTGAAGTGACAGTGGCAGTAATCCGATTCCTGCTTCTGAAGAAGTGTAATTGGAACAGTAGACACCTTAAGATCAGGCCCATTGAAGGCCGTATTCTGAGCAGTGGGGACTGGGGAACAATTCACAGTGTCGCATTGAGGTATTCTGCTCTGTGATGTATTTAGTAGCGCTAACAAGGCCTCCATGGTCGCGACAGTGCATTATCACATGTGCACCCATCCCATAGCCCATGGGCAGCAAATGTAGTGCCTTCTAGATGTTCTGGTCTACAACCGTCATCAGTCCCAGCCGGCGTGGCCAATGGTCCCAGATAATGTAGTTCATCACATCTGAAAGGCACTACGTTGGCTACCCCTGCTAGACACAACGCAGTCCCAGCATAGTAAAGGAGTACCTTTAGAGGAGGAGAAGGTAACTTGCGACTCCTTAAATATTGTTAAGGCTCCAGCTGCCACCTGTTCCAGTCTGCATGGCCAACTGTCAGGGACACTGGGAACTGTAGTCCAAAAGCAAAGCGAAAGCTTCCTGGGAAGCCTCATCTCTCCTTATGTCACCCTGCTCCAATCCAAGAAGATAGACAGATGGTGTGGACAGTACAAAGACTGATCAGCTGGCCTCTGCTCCTCCTTGAAGAAGAATGCTCTTCCTCCAAGAAAACCACCACGAAAGCAGGCTTTCCTACTAGTGCATATGAATTCCGCCGTTGAGCAGAACTCCATATGTTAAAAATTAAACTCTTGCTTTCCTGAAGGCAAGGTGCTTCATACTGGTGAATGGAAAGTATATTTCAGTTCCTAATTAGAAAACCATTCTTCTTTCAAGACTCAAAAGACCCTAACACTGCAAATTATGATGACCACTATGAACTTGCATCAATTTCACATCACTGTGTGTTCACACCAGTCTTCTAATGTATCATTTATGTTCTTTTTTGTGGTTGGGGGTGGAGGTGGAGCTCAGTATCAGCCCTGGTCAGCCTTTCAACTGAGTTAAGCCAGAAGCTGTAGGGTGACTGAAGAAGACAGTAGTGGCAAAGAATGCTAAAAATGGCAGAGATGTTTATCCTTGCATTTCCAGACTCCCTAGCAGCAGTAGATAGAAGCTCTAAAACAGGCTTAGAAACATCTGTTGCTGTAAGAAATCCTGGCAAATTTGTAATTTTAAATTTGTTCCAAGATTCACATTGCAAGCAAAAGTTTGAGAAGGGGTGACTGTCTGGTACTGAACCATTAGAAGCCAAGCCTTTGGGGTGGGGGCTTGAGCTTAGCTGATCATGGGATCGAACAGGGGAACAACTCTCAAATTTGCCATTCCAACCCACTGAGATACTCATGTAGTGATCCGTCTCAGAAAACAGGACGCCTGCGTCTAGAGAAGCACCAAATATCAAAACTGTTCAGGATTATCTGTGTTCTTCAGTGATGCGTTATCTGGATTTTAGAAAATAGCAACTCCTCACCCCAAGAAATGAGATTGGCATCTTTCACCTTACACAATATTAAGTCTCTCCCTAGTTTTCCTGTTAATAAGATTCCTTTAGCCAGCCGACGGATTGTGAATACAGGCAGTTTCATCTACTAAAAGACAACATAAATCATCATTGAGAAAGGAGAGACTGCGGTAAGGTTATCACCATACAGCCTTCTTCATGAAAGGTTTGCATTAAAGCATTAGTGAAATTAATTCATCTTTCACAAGAGCTTTGAGCAGTATCGGTGATCTATGATAACAACCAATTTCTCACTATGGAGGGGGAAAAAAATTACTCAGCCCTGATAGACTACACAAATCTGCTTTTTAAAAATGACCTAACATTATCTGGAGTGTTGCTCCCAAAGGCATCGTTTGAGATTCATGCACAGCCAAGAGAAGCCATAAATCAGCAGAGAAAGTTTTGTTACTTTTATATGCAGTGGGCTGTAATTATTTTGAATTGCATTATGCCTCAATCATTGTAATTACTTTTAGATCATCCTTAAGCGGCAGTAATAAAAAGAAAAGAAATCAGTCTTAAACCAAGGGCAAACCCCACCCGCAAAAAAAAAAAAGAACATAAATGTTACATTAGAAGCCTGGGGGGTAAACACACAGCAATGTAAAGTCGATGCAAATTTTCCCTGAAAAATTCAGCGTGCAAAGTACCGGTAGCCACCCTTACCTTGGGGCTTCATACACAAATGTGCCCAAGCGGTGGGTCCAGTTGCAAAGAGTATACGAGGAAGTCAGTTGTGGGACTGCCGGGGGGGGGGAGGGATGGAGGGTTGATGGTGGGATGCCACCCATCAGGAAAAATGGAGCAGCTGAATTGGTTATGCAGGTTGCTGGAGGAGTGTGGTAGACCGAAAGAGCTGGTTGGTCCATGCAGGAGCCAGGCTGTTATCCCACTGAGGTGCTACTCAGCTTTGGCTCAGCTTTGCCTGAGTGTGGGGGCTCTTTCCCATCTTTCCTAATATGGATTGCACCCTGGATTCAATCTATGGACCTCCAGAATGAGCTGTTCTATCCAGCTGATGTCCCCCCTGTAAGCCTTTGTGCCTGGTATGTGACTGGCTGGTGAGTTTGGGGGCTGCCCATTGATGTTCTGACTGTGATCTACTGCTGCGGCTGGGCTACTCTGAAAGAGCTTCCAGGGTGGATTCGAGTCTTTTGCCATGATTGGGGTCCTCCCCTCCGGAAATGCAAATGATGAATCAATATGATGTAGGGCCAACTAGGCTCAGTAGATTGTTACCTTGCTCCACGACCATCATTTGTAACCTTGATCCCTTGGCCCTATACAAATTTTCATTCCTGGTTGGTATGTTCTAAAAGAACATTACCTGTGGCTTCAACTTAACTTCTTTATTATTTACTCTCCTGTGCTTCTCCATCTCTTGTCACCTGGGCTGGTTCTAAAAAGACTACACCTGAATGACTCTTGCCCATTGGTGAATCGGTTGGCTATCCTTTCTTGACCTCGTGCTTGACCTCACCTAATTATGTCAGCCTTCTCACTACAGCATACATAGTAGGTTTATCTAAAAGTATATGGGTCAGTTGTCTACCAGTGGATGTGCTGGTGACCATGCAAGAATATTTTACTTCCGAGTGAATCCACAGGCAGAATTACAAGTCCATAATTCAAGAATGGCTCCAACCAGGTCACTAACAACAATGAGATCATAATCAAGCACTTCATGCTTGCCTATAAAACTTTCTGACTGTAAGAGCTGTTCGGCAGTGGAACAGACTCCCACAAGAGGTGGTGGACTCTCTTTCCTTGGAGATTTTTAAGCAGAGGGTGGATGGCCACCTGTAATGGGTGTTTTAGCTGAGATTCCTGCATTGCAGGGGGTTGGACTAGATGACCCTTGAGTCCCTTCCAATGCTAAGATTCTATGATTCTATACTTACCTCAGGGAAATAATCCTGTGGGAACTTTTCTTTCTCCAGCATAGGTGTACTTTCTAATGTATCTGAGTAGATTTCCTTCCCCGTAACTTTTTTGTACTTCTTAGCTAGGAAGAAACAAGGAGCATTTAGAATACCTCCACCTCTGCAAAGAGGTTTCAACACACACACAACAGAAGAAAAAACACAGACATAAATACTAGATTTTGATGCTGTTGACAATTAATACCAAGTGAAGGCCTCAGAGGTTTTTGCTCAACTGATGTACAGCTGACACTCATGTTGGAAGAACTGTCCATGGTGAGGAAATGCATGTTCTCCATTTCATACTGATGTAGAGGGGTATATAGCTAAACTACTCACTCTCTCATACCATGAGCTGAACGATGCCATGCACTTATGCCTGCAGTGTGCTACAACTTCTTTGTTGCTAGCTCCGAGATTTCAAAAATAATAATAATGAAAATCAACTGTTTAGAGGGGAGTAAAAAACACACACACCAAGATAACAGTGCTTTGGCATCTGGGATTGCCAGATATCAGAGATCATTATACGCTACATGTTACGTTGTAAGTTATATGAAATTCCAAGGGCAAAAAATTTAAAGAAATTCTTCCAGCCGATTGTCACTCATAGGATCACTGGAAAAAAATTAAACATCTGCTGTCTGGCAGGGCTAAGATTGCTAAGTTCAACACAGCTAAAAGCTTCTCAGCACAGGAAAAACCATGAGACTAGCCATCTGAGAGATGTGCCATAAAGTGCATGTATGTTTTATGAGTTTTACTATGCTGTGTTTTTTAAATCTTTGCTTGCTTGCTAAAAATTTGTTTGCCTGATTCGTTTTCTGGCTATAAACTGTATACGTTTGAGCAATAACATTTTGATGACACTGATCACGGAGGTGGTTTTAGGGTAGCGTGATTGGTGCGGCGGCACTGGGTGGCGTGCTGCAGGCGGCACAAAAGCAATGCTTTAGAACGGAGCGCAATAGGCAGCGGGGGCAGAATTTTAGTGTTGCACACAGGGCACCGTTGAAATTTGAGAGCCCAAAGACCAGCACTGATGATGATGCTGGTGGGATGGTGTTTATCACTGGTCACCCTCTATAGAGCACCTTGAGATCCATGGAGGAAAGGTAAGACATAAATGTAATTAAATAATAAATAAATTGCAGTAAGGTGAAGGTTGAATTTGGTGATGGAAGCAATCAGGTACAAAATCCAGACTTAGCATTAAAACGTAAGTGCATTTATCGGGCATCTTCACAATTGACTTGATTAAGAGTGACCCGTATTATTGTTCAGCACCCATTAAACCGTTACAGGTGGAAAAAATGAGCGGACAGGCAAGTTAATCTCTCATTAACAAGTTCTCATATCAATGCTGCAATTTACATTGCTCCCTTTTTCAGGGATAAAAATATGCTACGATGAATCCTCTGCATTATGTCTCAGGTTTTACTTTCACATCAAAAGGATGATGAGGATTTATGACCACTAAACCTTGAAATGCAACACTTACAGAATGGCTGTTTCCAATCCTTCACTGAAGACAAGCCTCTGCCTTCCCTACCCTCAATTACAAGAAAGCGGGCCATCTATCTTGGGTTACAACAAGAATAATGAAATTGAGACAATTGAGACAATTAGTTCACTTACAATTTCAATGATGTTTCAAATAAATGTGGTGCAAAAATGTAGAATGAATGTGACCTGTCTCAATAAGCTAAATGAAGCTTTTGATATATATAAAGTGAGAGCAGGCAACTTTCAAAATGTTGGGAATCTCAGAAATACATTGGTGAGAGGACCAGGATTGGCCACAGCTTCTTGTCAAGTGTGCATTCAGAGGTAAACTTGGGTTTGCCCCATGTAATGTGTGAAAACACTCCTGGAAAAGTAATGTAGGCTTCTTCTTCTAACATGAGCAGAACAGAAGAGTGCAATCCTGAACATTTCTATTCAGAGGTAAGCCTCGCAGACTTAATTCCAGATAAGTGAATATTGTAGCTTCCACTTACCTTTAAAGTCAAATTGATAAATGTTTTTCAAGGATTCATGTAGAAAGTAAAAGCTTCCCAGTGCCTGTAAGAAAAGAGAAACCAAGTCAGCAAAACATAAAGAAACCACTCCCAAAAGCTTGAAACCTGAAATATTTTAGTTGTACAGAAAGACTTAAAATCAATAAACTAAAAAAAAAAATTGAATTCCTTTGGTGTTTAAAGGCAGTATTATCCTTCAGAATTCATTTACTACTAATGGCAAATATGACTGGCAACAAAAACATGATTACACAACATACTTAAATATGCACAAAAAACTCTTAAGGATTTCTAGGAGCTCATTGTTGAGAAGAAGCAGTGCCCAGGTAGCTGTATTATAGTACTGGATATCTGGAGGAAGTGTTGAAGTGTATAAACCTTGAAATTTTCAGGGGGAAAAAATATTCTTTTGAATTCTATAACTAGCATATGGAAGTTGACAACTGGACAATGAAAATGTGCCCCTAATGATGACCAAAAAAACTGGTATTGATGAATTGGAAGAACAAAATTATGGTTTCCTTTAACCAATGGATTGAAAACACAACAGCACATGCAACATATGAATGGATTGCTTATAGACACAGACTTTGGGTAAATATACTGATATTTGGAATGAGCTTATTCAGAATATAGGAGGTTATTATTAATCATTATTAGCATAGATAAGAACATTTATAGATCACATGTTTGCATTATGTTTCTTCTCTTTCTACCCCCCTCTCCTTTTTTGATCTGGTGCTCTGGCACGAGTCAGGGAAGAAGTTCCACAAGTGTGATGTCACCACAGAGAAGGCCCTGCCTCATGTCCTTTCCCTATTGGCCACCATTGCCCATGTGACAACAAACAGGGCCTTCCCTTGCTGATTTCAAGGGCAGGTATTTGGAAGGAGAGATCCTTTCAAGAACATGTACCTGTACACGCCCCATAGCTGCCAAGTTATCCCTTTTTTACAGGGATTTTCCCTTATGCTGAATAGGCTTCCTCGTGAGAAAAGGGAAAACTTGGCAGCTATGACACGCCCCTCAAGAGTACTAGTGAGCTTCCATGAAGACTGTAATGCAGAGCCTTCCAAACTGCATGTCATGACATGTTAGTGTGACAGCTGCAGTGCACAGGTGTGTCGCGCAAACACTCCCCGCACGTCTCCCAGGGCTGGAAAGGAGTTTGCTAATAAACTGAATTACTACATTGCAATATGATGCATGTCTAAAAAGTGTGTCCCCCAACATGAAAAGTTTGGAAAGCTCTGCTATAATGATTCCTCCTTCGGCTCCAGACCATTGTGCATGCAATTTCTGTGCCATATCACAGTGAACTCTGGCACAAAACTGGATGGAACACAACGGTTTGGCAAATTCATTAAAAATCCTCAGGCGGATTCTTCACATATGACAGTCCATTCTCCCCCCACCCCCCACCCCAAGTCTGCCAACTCTCTTTTGGGTGGAAATTGGCAGTGAAGCAGCTTTGACAGAACAGGATCTACTGATGATCAGGTTATTACTTCCCTATTCCCTTTGGTAGCATCTTAAATTTTGCAGGAAAAACACCACCGCCACCAGACTGATGCAATTGCACAATAGACAAAGCCTGAGCGTAGGAATTCTCTCTATGTGAATGAGTGCTAATATCAAATAAATCTCTGCAAGGAGGAGCCCTTCAAGAACATTGCTATTTAAAAAATTATCACTGTGATTCCTGGGACGTTAAAGGCCAGAGTATCGTTAGTGTATAACCAGGAGGCAGCATCTGCCTTTTATTAATTGCTAATGAAATTCTATTAAGATATTAAATATTCGGCGTCAGCCTTTTTATCTTGTACTACATTCTTCTTTTGTTATCATTCCGTCAATCTGCCCTTCTTCAGAATGGTTAACCTTGGAAGAGTCCTCCTTAAGAACGCCTGCTACTTATTTGCCTCCTCCGTGTATAAATGCATAATAATAATAAATAGTACGAATAATAATAAAAAAAAACCTGGCGCAGGCTGCCTGGGTCACCAGAAAGTGTACTCATTAATTAAAAGTGTGACAGTGTTTTCCGTTGGATGAACTAATATGTCAAGGAGATGGGCAGGACCTCATGTTTGTGCTTTTGACAAATCAGCAAATGTTTAATCTCTAGATGTGCAGCTTCTCATAAATAATGCAGCAATCAGTGAGCCAAAACTCTGCCTCTTCCAGAAGGGTGTCCCTGTCTTCCCACTACTAAGATTTCTTCCCTTTGCTCATCTCCCCCCCCCCCCCGGTCTACTTAAGTCTAAAATAAAAACCACAATTGTCCTCTGGGTTGAAAGCATCACTCTCTTCCCTGCGCATACCCCATCAGCATTGTGTCCATAAATCTGTGAAAGAGGTTAGTGGAGAAGCACATGCTCTGTGGTCCCCAATCCCTGCCCATCTCAGGTAGCGGGAAAAGCTCACAGCTGGGATCTTGGAGATTTTCTGCCTAACTCCAACCCAAAACATTGCTTTTATCTATAAATAAGTTCTACTCAGAGTAATCCCACTGAAATGAATGAACCTAGGTTTAGACACGTATATTCACTTCAATTGGTCTACTCCGAATGGGATTAGCATTGGATACAACCCTTTGTCACCTTGAAGTAGATCCCAAATGGTGTTTGCCCCTCTCCATACTAGGACCAACAGAAATCTCCTCGCATTGTCACCAATTCCTGACTTCCTCTATTACCTCAACCCCTTCATAGTGGGGCCTGGTGCAGGGCACTTCACCTTGTTGGTGGGCAGGGTTCAATCCTGTTTCTGCCAGTCAGCATACAGCAGGTATAGGCAAACTTGGCCCTCCAGATGTTTTTGGCCTACAACTCCCAGCATCCCTAGCTAACAGGACCAGTGGTCAGGGATGATGGGAGTTGTAGTTCCAAAACATCTGGAGGGCCAAGTTTGCCTATGTCTGGCATACAGGATTTGATGGACCAGTGGCCTGATTCAGTATAAAGAGCTTCACGCAAGTTAGTAGCTACTAAAATGTTCCCGATTGGGTAGGACCTAGAATTTGAGCTCAAAAATCTGCTTCAAAACTGTATGTGTATTAGGAGGAGTTCACATTAAAATGCAATAGATTTTCACGAGGACTTCATAAACACCAACTGATGTGGAAACATGAAGAAGAAGAAGGAGGAGGAGGAGGAAACAAAGAAACTAAAGTTGACAGAACTTTCTAAGTTCTGTTGTAAAAAAATAATAATCCTTTGCCAATAGCACATTGGGCTTATTTACAAACAATATTTCCCCCCATTTTAATTACTATTATTTTCTAGTGCTAGTTTAAGGTCTGGATTCTTCTTCTTTTGTTTTTTTAACGTACGAGTGAAACACATTTATTTCGATATAACTCTCATGAACTTTCAAGTATGGTTGACAGATATTGAATTTCAGTTTTTATCAGACAATTCCATTCTGCTGAATTGGCATTATCGTTTCTAAGCTCCTTAATCACATTTCTCAAAATATACAGTTGCCACAATTTCTTAGCAGAGAAGAGTTGGAAGAGCCCCATCATTTGCAGAGTTTTATCAGTCGAGGAAGCAGATTTACTTGGTATGCATGGATTTGCTCTCACCAATGAAACGGAGCGGCCCATACACACAGCAGCTGCTGGTCCATATGTAAGTGTTGGCAGGGTGCTATGGAATATAGACTCTGTCTTATGCCATATATATATATATATATATGGTAAAGTAGGACACATATCCACACAGACATGAACCCCATGGGAACTGACCTGGACCCTGGGATCACCATCTGAGGCCCTTCTTCATGTGCATCCTCCATGAGAGATCTGGATGGTGGCAACACAAGGAAGGGCCTTTTCTGCAGTAGCTCCCCGTTTGTGGAATGCTCTCCTCAGGGAGGTTCACCAGGTGCATTACATATCTGGGCTGAGGTGTTGTTGGGGGGAGGGGGTTGTTGCTGTTGGATTTTTCTATCTTTATTTAGATTTTGTGGAGATTTATGTGGAAATTGTTTTGCTTGGTTTTGCATTTTTTAATGTTTTATTTATTTAGGACTACTTTTTTCTAATGTTGTAGTTTTATGCCTATTTTTTTCAAAGCTGCCTTGAGCATGGTTTGAACTGTGAGAAGGAGGCATATAAACAAAATTACGGTATATACTGGTATGTCTATATATCTTTAGGCCGCAGGCAAAAACATTCCTCTTCTCCCAGACCTTTGGCTAATTAAACAATCTATGGCCTTTTAAACAGTGTGTGTGTTGTTTTGTTTGTTTTTATATTATGTATGTGTTCTTATATTATGAACCACCCCGTGATCTTCAGATGAAGGTTGGTATAAATTTAATAATAATAATTAATGATGACAACGACAACAATACACGTATCTGAGCAGCAATCAGTATTTACAAAGAGCATTCCAACAGTAATATTCTGGAGTTCATTCAGTCATCCAATTAAGCTCAAAGCAAATTTTCAGCATGGCAAGCATATTTTGATACTATTTTGCGGGGGTGGGAAATCCATAGCTAATAACTGCCATACCAATAATGACTTTCACGATATGGAAATGTTACTCTGATAAAATATGAAAATATCTATGAAGTGTACAGGCAACCATGTCTGCTTAATTGTTAATTAGATGCTGATCTATGGGTCATTTCACTTGTGCCAATTTAACAACTACACGGAAGTACTTAAAATAAAATGTTTAAATATTCACCACGAAGAGTAAACATTCATCGCACACAACCCTCATTGAACGTGCTAAAGCTAATATTGCAATTATGAAGAGTGCCTTAAATAAATGTAAAATAAATTGCCAATGGCGACTCAGAAAGTGTAATTCATGTAGTCATAAAATCCATAATTAGCTCTAATGAATATTTAAAGTCAAAGTGCAACTTAACTTTTTCAATGTTTAACCTACTATATCAATATAGCTCAAGGAATCCATTTGTCATGGAAAATGACAGCATCTGAATATTAATTAGCATAGGTCACTGCTGACAGGAAGTCCTTATCTCTTGCCAGTCCTTTTGACTATAGCGTGTGTCACCAGTATGTTTGTCACGTCTGATATTATTGATTACCTGCCTTTTTGGCCAAAAACAATTAAAAGAGGAGTTTTTTTGTTTTTGTTTTTTTTACATATTTATAAACCCGACTGTCAAGAGCACTTATTTTTCCATTAGAAAAATGTAGTCTATTAGCTGCCATATTTCAGTTTGAAGAGCAACAGCAAATGAGGAGCCGCAATAACTCTGGGTAGCATGACAACATTTTTACATAAAAGCATTCATTTATTGCTTAGTGGTTTCTTTTCTTGTCTTCTTTTTAAAGGATCTTTCATTGCATCCTTTTGTGTTGCAATGTATTGGGAAGGATATAAATGGGCCACCGTTATTAGACATATCCCATTTTCAAAGCTAATTTGAAGGCTGGGTGGGTTGCTTGTGTTCCTTAACAGCTTCATTTAGATGCAAATGGAATACATTTAGTTTTCACTTATAATTAAAAGCGCAGGAAGATGCAGCTCCATATCCTCCTGTTCTCACCACCCTCCTGAACTCTGGGTGGGTAAGGCGGGCCATTTCGTCTGTCAATCAGCATGGTGCCAAACCAGATCCAGGATCTGGAGATCAGGAACAGATAGAAAAAGATATCCCAGTACAGAGGAAGGCATGGAGTTCTTTAGTAATCTTATGCCTTCAGTTAAAAGTTTTTTGTGTGTGTGTTTTTGTTCCCTGGATTGGGGTGAATGTCTATTCTAAGTGGAAAAAACTGTGTACACAAATCATCTCATTAAAAAATAATCTATCACTTTTTATCTGCAAACATATTAGTGTCCAGCAATTTATCATTTCCGGCATTTGTCTTATCAGCCAAAGTACACAGCGTTAAACTGTTATTGTGCTTTGTTTTCACATCACGCCTTGTCTAAAAGGGGATCAAATTACTTGCATTAACTCTTTAACAATCCCACTGCTTTTTCCTAATACAGTACCAGCAACCCTGCAAAATAATTTCTGCCATTTTTGAAGTTGCTTTCATGATGCAGGCCCATTAAGGCGTCCCTGGTGGTTAGGATCAGGTGCCAGAGCACCTTAATTTCTCTCTTTTAAAATGCCACTGATTTAGCAGAGAATGCCCTGTTATGCATTGCTATGTTAAATGCATTGGTTCAAAGGACTCACCAGAGTCTGTTATGTATGAATGTGGGCAGCGAGGTATGGGGGGAGAGAACTCTGGTTAGTTTAAATATTGTTGGTTAACTATGTCTGCTTCCTGGCTTGTCTCAATTGTTATAAAATCATATGGGGGGGTTTTGCAGGACACCATAATTAATGAACAGAGAGGGGTGACAGAATTTGACAGCTGCAATACCCAGAATCCTGTTCAAGAAAATTGACAGGGGAGAAGAGTGGGGAGCGGGAAACCTAAAGGGATTAGGTTACAAAGAAAAACCTGAAGATTGCGAACAACAGTTAGCATAAACTCACACATTTCCCCTCTCCACCTCCCCTCCGCCCAGAACAAAACAATGTTTCCAGAAGAAGGGGGGGGGAACCGCCCAAATCCAAAGTGACACTTTTCTACTCAAGTTAATAATACAGCCTATTATATGTTCTCTTACCATGAAATCTCTATCCGCTGCCTCTGTATTAGAATTGCTAGTATCTCTCTGTATTGGAATTGCTGTTTTATATCTTAGAACTGTACATGTCAGGACTGCTACCTTTTAATTAGAAATCCCTGCATTAGGTATGTTTTCCAGGTATATTTTCTGTATGAACCCTGTATGATCCCAACCCACCTGAACCTTGCCCTACTACCACCCTATACCCATTCAAGGACACAGGACAATAGAGGGATTAGCTGGAACAACTTTATTCAAATAAATTGCCATCCTCAACGTAGCCCACCCTTCCATGGCCTGGAGGAAAACACCTGCCGGGCGGACTTCCACCCCACAGAAATTGCCAGGAACTGCCCCACCTCTGCACCCATCTCGACTGATTGCCCTTCCTGCCAAACAACAGGGAACACCATCAGCGACAGGAGAAGAGCGATTGACATCTCTCCATCTGAAAGGAAAAGTCATCTCCGCACCCAGCTAATCCGATCCCCCACCCGTCGCCCTTGTCTCCCCCTCCCTCCCAGTCCAGAAATTTCCATGCAGGGACAGGAGGGTATATAAGGGGACTTTACCATTTCCCGGGGTTCCTTCCTTCTTTCCAGAGGCAGGGACCCTACAGCTGTAGTTTTGCATTCTGCAATAAAGGGATCAGTTTGTTTTTCCTGACAGCATCGTGTGGTCTCTGTCATTTTCCCGGCAGAGCTGAACTTAGTGCAAATTTTGGAGCTTCCGACCCGCGTCTGTCCTTCTTAAAAGGCAACGCATTTTGGGGTACATTTTTTCATAACACAATAAACAACAGTTTAATCTAACAAGTCTCTCCTGTGACACAGGAAACTGGTGATTTTAAAACAGAAAGCAAAAGCTTTATACTGCCTCCTTGCAGCTGTGCTGGGAAGATGAAAGGGGTGCAACTCCGAGGTTTGAGCAGCCTCATTCATGTAACAGTAAACTATGGTTTACCACAACCTTCACCAACCTGGGTCTCCCCAAATGTTTTGGATGATGTCAGACCCATCATCCATGATGACTGGCTGTGCAGATGTGTGAGATGGTCAACTGCTAATAAAACAAAGAGCCTAACATCTCCCCACTTCACCAAGCTTTCCTGCCTCATCATTTGGAGTCAACTCCTGCTTTTCACAGATCATCCTGCCTGATCTAAACACACAGCATAATTAAGCGGCAGACGTCTGTGGTGCTAGATTGAACTGAATTCTTTCAGACTGCAGGGGTACGTGTGGCATTTCTGAATGCTCTTCTGTGTAAGAACTCCCTGAAAAAAACCCCCAAAATTCATAACAACATAGCACTACTGCAGAAAGGTTCTAGTCCAGACAATTTCTCATTTTCTATATATCAAAAATTGGGAAGACCTACTTGGAAAAGAGGGACGCAGGTGGCGCTGTGGTCTAAACCACACAGCTTAGGGTTTGCCGATCAAAAGGTTGGTGGTTCGAATCCCCGGTTGGTGGTTCGAATCCCCGCAATGGGGTGAGCTCCCATTGCTCGGTCCCTGCTCCTGCCAATGTAGCATTTCAAAAGCACATCAAAGTGCAAGTAGATAAATAGGTACCGCTCTGGCAGGAAGGCGTTTCTGTCTGCTGCTCTGGTTTGCCAGAAGCGGCTTAGTCATGCTGGCCACATGACCCGGAAGCTGCCTGCGGACAAATGCCGGCTTCCTGGGCCTAAGCCGCAACCCCTGAGTCATCCACGACTGGACCTAATGGTCAGGGGTACCTTTACCTTTACTTGGAAAAGATTTCAGGAAATATTTAAGAGAAGGTGGGAAAATATATATTTTGGTCTTTTAATGAAATTGCCTATGGTTCCAAGTACAGCATCTACAACATGCTGCACATTCTTCTGCCACAGAATAGAAATGAAAATGGCATCCCGCACCTCCAGTGGTTTATGAGCACCAAACGACCATGATCTTTTGTGTTTTAGAGAAAAGATATTGTTACTTTGTCGAAAATTTAAGTCTAAAGTTGAGCCACATTTACCATGATCACTCGACTTTAAGCAATTGTAATTAGAACACCGCCTGGCTTCGAATCAATTTAGTATTTCATGGATCTCTTCTTCTATAATAGACTCGGTGATGGCAAATTCAATTTGTTGAGAAGACATTATTGCCCATTTCATTTAGTATTATCCAGGTCATCTCTCAATGGGAAGGGTATCATGTGGTAAAAGGCTGTATTTAGCATGTCACAGTCACCGGGTGCTGTTCTGTATCTCCGGGAATCTTTGTAAGCTGCCTCAAAATAAGGGACGATTGATTTACAAAGTACCAAATTTCAAATTTCATATTCTAAGGCTAAATATGAAATAATTGGACAGAGCTGTCCCCTTGTCTGACCCAGCACAATCAAGCCCCCTTTCAAGGTTGACTGCCTGCCTGAGAAATATGTGCATAATTTCATTTTGTCTCCCATCCAACGTTCAATGTTAGAAGTTAATTAAATTGCTTGTCCATTGTATTCATCCACTTACAAAGTTAATGATATTCTGTTCCTGAATTAAGGAGAATTTTATAAAGCCTGCACTATGGAACCTGGCAGGCTGTACATAGAGGAGTTGAACTCTGTCATAGCTTCTGCTTTCAGTTCTTCTAATTAGGAAACAAAATGAATGTTTCTGTGTCTGCCAATGCAGAGGACAAGTCATTCCAACAGTGAGGCAAAATGCTTTGTACAATAGCAACTTAATAATATCTCATGTTTGACGATAATAAATTCTTCAAGATTAATAAACCTGTTAATGTTTTTTTAAAAATCACCATAACGAAGATGAACTACTGTGTAACAAGACAGCCTTTAAAGAAAGGACAAAGGTTTGTGGGAAAGGAACAGTTCCTTACAAGGATGCAAGCCCTGAAGGTTTTGCAAATTATCAGAATATTCTCAGTCACAAGATAGCTACAATGGAATTTCAAAATTCCACTCACACCCATCCTTCTCTCAATCTCAAAACCAGGGCTTTTTTTCAGTGGGGGAACTCACCAGAACTCAGTTCCAGCACCTCTCAAGTGGGTTCCGGAAAATATTTTTCTAGAAAAATAGCACTGCCCAGAACCAACATTTCATCGCCATTTTCAACAGAACAGTTGGGGCAATGTTTATCAAACCAGGATATGGGACCCCACAAAGGAGGGGAGCATAGGACACTCACTTCCCAATGGAAGATGTACACACCATTGTCAATATCTTACTGATAACAGAGCTACAAGAAAGCGACATTGGGCTCTAAGCAAAGTGACTCCGCATTGCCAAGAAAGGGCAGGTATTAAAAGCGAGGCTACGGTCAGTCAATGAGCCAGGCTGAATTAGCTCAGACTGGAGATGAAGCAGTTTGGGAAAAGGCAGTGTGCATTGTTATGGAGGAGGAGGAGCATCACGATAAATGTTGGAGATAGGAATTGGTTATAAGAGTTGCAAAAGAGGAAGCAAGCAGGAAGGTGGCTACATGGTGAATCCAGGCGATGGGATGTTTCCAGTAAGTAGAGGCTGGATGTTGAAACAGTGGCGTTCTCTCTACACACACAAACACACCCCTGGGAGTTTGACTAAAGGACCTTGGAGGGCATTTCTAACTCTTTGATTCTAAATTGCAGTAGCATGGAAAACTGAAAATGTTTAGAAAGGGTGACCTAGAACCAAAGGAACATTGAATTGTGTCTTGAGCAGCAGCTCTGCCCCAAGAAGACATAGCAAAGGTTAATTTCAAAATGGAGGAGTTTAATTTCAAAGCACCAGCACAACGGCCTGCTATTCAAGCAGAGGGGCAGGGGGCTGGGGAGCGCATCACTGGGCATAACCTAGTTGAACTTCTGATGTGTGAGTGTAGGTTTGCCCACACAATAATGACGTGCCCTTTGCAATGGATCTCACAATGTGACCTGCATCTTAATTTCACTTACTACAAGGCTACAGTATTATCCGGGGCTCTGTGAGAGTTCCACAGCATACGTTTCAAGTAGAAGACAAATGACTTATCATCATCTAGGGCTACAGCACTTCTATATGGCATGAATAAAGAATGAAAGCCTGAAAACAGTTGTGGCTATACTCTAAAAAAACTTTTTTAAAAACCTACAAGAAATCAAATACTGTAATTCTAATATACTGCTTAAATGTTCATTAGTGTTCCAGTTTAATGCTCAGGCTAAGGAGGACTTCTTCACAAAGCTGTACAGAATGCAAATAGGCAACTGAGCTCTTTTTTCCTTGCTTTTAATATCTCTATAATTATTTATTGACCAACTCCATCAACAAATAATCCAGGTATTTCAGCAAGAAAATCCCCACTGATTTACACTAGACTTAATACTGTATTTGGGCAACGGGCAGGAAAAGTAATCCTTCATTTATTGTCATTTATCCAATGTTGTTAGCATACAAAGAGGTGGTATTTTTTTGTAAAAAATAAAATAATGTTCTTTGATTTCGTGATCAGATCAAACTTGCTAATGAAATGCCGCAGTCTTACTACACAATTTGCAAGTTTTGTCAAGAAACTGAAAATCTAAAGGTGATGTTGATGATAGGAACAGATTCTCATGTTTACAACATCAATGCAAAACATGCCACAGGCACATTTATTTATTATTACTTCATTTTAAATCCTTCGATTTTTAAGGCAGCATGCGTGATTTTATCCTCTCAAGTAAGCACCCCTGTGAGATAGGTTAGGGTGAGAGAATATGACTGGCCCAAGGTAATCCAGTTAACTTCACAGCCGAGGGAAGATTTGAATCCTGGTTGCTTAGTCTATTCCCTAACTTTCCTCAACCTTTGATCTCAGGGAAACAACTCTCATCATTCCCAGACAACATGACCAATAGTCAAGGATTATGTTATAGTCCTGTAACATCTGTGGACCAAAGATTGGGGTAGGATGGACTGGAATCTAGAGCTTACCTTTTGATAGCTTCCACTTACTTTTGAACACTCCCCTATATAAAAGTCTCTCTGCATGCATGAAAGTATAGGACAACAGGGGGGGAAGGCAGTTTTCTCCCTAAAATATTAGTTTACTAAAAGCAGAAAGGTTATTTTTTTCCCAGGGAAAGGGGGTACAATCAGAAATATCTCCTCTCCCCAGCTGCAACTGAAGTGGCAACAGGGATTTATGAATCCAAAATAATGCAACATTCTCATGGTTTGATTTTGGTGTTTTGTTTTGTTTTTACGTTATATACTACAACCAATAACAAGGTATAATTTCAATGTACTGAAGAAACCAATATACTAAGAGGTATATTGGATACAACTCCTGTTAATTATTTTTAAAAAGTTTAATCATAAAAGCTAATATACCATGAAGTTGAAAAGATGTAAATCCATACAAGTTCTGATTTGTCTCTGTTTGTATCTTGATTGAAAGCAATATGTACGCAATTAAAAGTACATTTTCACTCAAGGATAAATTTTGAAATTATAATTTGGATAAACATGCAGCTAATAAAAAAATAATTTAGTAAAGTGCTCTCAATTTGCCTTTTAATTATGAAAAATGAAGCTGCTCTGCTATACCACTGTGCATAACAGCCCAATCAATAATATTTCATGTTGATTAGATCATGTAGTAAATTTGCATCATAATTAAAAGTGCATTTATATTTTTCTTTAAATCTCTTGGAGTGTTTAACTCACAATTTTTGCTATTATCTCTTTTACTCCAAAACACATCAAACAGCCCATGCACTCTAACCAATGCAGTCAATATAATACATCTAAAGAGAGGAGAAAGCATTTATTTCAGTTGTAAGAATCCAATACATTTTAATAGTCAGCACCAATATGCAAAATCAACCATATAGCTACCAAGAAAAACAGAGAGGGTGGGGATTATGATGTATTTAAACTGTTTTAATACCAATTATTATGGTGCAATAGAGAAACTAAACATTTGCATGTGTATCTTTAGAATGGTACTACTGTACATGAGTTATAAGCAATCAAGCTTTGCTGTTAACTGAAAAAGGCTATGATACAGACGATCAACTCAATCACTGCATGTGTGAAACTAACAAACCTTTTCAGAGTTTAGCTTTTAGATGGAGGGCTTCTACTATATTAAAAGTAAAGTAAGTTTTCTCTCCTTCAATTCGAATGATCTATATGGACAAAATGAGACACATAACCAGCTTGTGTCTTGTTTTGGAAATAGAAGTTTAGTGCTGCTTACTTTGGGAATTTCTTATCTTTGAAATTTTCTGGAAAAGAACAATACTGTTTTTTCAACAAAGCAAAAAAGAAAAAAGAAAAGCTAATGCACTGTGGGGTCACTAGAAATTCAGTCTAAGGTGGCCAAAGAAGCATA
Organism: Zootoca vivipara; assembly: GCF_963506605.1. Classification (NCBI taxonomy): domain Eukaryota; kingdom Metazoa; phylum Chordata; class Lepidosauria; order Squamata; family Lacertidae; genus Zootoca; species Zootoca vivipara. The sequence continues at coordinate 61,810,279 of NC_083280.1, read as the reverse complement.
AAAAAATAATCACATTAAATAACAGCTCCAACCCATAAAAATTGCTCAGAAATTTTAAAAAATATCAACCTGCTGCTGGAAACCCTTTGTAAAAATACCTTGTCGTTTTTACTTAGGATTTCCCTCTTTCCTATATGCAATAACTACTCAAATACATAGATAACATGGGGAAGATCCCCTAAAGTATGAAACAAAAAAATAGCATCCAGTCCTTAACACACAACATACTGGTAACTGATGTAATAAATACGCTCACTCATTTTTCTTAATGCAGGAAAATGGTATTCAGACCACATTTGTGAATCTCTTAACAATAAATAAATAAATTATAAACAGTTTTCTAATTTCAGGTGCAGTACAAAGTTCTAACAATGTCAGATGACAGCCCTTCATATTTTAAAGTTATTCTTCCAAGCTATTTAATAAGAATATTTTCTTTCTGATCAGAGTTTCTGGATCCAAACCAAGCTAACAAAAGGTGAAGATTAATCCACTAAGCCATCCAAACTCCAAAGCCCTTATTCTATTATCAGAGCACTTTTCAAGGCAATGATTAAATGCTGGGAGAGCAAATGGCATTAAAAAGCCATAATAGCAATTCTTCTACCAGAAGAAAAATAAGCCTGATATATCGCTATCTAAACTGTACATGGGGGTGGGTAAATTTGTCTGATTGTTATATTTAACAACCTGGCTATAAATTTATAAGCAGCAATTTCCGATTCAGAAACTCAATGTAATCCAATACAGTAAATCGACTTGCATTGGCGATCGAGCCAATTCAGGGCCAACCACTGGGGTCAAATTCCTCCACACCCCAACACATGGGTGGCAAACAGGACTAAGGAGGAGTTTTCAAGAATATCAGAACTCTAAGCACATCAGCTAATTATACCTTTCTTTCCTGGCATCAAATTGGATTCCTGTCAGGAACTCGAGTCAGGAGTAGGTCAGTAATAATAATAATAAAAACCCCACTGGTGTCTTTATTCAAAGAAGTAAGTTATATTACACTCCATAGTGTGAGTATCTTTATTTCTAAAATGTAAGCTGTGTGTCATCTTCTTCTTTGGCAATCACTCGTAGCCAAGTAAGATTGTCTTCCATGAATATGGTCTTAACAGTGAGACCGTAAGTGACTGTGGAGGCCAATTCTGGATCCACATGTCCTTCCACAGTGGGGACATAAGTTTCTGGGCAGGAGTTGATCATGGTGATGGTTTGCCAAACATGCCTTCCTCTTAGCATGTTTCTGAATTCAAGCGTCTTCAAAGTCCATGACACCTTTGGTAAAGGCTGTTCTTCAATTGGAGCACTCACAGGCCAATTGCCAGTGTTTATACTACCTTTTTTCAGATTTGCCTTGAGAGAGTCTTTAAACCTCTTTTGTTGACTACCGGCATTACGCTTTCCATTTTTAAGTTTGGAATAGAGTAGTCACTTTAGAAGACGATAATCAGGCATCTGCACAACATGACCAGTCCAACGAAATCGAGATTGAAGAATCATTGCTTCGACACTGGAGGTCTTTGTTTCTTCAAGTACACTGGCATTAGTTCTTCCCAAGTGATGTGATTTTTTGGGGGGGAGACACAGTTGATGGAATCTTTCAAGGAGTTGGAGATGGCATTTATAAGTGGCCCATGTTTCACCACCATACAGTAAGGTTGGTAATACAATGGCTTTGTAAACAAGCATTTTGATTTCCCTGCGAATGTCAAACACTCTGCATTTCAATTGGGAGAAAGCTGCACTTTCAAAGCTCAGGCGATGCTGGATTTTGGTATCAGTGTTGGCCCTTGTGGAAAGGGCCAACTGCCCAGGTAGGAGAAGTGATTGACACTTCCCAACGTTTGAGTTGAATTTGTGGTGCTGCAGAAGGGTTGTTTTGTGCTTGTTGGTGCAGCAGGTATTTGTCTTCTTTACATGAAATCAGCATTACACTGAGGTCTCCCTTAATTATTGCTACCGGTATGTTATGAATTATTACCAAATGAGCCACTAAAATTGGTCTCAGGTGCTCTACTCCTGAAATGGTCAATGTGGTGCCCTCCCATTATTCCCTGACCACTAGCTGTGCTTGCCAGGGCTGATGGGAACTGAAGTATGACAACATCTGAAGAGAACCATGTTTTCTAACCCTGCTATATTCTCTGGTCTGCCATCAAGGCTGATCAGGCTGGCAGGCACCAGGGACAATACTTTTTCAGTGCTGGCCCTACACTTTTAGAATTCCCTCTTCTGAAAACTCAGCTAGAGACCCTTTAAAGCAGTCCCAAAAGACTTTTCTAAAAAAAATCCCAACAAGCCTTTTGAGGGCACTTGCTTTGAAAAGGAGAGCTAAAATACATTAAATATATTAAAAAAGCAAAGATGATGCTTCTCCTATCCTCGCAGAAGAAAGATAAACTGTAAACTTCTTGTTGTAAACCACTAAAGAGGTTTTTTTTAATAAAAATATTAAGCAGTATATAAATTTTGTTAAAGAATAAAGAATATAATAAATGAGGGCCAAGTTGAGGAGTCGGGGAATTGCCCCCATGCCAGTCATTTAAAATCCGCAAATAAAAGAAAATACTCTTGAGAATATTTTCCCCTAAATGTACTCTGGGTCTATTTAATAGATATTACAGACACAAGCATAAAACACATTTTGTACTTGATCTTCATCTTCTGACTCCTTACAGGAAACCGGAATCACACAGAGTCCTCCCTGTTAATGCCTATGCCATAAATTACTCCTCAGTGACAAGGATCTGCTAAAACGGACCCTCATCTAGATCTCATCTCATTTGCATTCTCTTTTTGACTCCCGTATTCCTGTGACACACTTTTCCTTCAGTTCTCAGGATAAAACGACTGCTGGGCCAAAAAAAGGAAGCGACGGACGTAAGCCAGCATTTCTCAAACTTCCCAAAGGTGTGCTCTTCCCCATCCCTAAGCATTTGTATGCTACCAACCAAGAGCAGCTAGCATGGTGGGGTGGTCCAGTGGAGGCAGACTCCTGACAGCAGCATCCCTACTGCTTATTCGGGTGGTGTTTGGAGGCGGCAGGGAGGAGGCAAGGTCAAGATTGCACTGGTAGGGCCAACCTGTCCTTCCCACCGGTGTGCCCACACAGCACCAAATTTGCCACCATCCTAGTCTGCCCCCTCTCCATCTAGGTTAGCAGCAACACTGCCAGAAGAGTGTCACTGTGGTACTACTGGCTGCTCCTGTTCCTGTATTTGTCCAATACCCTTGCTCCTTTCTCTGTTTCTTCCTTGCTTGCCCATCTCCTAAACACATCCCATTCCCCAAGCCTCTTCAACTCCAGAGTGAGGTTACTATGGTAAGGGACAAGCTATTCACGTATACTGAATCAGTAGTTCTTTAATTACAGGCATTTGGGGGAGGGTTTATGCTAATTACAGGTATTGGTGGTGGGAAAATTGTTATTAGGACCATGAGGAGGGCGGGTTATCCCTTCCCAGATGTGATCTGGGATAAAATCTTCCCAAGAGAACTAAGTTTCCAAGCCTCGGAGATGTGGGTGAGGATTTTGTTTCTGCTCGCAGCTGGGGAATAAAGCGATGAGCCCCGTCTCCTCATGTCCTGGGTCCCAGTAACAATTGCCCCGCGATTAAAACTGAAGACATGACTTCACACAACACATTCATCATAATATGCAGTCCGTTCCTGAGCTCACAGCAATCTGGGATGTGAAATTTTGTTCATGTGCCTTTCCCAAGCCGTCACCGCAAATGAAAAAACACTGTTGCAATGCAGTGGAAACACTTTTGCCTCGCCTCTCAAAAAATCTGGAAACACTGTTGCAATGCGGATATACTCTAAAATTGCTCATGATGAGTACAACAACTTGCTATACATTGGTACCTTGGTTCTCAAACGCTCTGGTACTCAAACGACTTGAGTAAGTGTTCCGGTTTGCGAACTTTTTTCGGAAGCCGAATGTGCTCCATTTTGAGTGTTACGCTGAGGTCCGTCTATTTATTTTGCGCTTTTGTCTTTGCAGCTCCCTTTTTTCATTTTTGTGACTGTGTGGAACCCAGTTCAGCTACTGATTGATTGATGGTGTGACTGCAGTACATTGTTTATTGCTTTCATTAGATAGTAAAATTCATGTTAAATGGCTATTTTAGGGGGTGTTTTTAGAAGTCTGGAACGGATTAGTCCCTTCTGCATTACTTTCTATGGGAAAGTTCACCTTGGTTTTGGAATGCTTTGGTTTTAGAATGGACTTCCGGAACGGAATTTTGTGAATTTGAGAACCAAGGTACCACTGTACAGATTAGGGGATGCTTACCCTACAAGTACTCTTACTACAAAGAATCAAGGTTCTACAAAAGTTTTTTCTGGCCAGGAGGGGCTACAACTTGCACACAGGAGAATTCATGTTCCATCTCCAGTTTACAAAAGGATCAGGTAACAGATAGAAAGACCCTGGTGCCACTCAGAATAGGCAACAGTGGTTTATGCTAGACGAATAGCCTGGATTGGTATAAGGCAGCTTCTACTGTTCCAAACCCTCAAAATAAAATCTGCAGCAAGCTGCAAGCATTTCCCATCAATAATGCTGGATGATGCAAGCTGAACCAAATCACATCCACAAAACAATCAAGAAAGCACATAGGTGTGCATAAATAAAATCCTGTCTCAAAATAAATTACTCCGTGATTGTCTAGCCGCAGCTCGCCTACTCAAAATGTTTTCAAATCACTTAGCAGCTAGTCATTTTGCCTTTGATCTGTGAGCTTTAATCGTTTAATTTCTTCCTCCTCTTGCTGCCTTTATTGTTTTTGCTGAGCTGCATTGAACAATCCTTTATTACAAGGCAGGATATAAACATGCAAGCGCTTTCCCCCCCACCCCACCGCCAATCTGTTACAGATAATAATAGCACAGAAACAATAAAAACAAAGCAAAACTCCCAGCCCCTCTTCAGGGACAAAACTATTTATTTTATATGCAGCAATGGAAGAGCAGGGGCTGTCGAAGGAGAATGCTCCACATGGATGTGCTGAAAGAGGGCATTGATAATTTGCAGGGGAAAGTGCATGAATGAATTGTGCAACCAGAATTTAAACCTTGTGATTTAGCTCTCTGTCCATCTGGGTCAAAGTTTGAGGCTACTAAAGTATTTGAATCATTGAACTTTAAGACTGCATTCATCACAGCTTCTATACTGATATAAATTTCTTCCCATTAAGTCAATAAGGGTTGGTTCTATCAGACAGGAGTCTGTCCAGAAACGGAAATTAATGGCTGTCATAAAAGTGACGTAAATAGACACCTTGCCTGATTTATACGTAACACTACTCTTTTTTGCCTCTTTGCTAAAACAGACACACAGATACACACAAACATCCCCAAACCAAACTTTAATTCAAGCCATTATTTTCTGCCTTTTTGTGAATTTAGCACGGGTGTTTCACAAAGATGTTCAAGTCTCTGAAATGTTCTCAGTAAAGCAAAATATGCCCATAGTCACTGTTTGCCATGGGAACTTATGAAGCTGGTGTCTGCAGAGTCAGACCATTAGTCCACCCGCCTCAGTAATGTCTGCTCTGACTGGCAGCAGATCCCCAGGTTTCAGACCCCCGTCACAGCCAGGCATACCTGGAGACACACCAGTGATTGAGCTTGATTGGCTGGGACCCCAAGTCCCACTGGGATCAGAGTTTCTGAGTGGAAACTCCAGAATATAGCTGATCCCTGTCAAAAGTGGGACTTCCCAGTCTCACTGGGAAAAACATTCCTTTGCAGCATTTAGGATGCACTGCTGGGGGAAAATGGGTCATCTGACATCATGGTGACATCAATTGACTGACAGGTGGGAGGACCTTAGGATCTGGCGCTCCAGGCTGAAAAGGTTCTACATCTGAGATGTGTGTGTTTCAGGACTCACCCTACGCCTGTGACTTGTTTTTGATACTGGATTTTAAAATGCAACCCACCCTGGGACCTGCTAGTGAAGGGTGGGAAATAAAATAATAACAATCATAATAATATGTTTGAGCCTGGTAACCCTAGCATAAAGTGAGAGATATACAGAGGCTGGGCTTCTAAGGGCCACTAAATCCCCGTACAACACCAAACTCTTTCTTGGAGCCTTCAAACTCAGGAGAATGGTTGGGGTCAGGCACCCCCAAATTGCGGCCCTCCAGATGTTTTGGCCTACAACTCCCATGATCCCTAGCTAACAGGACCAGTGGTCAGGGAAGATGGGAACTGTAGTCCAAAACATCTGGAGGGCCGAAGTTTAGGGATGCCTGGGTTGGGGTGTACCCCTTATGTGAGCTACTTTCATACCCAACAAGACTACTCAGTATTTCTAACTGCATCTGAGTTTCTGAACAACAAGAGATACAGGATCCTTATTCCTGCCCCTTTCTAGAAGCAGAAAGGTATTGTAGCAATCACACATTCTGACTGTTACCATGGCCAACCAGAAGTCGTGACCCCTGTTTGTGTTATGTTATGTTTACTAAGCCCTGATGACCAAGGCCTGGCAAAGGGGCTTATCAGTGAAAAAGTAGCATTTTAGTTTTTTCTGTTGGTTCTGACTGCTATTAGGTAAAAACAGGAGGCAAAAATGAACCTATAATCATGTGTGTTGAGATGTACTTCTTTTAAGGCAGGAAACCGAAGAGTTAAAATTAAAATGAAGAAAAATAAAGGTTATAAAACATCAAAAGTGGCAGCTGACAGATAGTAAGCATCTGACTACAAAATGCTATTTAGTTTTATCTCTGATCAACTTGATTAAACGACTATGCTCCATTCATCTGATGAAGCAAATTGCATTAAACCATATCAAAGAACATAATCACACAAAAGCCATCTCTTGGTTTAGCTTCTTACAATTGAACTTAATTTTGAATATTAGGGGAACATGATGCTATGCTCCTCTGCTAGGTTTTAAGTACGGAATTCAATGCACATTTGCTTGAAGATTAAATTTATGCAGATTTGCAAGATAAAATATTGATGAAGAGGAAATGACCTATTACAGATGGCTGAAAAAATAGTTCAACCCCCCCCCACACACATATGCACCTTATGAAGCAGGCATTTTGTAACATTAAGACAAATCGTGAGTTAAAATACACGACAACAAAATGGACCCAACAAAATAGTCAAAGCCCTTGATGAGTCAGTGCATGGAAATAAGCATGCAACAAATCAAAAGGAGGCAAGGCAAGGCAATCCAGTTTAATTCGATTATTGTAGGGTTGAGATAACATATTAATCAAATGGAGAAAACAATTCTATTAATCAAATTCAAAAGGTATGTGACTGTTATAAATCTTTTGCTATATTGCAAACGATAAAAAGAGCAATCCACAAGGGTTTTGCTAATTATATGTTTCAAGTCAAATGACCGGGTTGGGTGCTTTGTCTTCCCTATGACAACTAAAACATTTTCATCATTTAATTATATTTTATGTATCTATTTTTGTGTCCATGTAGATATAATGGAGCACTGAAGAACAGAAGATATACTGCTTCTTTGCCATGCCAGCTATCTAGCTAAGAGTAATTAATATTTGACAGAATATATAAACTATAGGAAATGATTACAAACAGCATCTTAGCTCTAAACTATTTTTTCCCTTTTCATATTGTTGCAAATATTTATTGATCATTCTTAAGTGCTGAACCCATAAATACATTAAGAAATTGTGTTAAAATTAAACTTTTGCCATATGCAAATAGGGTACACTGAGGTCGGAGAGCCTGCCTTTCTCTGGGGCTGGGATTTGGCCGTTTGGCTATGCCGATTATTTTATGTACACCCAGAACTTGATTCATAAGAACTGTAGCATGCTTGCAATCTTTCACGATATTTGTTCACAGATGGCCAAATCAAATGATCACATTGTATCGGAATTCTAAAAACTCCACTCAAGGTCTCAATACAACACCCCAAACATCTCGGAGAGATCAGAGCTAGTGCAAATACAGTAATATGAATAGCGAAATTGGAAAGGGAAAGGGAAAGGGCCTTTCCATGGCTGCAATCCTATGCAGAGGGAGACTTCTAAACTTCACTGGAGATGATGGCAAAGACCCAAAGAGCTGTGCAATGTAGCTCCACAACTTCAAGGAGGTTTTGGACTCCTTGAAGGTTTCTTGAAATGCAATTCCCATGTTATAGAGTAAATCGCTTCTGAAATGGAGGAGACTTTCCAAAGCAGCTAGTGATACTGAATAGGAATCTGCGGTACAAAGCAAAATTTCCACTGAGCAGCCCGTCAAGAACTTGTTGGCTGTGACTCAAGTAGCATATTGAATCTCAGTCTGTGGGATGTAAGCAGCCTAAGAGGAAAGAGGAGAGCATCCTAAGGGAAGTAGGAACACCTGTTTTCGAGGGGTTTAGGCCACAGGAAGAGTCTCCTGCATGAGCTCAATGGAAACAAGACATGGAATTCTACCAGAAGACTAGGAGGAAGTTCTCAGACAGTATCCAAGCAAGGTCCAAAGAACGACACACACAAAAGAAAAAAAAAACTAATGGTAGAAATAATATAATGTGCGTCTACTGTTAAACAGTCTACCTAGTGTCTACCCGATACATTAAAATGGTACAAGAAACTATATAAAATGGATATTGATCACATTGGGTCGCCTCTCTGTAAATTCTATGAAGCATAAACTATAAATATGATTCATATATTAATATATTCCATATATTTTCATTTCTTTCCCCACACAATGACATTTTTATGATACCCCAGACAGATGGCTCAGGCTGAATATATGACTTTGAAATGCTGCCCCAATCAGTTTTTACATCTTCCTTCTGTTTAAGAAAACCGCAGATGCTTCCACATAAGGCCCGTTCTGCTCCCCACCTCCCTCAACGCCCGGTAGTATTATTGCTGCTCATAGAATTCAGATATTCTTCTTACACGGCAACTGCTTTAAAAATGGCCAGCACCTCCACATTGCCATACCTTCAGCACCAACGTCAATTAGTGGATCAGCAAGTGGGGAAAATGGTGCCCCAAGCTGCGTGACAGAGAGGCACTTGTTAGAAAGGAGGAGAGAAGGCGGCGGCGAGGAGTATTTATTATTTATTTCATACGTCATTTATTTTGATTTCTCTGCTGCCCTTCATTTCAAAACGTCCAGGGTATTTGTGTACCATGTGCATACCCTGATACAGGCAGCAGAATCTAGTATTTTAAGCAAGGCACTGGAATTTGAAACCATGAGAGGAATTCCACATAGCAATAAGGAGAGTGCTCTGTGAACCAAATGGCACCTTCCTACTGGACCGCAGTGTCTTTTCCCCATTCCACCAGTCCCCAATTGCAATTTGGCTTGAAAAGGCCTACTGTTGGTTTTGTATCAACGCACATGTGTGATATATGTTGCATGTGTATGTGGTTTGTGACAGTGTGTGGTAGTGTGTGGGGGCATGTTGTCTTTGACCACACC